>NC_092811.1:104576780-105177272 GCF_040954645.1 Diabrotica undecimpunctata
TACAATGCGGCAACATTAGTATTGCGGTTTTGGCCGCCACATGAGTCAGACCAAGCAATCAATATGTCTTCATGATCATGGGTATTTATGAATTTTAAAATACATGATCCTATTTCCTGGGAACCTCGTGAGGCAGTGCTCTCATCCCAAACATGCATTGTCCCGACATCATTTTCAAAATTATGTATACCAAGTTTGTAGCAAGAAAGCTGCCTCTTATAGTAAACAACTCCTGTGGTTAGTTTAGGAAGAAGCATTACTTTCTGAAGAACAAAACTAATTACTGTAGCTTTCCCTACTTTACGTCTTCATTTAATTCTGAGCGAGCTAACTGTACTTTTCTGTGGTGTAGTTCCTAATTTAGTTTCTTAGCCTTTAACATTGTTTCATCTTTGTTTTCCTCAGCTGTCTTTATTTCAATGTTCAACCTGTCACATGTTTGACAGGTATCTTTTCGTGGAGGTTTAAAACTAAGATTAAAATCACTTCTGTATACTTTTTCATAATAAAGCGATTGGCTTAGAATTTTGTCGACATTTTTCTCTCTTAAACTATTAACGTAGAGTCTGAACATTACTGACAAATTTAAATTACAATCCAAGTATTTTTTGGGATTAAGTTTTACAGTAATGACTAACTATGATAGGGAAACTTTGTATGTGATTTTTGATTGAATCCATTGTGGATGGTGAAGTTTTGTTATGAGGCACTTTTTCTCTCTCAGATCACTTAAATTTCCACTTTTTTTTAAGCAAAGCGCGATTTACTCTACTACTATTGATTTGTAATATTTTCATAAACATTTTTTTGTATACTTTAACATCTACGTTTTCAGAAGGGATAGAAAATTTACGATTTCCTGTTTGTTTTAATATCAGTGTTTTTACGACGTCTTATTCTCGTTCTACATTTTAGAGCACCACTTATTATACTTGTTTGAGTTTCCCAAGACTGTGACTCGTTATAAAATAAATTTAAAAAACTTTCTTTTTGCTGTGTTGTAAGCTTATTTTATTTTGCAATTGCAGGAATAGTCATTAAGAGATTAAGAGTGTATGACAGTACCTGAAGTATTGACATATTCTTTATGAACTGCCCTTTTTTGACTGTAACTAATATAAATATTTGTTTCCACTGCATAGGATTAGATTTTGTTTTCTTGTTTTGAGGCTCTTCCTGATCTGTGGTATTTTCTTCTTCTGTAAAACACAAAATTATTAATATTTTATATATGTAAATATTTTACAAGTAACATTACTTTTTTATGTTATAATACATAAAAATACTTTCAAACTCACATTAACTATGCATAAGACAAACAATTTGTATTTTCTTTTGCCAAAGTGAAATGTGATTTTAATTTTTGTTGTATATTCTATGTGATTTTAATTTTTTTTACAATTCCAATACAAAAATGATGGGATATATTGCTTCATTCCAATATAGATAGGTAAAAACCATGTTCGTACGTTGGTACAACTGCTAATATTTCACTAGCGCTCCCAGCGGACACTGAAAGAGATACGTTTTAACATGGCTCACTTTAGCAAAAGAAGGACTCCTAAACATAACCGTACTTTTATAATGAAGTTTTATGTTTATAAATGAAGACTACAGGAAAAAAAACGCTGTAAGTCAATTTTTTAAATTTTTGGAAAACGGTATTTTTAGATTCAAAACTTCATAATTCATAAATAAACATGTTAAAACACTGTTATATTGAGTATTTGACAACTCATATCATACCGAGTATGATATTATAAAACTGAAATTGTCATGTACAGTAGGTAACAAGAGAAATTAAAAAAAACAACAACAAAGGTCTGGAGGAAAAAGGTAAAAACGCTGTAATTGACAAAATATAATATTAATTCAACGAAAGAAAAAACAAACAGAATTAGACTTGTTTAACTTAACTAAAGCTAAAAACATTAATATTATCTGTAAAACGAATCAATAACATTGTAAAATTCTTAAGATAAAAAATAAGTCATGTTTTTTTAGCTGATCAAAATACATTCTTTCTTTTTCTGAACAAAATTTGTTTAAAACTTGGAGATCTTTGTATTTTGCGATTGGAATGGGCAGTAACTCAGTATAGGATCGAGAAGGAAAAACGAATTCTTTTCCAGTATACGGTGGTTCCCTACCAGTCACTTTTTTGTTAATGACAGCAGAAACCATTGTTCCATTGTAGGTGTCCCTGAAATAAATTAGTCTAGGATGTTGCTTTGTGTCCCAGCTACGCACCAAGTAGTTATCAACCACTTCTACTTTATAAGGCGCAGGTTTTTGACGAGCCAATCGTAACACTGCTTCCCAATCTTCTGGGGTTTCTGCTGCACTTTTTTGGTTAACGATACCAAAACCTTTATCTGTCTCCATGTAGGAGTGGCCTCTTATAGGAAAGGTCACTAAAATAGAGTTAAATCTGGATTTGATTATTATATTTTATGGACTAAATAATGTAGAAACCGGAATACCGTCCAATTTTTATTTTGGCCTCCACACGAATCACAGAAAATCACTAAGTTACGAACCTCAGGAGGAAGCTGGATTGTCACATAGTCATACAGAAATGAGCAAACTTCATTGGCACCCTTTCGAGCTACTGTCTCAGGACACGAGTATATAACAACATCATTATCACTAAGTCGATGGACATTAAAGGAGTAGAAAGACAACTGCCATTTATAATACACGTAGTTACTCGTAATATTAGGCATTGGAAGGTTTTTATTGTAGTCCATGGCTGTGACTTCATATTCTCTTAAGGTCCTTCCTCGTAGTTTAGCTTTTGTTTTTCGTTTGTAAAATGTGTGTGCTTTCAGCAAGTGAAGTTTCTGCCCTGTTTTAAGTTTATTAATTAATTTTTCATCTTTACATTCCCTTATTTTTATTTTGGAAGCATCACAAATGCTACAAGTGTCGGTTCTGGGATACCCTTAAAGCGTGTGTTGAATGTTTTTCTATATACTTCATAGCACATTGCTCTATTGAGATGTTTCTCAAGGAACATTTTGTACATCTTTTTAATGTTAAGTTCCTCTGGAAGGTACTTCTTGCTAGATTTTTTTAGGCTGTAGTGACTCATGCGCCCTTTGAATGATTTTATGTGATTTAAAATTAACTGCATAGTTTCTTCAGACATTTTATTGGGTCTTGAGCCATGTTTACTCTATTGTCCTCGGCAATTGTACCATGTTTTAGGGCTTTTTGTACAGTATGTAATCTTCTGGTGGATATGCCATGAAGAGCAATAAAAGCTTTTTGACAAACCTGAACGTCTTTTGCAGGTGATGTATGCCCCTCATCATTAGTTACCGCAAGGCGAATTTTGTAATAAAAAGAGCCATCTCTTACGTATATCCATCTATCTTCGTCTTTTCTTGGCTTTCTCTGAGTTACAAGAAGTATGGATATTAGACCACCCAAATACACACTTTGCTCGTCCCAATTCTGCACAGAATTAAAATTACGAATAATTATATTTCTTTGTTCAACCTTTATATTTTCAAAACACTGATAACGTTTGCAAAGGTAGTTCTCGCCTGCTTTGTGAGTTTGCACTTTTAGCGCCTTAGCTACATCACGTATTCGCCCAAAACTTTTTCGTTTTCTTGTAGTTTTTGACTGTAAAGCCTGTTACTGTCCTCGCTTTTCATATTAATAAACAATAGTTCAAACTTACTAAACCTTAAAAAACAAACTGTGATTATGATAATAATGATACTAACCTAGTAAAATTAACCTAGTAAATAAATTGTCCCTACGGACAGGCGCATTAAGCACTTAAATCTGACTTATAACATTGTTGCCTAATTTAACCTTGACTTGCAGCGCTCTTCCATTGTACAGCATTATTTTATTCGTTTGTAACGTTTGACTTATTGCACTTTTATTTTGTTTGATATTTGTGGATTGTACTACTTGTATCCAAGTATCGAAAAATGTATTCATCGAAAAATCGATAAAAATTGACTTACAGCGTTTTTTCCCTGTAGTCTTCAAATATTATTATTAATATTGATATTATTGATATTAATCTTACCTGATTCTGTAATATCCGAATCAGAACTTGGATGGTAATCATCTGAAGACCCACTATTAAAATCAGCGAGTTCATCTTCACTAGAATTTCTATCAACAATGTTATGACAATGTAAACTATGTGCACGGGAAGCCATCTTGGACTGGATGATGGTTCACTGTGGCAACCAGTACTACCGTCCTTGTGATAAATAGAATTTATTAGTTTTCAGCTAATGTTTTGTTTTATTCACATAGTTCATTTTGGCATAAGTTTAGAACAAAATGTTGCCTCATAATGGTAATAAAAAAGTAAAAACGAAGAAAATGTACATAGTTTACTCTGGCATGAGGCCATTCATTTATAAATTTATAACCATAGCCGGTAAAAACATCTGGAACGAGGGATCTCCAAAGGAGGAGTTGGTAAATTAGGTTGGGTACTTTTGAAAAAGACACTTCTTATTCGGTCGAAGGTGGATATAACTCTGGTTGTTGGTCTATTTTTCATTTATTATAGTGACGAGTAAGTTGTAGTGCTTCACTTTTTCTACTGGGATTAAGTTGATGTAGATTTGACCTTTTGTTATCTTTTTCTTGCTAATTGTCAACAACCGATATACCTTTTATTCGACTCTGGTGTATTTAGGGATCTAGTACAAGGCTAAATTGAACCTTGTCATAGCAACAGAGAGTTCTGACGAAGCTGACTTTCTCTGCTGAAGGTTCGCCTGTCGAAACCTGATTAAGTTCGTTAAGACTTATATGAAGCATAGATAACTCAAATCTATTGTTATTGCTCTAGCTACTGCCTCTATATCATACTCTCAAATTTATCCGTGGGTGTTCATTATTCCTATTATCCTTTATATCCATCTAGCATTCCCTGTTAGCCATCGGGACGCGCTGTATCGTGGATGAGATGCCTCATTCTGTATGAAGCCTACTTACCCAATTCTTTGTGCTGACTTATAAAAAGCTACGTGTGCCTCCGTTTACATTTTCTCTACGGCTTTTTTAATAAGATATGATATAAAATATTTACATATTCTAGGTGTTGGCGTGTGGAAATAAAGAAGCACTTGCAATCGCAAAAGCCTGTTCTATGGATTTCATTAGGGCTGAAGGTTTTGTATTTAGTCATGTAGCGGACGAAGGATTCACGGATGCAAATGCAGGCCATATTTTGCGGTACAGAAAAAGCATAGAAGCTGATAATGTACTTATTTTTACCGATATAAAAAAGAAACATAGGCAAGTATGCAAGTTCATTTGAATATTATATATTATGCATTATTACTATCGTCCTTGGCAAAATAAAAACATGCCTTAGTTAATTCTGGATCATTAACATGCGAAAAACTATTAAAAAGACTTAAATCGAATGGCCAGCCTTATAATTACTTGTATATTTTTGTACGATACATTGATATAACAGATACATTTTATATTGCAGCTCTCACGCAATAACAAACGATATATCACTAGTAGAAACTGCCAAAGCTGCTGATTTCTTTCTCTCCAATGGTGTTATTTTAACAGGAACAGCAACAGGACATCCTGCCGATATCAAGGAATTACAACAGCTAAAATCAAGTATCAGCTTACCAGTCTTAATAGGTTCTGGAGTTACTTACGAAAACTTGGAGAACTATAAGTTAGCTGATGCCCTGATAGTGGGTTCGTACTTTAAAAAAGATGGAAAGTGGGATCAGGAAATGGACGAAAACAGGTTGAGTAAGTTTATGGAAAAAATAAAGAGTTTGTGCTAAATATAATATATGTAAATAATAAAGAATTTTTACAGTACATTTTAGTATTTTTTTCCATTTATCTTTGATTTTCATAAAAGTTACAAAAAAACACTGCGGTAACCAACATAATAATCCAAGTATTGCGCAGCTTGAATTACCTTGTTATTAGCTGCTATTAGATCAAGGAAATAACTTACCTGTTTTAAAACCATGCAAACCAATAAGTTCTTCGGGTTTTTTTGTATTTCATCAAAGTCGCATCTATCATTCTCTGCATATCACCGTCTTTAAGTTTGACTTACATTGCAACGTGCCAAGTCACTATCAAGTGACCTATAAATGGTGTAAAGTAAGTGATAACCTTCAGCTATCTATTTTTTTTATGCACTGCATTTGAAGGCAAAGCCTTGAAAAACAATTTTGCATTGTTATTTTATATTTAGGTTTTCTCCTAGTACACTGGTACATGAGCAACGAATGCTTGAGTTTTATTAGGGTTTGAAATCAGCGAATTATTATTGTAATTTTCTGCTAGAACTTCTAACGCGGACAGCATAAATAAAACATCCTGTTTTAGTGTTTGTATGGTAAATCATTGGTGTAAACATTATAAAGGAGAAGTGTGCGTACACTCCCTTGAAGTAGGCAATTTGTGAGTGTACTTCACAGTATTTTCTTAGATTGCAAGGTAACGTCGAGCTGATGAATTTGAATGCATTTCAATAGACACGTATGTTATATACACTTACTTGAAGTACAAAATTCTTGGCAATATTCTTCTTCTTTTTATATAGACATGACTTTATGTTTTTCGATGTGCCTCCAGTAAGTTGTCATTCCATCGTATTCGTGGTCTTCCTACTTATCGTCTTCCTATTGGGGAACCGTCTCTTGTCGTCTTTACTACTTTATTTGTTGTCATTCGGCTTATATGATCATTCCATTCTACTCTTCTATTTCTTACGCAGTTTGTGATGTTCTCCACCTTGCATCTACGTCGTATATCTGTACTTCTAGCTCTGTCCCATAGTGTCTTACCATCAATTTTTCTAAGTGTTTTCATCTCTGCTGTTTCTAACATCCTTTTTGTCCTCGCTGTGTCAGGTCTTGTTTCTGCCGCGTATGTCATTATTGGTGGTCTGATGACTGTTTTGTAAATTCTGCCTTTCGTTTCTTTCCCGATATTTTTATTTCTCCGTATTGTTTCTTTTGGGCAGCCCGCGGCTCTGTTTGCTCTATTCACTTGATCTTCCACTTCAGTTTCGAGCTTTCATTTAATGTGATGCCTAGATATTTAAACTCCATCACTTGTTCTATTATCTGACCTTCCAGCTCCAATTTACATCGTAGTAAATTTGTTGTTGTAACCATGCATTTTGTCTTTTTTGGGGAAATTAACATGTTAAATTTTCTGGCCGTTATATTAAATTGGTGCAGCATACGTTGTAAATCATCTTCACTTTGAGAGAGTATTATTGCGTCGTCTGCATAGCAGATTATTTTAAGTTGTTTTTCTCACATTTGGTATCCTTTTTTAGTTCTTACTTTTTTTATTATTTCATCCATAATAGGTTGAACTATAGAGGACTCAGGGAATCTTCCTGTCTTACCCCATTGCCAGCTTTAATAGGGTCGGTTAGTTCTTCTATTTTTACTTTCATTGTGTTGTTTTGATAGATATTTTCAATCGTTTTGATTATTCTAGAGGTATCTCAAAGTCAGAATCAAAAAAGCACGTTCCAATTTTATGAAAATGAAAAAGGTCCTATGTGACAAAGATTTAACATTAGCTCTTAAAGTACGCCTAAAAAAATATTACGTATACAGTGTACTATACTATGGAGTGGAATCATGGACGTTAAATCTAGACACAATGAGACGACTTAACGCCTTTGAAATGTGGACCTATAGAAAAATTATGAGGGTTTCCTGGGTAGACAGAGTTACGAACAATGAAGTACTGAGAAGAATAGGTAAAGAGAAGAAAGTTAAACTAACAATTAAAGAAAGAAAGCTACAGTATCTCGGACATGTGATGCGGGGCGAGAAGTATGGCATCCTGCGACTCATAATGCAAGGAAAGATAGATGGCAGAAGAGGCATCGGAAGAAGACGAATTTCATGGCTCAAGAACCTGAGTGAATGGTTTGGATGCAGCTCAAAACAACTTTTTAGAGCTACTGCCTCAAAAATTAAAATAGCTATGATGATTGCCAACCTCCGTAGCGGAGATGGTACCTGAAGAAGAAGAAGAGGTATCTCTGTTGCGTATAGTAAGTGGATAACGTCTTTTAATTTGGTAATATTGTATACCTTTATTTAGGATTTAGGATTTAGCTGCAGTAAAACCCTCCAGCTATGAATGCAGCCTACTTTGATATTAGTTCCTCATCAATAATAGATTCGATTGCGTATCTTTCGTTAAAAAACGGTGAGGAAACGGGTTAAAGTTCTTGGCTTAAAATTTCTTAGTTTTACTTGATCTTATGTAGATATTAGTTTATCTAATGATTATGAACTTAAATATCATGAGAAGTCATTACCGCTTATTGTTTCTTAATAAAATACGAATAAAAATGAAAAGATCCGCAAAGAAATTGTAAATAGACAAAAAAAAAACAGAAAAGAAGCATTATTGAATTTTTTTAACAAATAAGTCTTAAAAAAGACATAAAAATATATAATGTACATAGAAAACCCAATAGGTTTTCGATCCTCCTGACACGTATATACTGAGGAGAAAGGTCCAGCATCAACTCTAACATTGCCTGGAATACAATCGCATTCAGTGGTCTGTGATCGTATTATTTCGTTTAACCAAATCAGTGCAGCATAAGTACTTGAGTCTTACACCCGTAACTATGACAACTACATCATTTTAAGTTTCAGAACCCACGTTCTCACAAAGCCTACGCAAAAAATAAACAAACAAATATTTGGTTGGACAGAAAGAAACCAGAAAAAAATTATATTTTGAACACAAAACTTTTTTAATTATGCACTAATGAACTTTAATTTTAACATAACAATTAATAAATTAAGTTTAACGTAACAATTATTAAAAGTTTTAAGAACTTCTACATTTTAATGTTTATGCACTTTTTACAGCTGTAGATTGGATATTTGCAAAAATGACAGTTAAAATTTTGGCGAGAGCGTTTTCGACAATCTAAATTTTGGCGAATGCGATACCAAAATATTTAGTAGTTTTGACAAAACCTACTAGATGTCACTAGGATAGTTATATATTATAATATTTTTATATTAGTAGTTGCATACCGATCAGGTGCTGGAATTTTTGGAATCCTATAAAGCACAAAAGCCTTTCTGTTATATTTGATGTCCCGGCAAACAATTGTAGAAATTATTTTCAGATAACCGTGGAATCTTCTGAAATATTAAAACTTGAAATCCCCTGGTCAGAAAAAGAAGAGATTCAAAATAGGATACCTGTTAGCAAATCACCATCTAGTTTAATTACATTACAACATTAAGTAAGTCCTGTTTATGGTGGCCTTATCTCAGACAAAGGAATTTTTATTCAATCAAAAATTATTGGACAAATTAACACCAAATGAGGATGTTATAATGGTAGATAAGGGCTTTTGATAGAAAATGAATGCATTGAAAAGAAAATCGAATTAATAAGAGCGCCATTTTTGCGAAAATGAAAACAATTACCAATGCAAGATGCTCTTTGTAGTGCCGATTGTTTCAGCAAGAGTAAACGTTGAAAGAACTATACACGGGCTAAAAATCTTAAAATTCTTAAAGCAAGAGTTAATTTACTCCTAATTCCTTATAATGAAGTGAACTCTGTTATAAATATTACTTCAGGTATTGTTAACCTTTCTGCACCAATACTTTAGTAATGATACATTATATTTGTATATATCTAAGTTAACAGATGTTAGTGTAGTGAAGTGTAATTTTTTTTAAGAAATAGTACCTATAAGAAATAAAAAAATCTTTTAAAACAAGTTTTTTATTTATATAATTGGAGTAAAACTGGTAATACATTGTGAAAATATATATGCCTACCAAAACTTTTAACATATTTTGTATGAATTCTACATCAAATGGTACTTTGATAAGTGTGGACTTATCGAAGGGACAAAACACTACAAAATGACATATATTTGTAGTTCGGTAAGTAACATTTGCAATTGTACTTGTCCATAATATATATGGTTTTTCTTTAAAGCAATATTAATTTCCTCAATTATGAATAAAATTTTAAGGTCACATAAAATTGATTGCACAATTTTGTTTTGCCTGACAGAGGGAACTTTATTTCTACACAACATTTTCCTGAAACAATTCCATAGACATTTACTGCCAGCCATGGTACATCATATGAGATAAGAATTCCCAAATGTTCAACTTTACTTTGAGTTATTTTTTCATACATTTTTAAAGCAACTGATTCATACTTTTTCCCATATAATGTTGCAGTTTTCCTTTAAAATTGATATTACAGAATTGATTGACTTTAAGTGGCCCATTTGGGTTTTTATTTTTACTATATGTAAATAAATGATAACAAGTGGTCCCAGTTACTCTCAGTTGCCTCAGGTTTTTCCATGCTTCTCCAATTTGGTTTAGCTTAACTAAACATATTTCAACAGGATTACTGTATAACATTATTTGTATAAAATATAGCTAAATCATAATCTAGTACAATGTCAGTAGCCCATGTATCAGTAAAGACTGGTAGAACTTTTTGTTGCCAATAATACTGTGACAGAGATATCTGAAGCATTTCTTCCTCATAGAATTTTGTGTCCTCATGTCTAGGAACCACAATTTTTAAAGTCAGACTTCATTCTGAATCTTCTGCTCCGGAGAGTAATATTTTCAATATCTTAGTATCTGCCCGGTTTGCTAGACGCGTATCTAATTCTCTTCTTGCAGAGTTTTTTTTTTCATGTGACAAATGGTTAATTGGCACCATACTTTCCTACACATTATTTTTTTAATTTTCCCCACTGTTGCTTGATGTCTGTGGTGCTTAATTTTTCAATTTTTCCATCGTATGCCTGTAAATAATAAAAATTAATAATTATAAACATGAAGTTATAGCAAAATGGTTCTTTTACTTTTATCAAATCACTATGTAATCACTTACCGACAAGTATTTAGTAATATGCCAATTATATGTTCCTGAATTTCCAGCCTTACAAGTACAATTACACACAACATGTTTAATATTATCAATCACTTCAATTTTCACTTGTATTTGGTGGGGTACTCCTCTCAAATTGCTCGTTTGAAAGCACAATGCTTGTATCACTGTGGTTTTCCCAGTACATGATAATATTCCCATAAGAAATAATATGGTTGGTCTTCAGCTAATACTCTAAAATAAATAAAACAAATATTTCGTTTGATATGCTAAAGAGACCTGAAAAAATGATATTTTGAACACAAAACTTTTTTAATTATGCACTAATGAAATTTAATTTCAACATAATTAATAAATTAAGTTTAATATAACAATTAATAAACGTTAGAACTTCTACATTTTAATGTTATTCACCTTACAAAAATGACAGTTGAAATTTTGGCGAGAGCGTTTTTGACAAACTAAATTTTGCCGAATGCGCAACTAAAATTTTTAGTTTGGACAAAACGTACTACCTGTCTTAAGATAATTATATTACTGGTTGCATAACGATCAGGGGCTAGGATTTTTGGAAGCATATAAAACACAAAAACTATTAAGTTTTTTAAACAAATTTTGTCTATTATCAAATACAACAGTAGTGATGTATTTTAAATAATTTATTTTTAGATGTCTTAATTTAGCGAATATTCATTTCATAAATTCAGTATTTAATATCATTCACAATCCATATATGACTGAACTGTCTCAAAATTGAATTAGCTTTTATTTGTTTAAATAGATAATGTCCTTGGTATCGGTTAATTAAAATTACAAATGTTTTAGAACTGTACGAAAAAAAAAGTTACACTATTCTGTGATCTATCTATCTATCTCTGTAAAAGTCCTATTTATGGAGACCTACAAAACAGGAGAATATTCGAAAAGTTTGTGTACACAATTTTACCTGTTTGCTTGGTTTGTCACTAGGGCTGCGCTGGTGTAGAGAAGGATTACCTTTGAGTAAATTTGAAAATTTCAAAAATAATTATTAATTCTTCGTAGTTAATATAAGATTACTAGTTTGATGGTTAATATTGTTTAAATACGAGTCCCAAGAAAGCTTACACCAGTAGAACTTGCTTCGTAGCGGGATGTATAACGGGTTAAATTTCCGATAAAAAATTGAAAAGAAAATTTAACGAAGTTAATACAAGCCTTTTTAAAAAGATCAAATATCCTGAAAGAAATGTTCATTTATAATTTCATATTAATGTTCATAAGTAATTATATTAATATTACTGCTGCTTTTTGCACTAGAAATAAGTAAAATTGCATGATTCTTCAATTGGAATTATGTTATGGCTTATTTGTGATTTATTTTTTGTTCTCATTTCAGTCTTAGTATGAAACAATAAAAGAATAGAATAGAAGAGAAGAATAAAACAATAAATAATATGAAAGAAAATATTATATTAATAAAATATGTACTATTTCAGCCCTATAAAAGAAAATATTTTGGATTTAACACAGCAATACTACGACTCTTTTATGATTTGTCTTTATGTTATTTATAACAGTCTGATTATTTTTGTTTTTATGTTATTTTCTTCAGTGTAAATAAACTTTGTGTTTTACCTATTATTGATTTTTATTTTAACCTGAATTATTGTTGTGAATTTATTAATTGTTAAGTCTTTAATTTATAATGTCTTGTTCTTATCTTAATTCATTAAAAAGCACAATGACTGATATTTATTTATTTTCACTAAACATACATAATTTATTAAAAAGCGAACGTAACATTTTATCGCGAGCGCGTCGTCCGAATTAACTGCCCTCCATATAAAAATGTTGTATTTATATACGAAATCCTGTTATACTAGAACAGCATCGAAAGATCGAGAAGCTTGGCCGGCTCATTCACCATAATTTTGGTTCTAGACTTCCACCGAAATTTCTACAATAAAACAGAATAATTAGTCATAAAAGTTAGGCCAGTATATTTATCGTAACATTGCCCCCCTCTTAAAAGATGGTTCCTCCTGGAACCTTGTCGGGACTGGAACCGGAACTGTATGCTGGTATCGGCAACTGGACCCTCTTTTACAACTTCCAGTTGTATAAAAATGACAAGGGACGGTTTTCTCTCCGCACCAGTAACTATGCGGATTGCAACAGACTAACACCTGGACTTCGGTGTCTTTAAAGATCTCCTCCACCATATTTCGGATAACCCTCCAATCTAATTGGCGGCACTCCAACTTTGGCATGGCTAACTTTTGCACGTCGGACTCTAGTACGTGCCCTCTCAATTGAAGTAAGGCTTCCCATACATCTCGGTAGGTAGGTTGGTCACGGGCAGTGTCTTTTGTTACCAGGTAGAAAAGGTAACGTGATGCATCTTGGAGTTTCAAGGTTTTACCGGACGCTGGCACTTGGCATTGAAGTTCTGCAACTCGACCAAACTTCCTTCGAAAGACGGATGCCAACCCTGGTGCGTCTTTGATACTGGCCGGGATGGTAAGGGCCAGCGAGTAATCATCGGGGAGCGCGAGTAGATCTTGCTTTTCTTCAGTGGTAACACCATGTCTCGCTTTACCGGTACCTCCATAGGCACCCATGAATTCCTCAAACGTGAGGTCAGACACATCTTGGACTTGGTTTACTTCCACTTCTTCATCTACGTCGTGGTCACCTTCGAAAGATGCCAACCGGTTATGGTGTACTATCATCGGCTTTCCCCTCGGAATCTTGCTTATTCGGTAGATGACATCGTTGATCTTCTCCATGATGAGGTATGGACCTTCCCAAAACTGCTGCAATTTGGGAGAACAACCTTTTCGCTTCTTGGGATTATACAGCCATACTTTGTCGTTCTTCTTAAAGCAACCCTTTTCGGCTTGTGTATCGTACCGTTTCTTCATTCGGTCGCTAGCGATCTGAAGGTGGGAACGGACCAACTCATGTACATCGTCCATTCTTCTTCGTAATTCGATCACATAATCTTCACCTGCTACATCTTCTCCAGGTCGACACCCAAACTCTAGATCACAAGGTAGCCGCATTTCGCGTCCGAATAGGACTTTCGCTGGTGTCTGGCCTGTTGATTCGTTAACAGCAGATCTGTAGGCCATTGTGAAGAACGGAAGGTATTGGTCCCAGTCTCGCTGATGATCGGACACCATCTTTGTCAAATATTTGCCAACTGTCCTATTCATCCGTTCTACCATACCATCAGATTGCGGATGATATGCTGTAGTTCTTGTTTTCTTCATGCCTAGTCTATCACATATTCCTTGGAATAGATCGCTTTCGAAGTTCCTGCCTTGGTCACTATGGATCTCCAAAGGCACTCCAAATCGGCTGATATATTCTTGGATCAACTTATCTGCAACGGTGGCGGCCTTCTGGTCTGGAAGTGCGTAAATCTCGACCCACTTACTGAAGTAATCCATTACTACCAGCATGTACTTGCCTCCATTTTCACTTTCTGGAAATGGCCCAGCGATGTCCAAAGCTATTCTTTCAAACGGGCTTCCAACATTATATTGTCTCATAGGAGCTCTCCTTTTTCGGTAAGGCCCGTTACTCGTGGCACAAATAGTACATTTCTTACACCAGTCTTTTACATCGTCGGAACTGTTCATCCAATAAAACCGTTCCCGAATTCGCTGAAGGGTTTTCCTTACACCAAAATGCCCTCCCGATGGACTGTCGTGTAACTGACGAAGTACTTCGGCTATTCTGCTCTTTGGGATCACCAACTGTCTTCTCTTCTCTGAACCGTCATCATTTTCCAGGACTCGTTTAAGCAAGCCATCTTCGATGATAAATGAGTCCCACTGGGCCCAATACGTCTTAACTACTGAGCATAGGTTTGATATTTCCTGCCAAGGTGGTCGACGGTTTTCCTCTTTCCATTTTCGGATTTTCTGTATAACTGGATCTCTCTCTTGTTCTTCCCTGATCTTAGTAGGCGTCCAGTCGTCGTTGACAATCGTCGTTCTTAGCACTGCTGCTTCCTTGGATTCCGTTTTGTTGCAGTGGGAACACTCTGCTGAGCATGGCCTTCTGGAAAGAGAATCAGCGTTTCTGTGGCTAACTCCGGCCCGGTGCTCAATCTTAAAATCGTATTCTTGGAGTCGTTCGATCCACCTGGCTATCTGACCCTCTGGATTCTTAAACTGCATCAACCACTTAAGGGCGGCATGGTCGGTTCGGATTAGAAACTTTCTTCCATAGAGGTATTGATAGAAGTGCTCTACTGATTTCACTACTGCCAGAAGTTCTCTTCTCGTGACGCAATAATTCCGCTCAGGTTTTGAAAGAACTTTACTAAAATATCCGAGGACTCGTTCCTGTCCTCCTTGAATCTGAGACAGCACTCCTCCAATTCCCACATTACTTGCATCTGTATCTAAGATGAACTCTCCTTCTGGCAGTGGATACCCTAAAATTGGTGCTGTTATTAAATGCTTTTTCAAGGTCTCAAAGGCATTTTGGCAGTCTATATCCCAGCGGTATTCTCTTGCTTCCTCTGTAAGTCGCGTTAATGGCTTAGCGATATCTGCAAACTTCTTAATAAACCTCCGGTAGTAAGTACATAATCCAAGAAAACTTCTCACTTGATGTTTGTCAGTTGGTTTTGGCCATTCCTTAATGGAATCGATTTTTCCCTTATCCACGGCCACTCCTTCTTTACTGACTATATGACCCAGATAATTGACTTTACCTTGAAATAGCTGGCACTTCTTGGGGTTTAGCATCAATTGGGCAGCTTTAAGTCGATTAAAAACGTTTTCTAAATTCCTCAAATGATCTTCGAATGTCTCCCCCA
Organism: Diabrotica undecimpunctata; assembly: GCF_040954645.1. Taxonomy (NCBI): domain Eukaryota; kingdom Metazoa; phylum Arthropoda; class Insecta; order Coleoptera; family Chrysomelidae; genus Diabrotica; species Diabrotica undecimpunctata. The sequence goes on from NC_092811.1 coordinate 104,592,508, forward strand.
AGACGATTATGTCATCTAAATAAACCAGGCATGTTTTCCAAGATAACCCTCTCAACACATTTTCCATAAGCCTCTCAAATGTCGCAGGAGCATTACAAAGTCCAAATGGCATAACGTTGAATTGCCACAATCCAGATCCTGTGGTGAAGGCTGTCTTTTCTTTATCTACTGGGTCCATTTCTACCTGCCAGTATCCAGACTTCAAATCTAAAGTGGAAAACAATTTACTTCCAGCCAATGTGTCCAATGTGTCATCGATCCGAGGCAGAGGATAACTATCTTTCTTGGTAACGTTGTTCAGCAAACGGTAATCCACACAGAACCTCGTCGTTCCGTCTTTCTTCTTAACCAGGACCACCGGAGAGACCCATGGGCTCGTAGAAGGTTCTATCACCCCGTCTTTCTTCATTTCCTGAACAATCGTTTCAGCTTCCTCTCTTTTCGCCTGTGGTAATCGTCGAGCTGTTTGACGAATTGGCTTAGCATTACCAGTATCAATTTTATGCTTAACAACGGTAGTTCTTCCCGTCTTTCCTCCTTTCGGTACGAAAATATCACGATACTGCCGAAGAAATTCCCTTAATTTCCTTTTCTCCATCTGGTTTAGAGACTGTCCTGCAACTGCAACCATTTGGTCGAATTTGTCGTTGGAATTATCAGATGTTGTCGCCTGACGAATTATGGATGTCACAGGTACACAAGTTCCTACTTTTGTCTCTTTCTTTATGGTCACTGGGTAGTCGTTGACATTGATAAGTCTCACAGGAATTTCTTTAGCCGAAGTCACCAATTCCTTTCCAATTATGATTCCACGGCCAACCTCATCGTCGTGGTTCCAAGGCTCCATCATAACAGGTCTCCCTTCGTCTACAATTCCCTGTAGTCGCGCTACTATGATCGTTTCGCTTCTCGCAGGCACGACTGTATCTTCTGTAATGGCTGCTTGCACAGTGTTGTCATTATGTGGATGGAGAAATACTTCCTCGTTGCCAACTTTGATTACCTTATTCTTAAAATCCAATTGGAATCCATGCATATTCATTACGTCCATTCCTAATATAACATCCTCTTCGATGTCAGCAACTATAACAGTATGGACAAACTTTTCTGCTCCAATCCCCAATTGTACCTGGATTTCTCCATGAATGTTGGCATTTTCACCTGTAGCGGTCCGAAGTCGCAACCTCGTTGGTAACAGTTTCTTTCGGCTGTTTATAACTGTCGGGCGTATAATGGTTCTGGTCGCTCCGGTATCCACCAACAACGTATGCTTTTTACCATTTATGTCTCCATCTACATATACACTATCTTCACGACATTTCAAAGAAGCTATTAGTATAAGAGGGTCTTTGGAAGAGTTCTGGGTCGAAGCTGCCCCCCTAAGGTTGACTCGTTCTGGTTTTCCTGATGGTGAGTTTCTTGATTTTATGGTCTTCTTTTTCTTGCATGTCATGCTTTTCATCAAATTAAAGAGCTGGTCAAGTTTATCTTCATCTCCTTCCTCTTTTACAGTCCTAACTTTACTGTAACCGCCAGAGGCCTGCGTAGCTGACTCATATTCGAGGGCGGCGGATAGGACATCAACCAGCGTCTTGTGACGTGCTAATCGCAGTGTTCTCTGCATTTCATGATCACGAAGACCATCAATAAACGTTTGAACGGCCAATTTTTCCATCATGTCTTCGGGAGCTGTTGGATAAGCATATCGTACTAATCTGGCAATATCTACCTCATATTCTTGAAGAGCCTCATCTTTCTTCTGTCTACGATTTTTAAGCTGCGACTGATATACATGCTCCAAATGTTCGTGGCCATATCGCATATTTAACCTCTTCTTCAGTTGTTCGAAATCATCGGTCTCCTCTACGGCTATGGTCTGAAGCACATCTAAGGCATCTCCTCGAAGAGCGATAGTCAGGTTTACCGCCTTTTCTTTTTCAGACCATCCATTTGCTCTTGCGGCTGATTCGAACTGTTTCATGTAGTTGTTCCATGACGATTTTCCATCGAAAGTTGGGACTTTAACATGAATAGAACCTCCACTTCCTTCAAATTTCGGCCGTGTCTCCAACTTACATTTCGTCTCGTCTTCTTTTATCTCCACTGTAATCGGATTGTTACCTCTCTCTGCTGTCCCTGTTTCCTCCATCTTCCTTTCCATCTCTTTAATCTTTTCTTCGAAGGCCAACATATCGGCAGCAACTTGGTTTTTTAACGAAGACACTCTATCGTCAAGAGCAGATATCTCTGAAGTGACTTTAGAGATGTTAGCAGAAACTTTGCTTTCCAGAGAAGAAATCTCGTTAGAAACTTTGCTTTCTAAAGAAGCGATGTTGCCGGATACTTTGTTCTCCAATGATGCGATGTCGCCGGAAACTTTGTTCTCTAATTTCGAAATCGACGAGATGACAGCATCTTCAAATATATAAGTCTCTGGATCTAGTCCTTCTTCTAGCAAAGCGTTCTTTAGTCGTTGGACTAACTCAGCCTTTTTTCCGGTAGAAGCTAATTCTCTGTCTTCGAGATGTCTTCTTAAATTAGTCACTGTCAGCTCATAAATCGTAGCCATTTTCACAATTTATTTTATATCACACTTGTATTATTATTATAAGTCTAATTTATGTTCGATCTCACTCTGACACCATTTGTTGAGAATTTATTAATTGTTAAGTCTTTAATTTATAATGTCTTGTTCTTATCTTAATTCATTAAAAAGCACAATGACTGATATTTATTTATTTTCACTAAACATACATAATTTATTAAAAAGCGAACGTAACATTTTATCGCGAGCGCGTCGTCCGAATTAACTGCCCTCCATATAAAAATGTTGTATTTATATACGAAATCCTGTTATACTAGAACAGCATCGAAAGATCGAGAAGCTTGGCCGGCTCATTCACCATAATTTTGGTTCTAGACTTCCACCGAAATTTCTACAATAAAACAGAATAATTAGTCATAAAAGTTAGGCCAGTATATTTATCGTAACATTATAATGAAAATAGTAAGAGGATCTAAGAAATTTTTCTGTCCGTCATAAACAATGCATTTTTTTGAGACAAAAGCATTTTACAAAAATTAACATTAATTGTGTAGAAATCAGAGTGTCGTTAATGATAAATTTACATATATTTTTATTAACTAAACTGAAACGTCTTTATAGAAGCCTTCAGAATATAAATTAACTGCTCAACAGAAAAAGCATTTTAAATTTTGATAAGATTAATTCAAAAAAAATTTTGATCAATAAACTTCAAATAATTTAAATAACTTTTTAAAAACAATTATATTTAAGTTCAAACTTTATTAGTTTGGCCTGAGATTTTAAAATGCAGAAATATTCCTACTATTTGTTAGTGTAATTAAAAGTGTGCATGTAAAATTCAGATTTACTTATTAATCTTGGTAGATACTTATGTAAATTTGCTCTAGTCGCAATTGAATGCTTACAGGAAAGTGTTAAAGTATCATTATAATCCGTTGTCAATCAATAATGAAACATGAATTAGATTTCACTGTATAACTAACTATTGCCAAAATCAGACTAATGGAAAAATATTAATTTGGTTCACTAATAATTATTTGAAATTTTCAACTAACAGATCTTTGCAGTTGAAATTCCATTGGTATATAAATGAGACAGTCATATCATAATGTGACAAAATATTTCCGCTTCAAAATAAGCTGTCCCAAATTAGAGTAATGATAAACTTAAATTTGATTTCACATCTCTATCTTTGGTATAGAAATAATACACTTTATGGCATAAAACATATTCGGCACTAATCAACCAATAAATTAATGTGCAATAACGCTAAAGACATCAATAAAATAAATAATAAATAAGTCTTTAAGACACTATTGTATTGTAGCAAATTTGAAATAAAGCAAATAAGAAAAGAACAAATGGAAAATAATAAACAACTACAAGAGATAAAGGAGGAAAACAGAAAATTAAAAAACGACGTGAAACAATTACAAGACAGAATGGAACAACCGAAGAAAACAAGTAAAAAGAAAAGTTTGATTATATCGGGTTTAAAAATAGGTACAAATGATGATAAGAAACTAAAAGAACTGCATATCACAAGAACTGCAGGCGCAAATAAAACTGAGGAACGCAATAAAAATATGAGAAAGAGTCTATGCCATAGAAACAGTAACTTTCACGGATACAATTGAGATACTAAATAGGAAAAGTAAGTTAAAGTATTATAAAAATAGCATCTACATAAATAATATGATCCGACATCAAAAGAAAAAGAAATACGGAAAGAAATAGTTAAAACAGCAAAGGAACAAAAAAGTAAAGGAAAACAGACGAAAATAGGCTATAAGAAGTTGTTCGTGAATGGGAAAGAATGGATATGAGATGAAGAAAAACGACCGGGGAGGTATGATACCGAAACAGCAAGGCAAAGGAATACGATTATGGAAAACGGAAAAATAAACACAAAAGAAAGGTCACAATCCAAGGACATAACAAAAATTAGGACTTGGAATGTGAGAGGTACTTATAAGCAGGGAGCTTTAAGAAACTTAGACCAAATTATGGAAAAATATACAATAGATATCCTTGCCTTGCAAAAAACGGAACAACTGGGAAATAAAATGATAAAAATAGTGTGGGGGGACCAAGAGATATTTTGGACTGGGATTCATGGTATAGGAGAAAGTAAACAAAGCAGTTGTAGATCAACCAATATTAGACAGAATGTTACTTGAGAGTAAGAGAAAAGAAAGTATAGGAAGATAAGTATCATTAACGTACATACGCTCACTGAAGATAAAGATTTAGAAACCAAAACAGAGTTCTACGAAAAGCTAAGCACCCTAATAGGGAATATACAGAAATACGATATAAAGGTAATCATTGGTGACATGAATGCGAAAGTCGGAAAAGAAAATATATAGAAGAATAACAGGGAGACGAAGTTTACATATGGAACCAAACGGGAAAAAGTTAATAGAATTTGCTACAGAGAACAAAATGAAGATAGATAGCACAAGGTTTGATCACAAAGACATTCATAAGGTAACATGGACTTCTCCCGATGAAAAAATAAAAAATCAGATAGATCACGTCCTAATTGAAAGCAAACTTGATAAGGCAATAATCGATTGCAGGAGATAAAGAGGGGCAGATACAAACAGTGACCATATACTAATAATAGCAAAGCTAAAACAAGAACTACAAATAACTCCAAAAAGATAGATTAAATTACCAATTAGAGCGCCTTCAAGAGAAGCAGGTTGTAAACCGACTAGAGGAAGAAATAAAAAACTAGAAAATCCAGTCAAACATGATATAGAAGGAGAGTGGCAGATCATACAGACAGTCATGTCGGAAGCAGCGGAAAAGTGTATAGGAAGAAAGCATATAAAAAGGCGGCAAGACTGGTTCGATGAAGAATATAGGAATGCTTTGGCAAGAAGAACCAGGAAAAAACCACAAAGACAAGGAGAAGGGAAGTGAAAAGAATTTGCAGAAAAAAAAAGAGAACAGCTAGAAAAGCAATTCAAAAACAGAAAAAGCCTACATAAACAAAGAGGTAAAGAATTTCTAGCAAGAAGTTAGGAAATCCAAAGAAACTACAAAGAATAATCCACAGCATTGCAGAAACAAAGAAGGCTTACTTCTGGGTAAAACAACAGAAAAATTAAACAGATGGGCGGAATATTTCGAAGATCTATTACATACAGACCAACTTGAGGGAAATGAGGATCGGCAAGAAGATGAAGAAGGGACGTGCGAGGAACCAACTTTGAATGAAGTCAAAGAAATAATAAGAGACCTAAAAAATAACAAAGTGCAGGAGGAAGTGGTAAGTATATATCTAACACAACTAAAATAAATTAAATAATAAATAAGTCCATAAGACACTATTGTATTTGTAGCACCCTTTGCAACACTTGTGCCTCTAGCGGCGATTGCTGAATTAGATGTTAAAGAGTAGGCATACAAACAATGCATTGCATTTCCACTCCTTCTTACAGCCATCCTTAGTCATAATCTCTCTGTCTCTATCTCTGAAAAACTGAAAATAATTTGCTTTAGGATAGTAATACTTTTTATTTATTAGTAATATAACACCCTTTTGCATTGTCTTTTTTAAATACAGAAAACCTAGATTAATAGACCAAACAGCTGGACTATTGAATATTAATTTAAGCTTAGTAAAAAACGATGTTCAAATATTTGATTTTATTAAGAAACGACATATACATTTTAAAACATATATCTACGGTTTTTCTTAAATGTACAAAGGTTTAAAAAATATAATTTTATACAATCAACTTAAAAACTTAGCTTATTCTATTTATCCTCTCATTTTGAGAAATGTACAATAATGTTTAATTCACATTATAGAAAAGGATTTTAAAAAGAATCATATTTTTATTTACATATTTTATTTATACAACTTATATATTTATATCTAAAAAAGATAATAAAACGTCTTTTGCATTTTTAGATCCCATACACAACTATTTCGAGGTTAAAATTTTCGATTTAATTCTCAAGTTATTCAACTGAACCAGTAGCTGTATAAGAACCGTTAAAACATAGCAAAATATAATTTATTTAATAAACAACAGATTTTTAAAGTATTTTCCATAAACTAATGAATATTTTTAATAATTACAGTGTTAAATATATCTTACAAAATATATTAGTTAATATCGGAATGGATCCTTCTTTTATAACGATATTTTTTATAATTTGACCAAAACTCTGATGGATTTGTAAGCCGAAAGCGCCCAGGCTTGGAATTAAATACTTTACAGTTTTACTTTTCTTTTCAATTTTTTGGAGTACCCGCCCCCGAGGCACCTGGTCTCCTGAAATTTTGTGAAAGTTCGGTACAAAATCAGTGCAAAGCGGTTACTCGGTGGGTTTTTGGGGTCGCTGAATACGAATATCACGTCGGTAATAGTCTTCGAGGCACGTGATGCCAAGGACGAATATTCACAAAATTCCAATAGACGAGGCTTGTCTTCCTTACCAGGTGCCTCGGAGACCATCACCAACATGTATAACAAAAACCTCCGAGTTTGCACTAATTTTGTATCGAATTTCCATAAAACTCCAGACGAAGCCTATCCTAGGCTCCAGGTGCCTCGGAGACTATCACCGGCATGATATTCGCATTTAGCTACCCCAAAAACCTTCCGAGTACAATCAAGTACCACAATTGTAGAAAGTGACTCATGTTTTAATTATTTTTTGTAGGCCAGTAAAATTGGACGTTTAACCTATAGAAAAAATATTTTTATTCCGACGAAAGGAGAAAATTTAATTATTATTTAATCAACCAATTAGAGGATTATTGCAGCATCTGTTTAATCTCTTAAAAATTGACAAAACCTTCTTCTTCTCACCGTTCAAATAATATGCGTTCAGATAGAAGAGATCTCATTTTATATGAAATCAATTTCAATAATTTGACTGGTCTATTTTTCAACTGTTCAAATGTTTTGGCAAAGACTTGTCTTGGCATGTATGATTCAACTTGTTATCTACAATGTTGTTCTAACGCTAGATAATGTCTGCGATCAACAACATCATCGCAAATTATGGTAATGTAACTGCAAACAACATTGTTCGGATAGCAATTTTATTGTCTGTTACCTGTACGTCGGTTTCATAAGCGCACTGAAAAGGGTTTCATAAAGCAAAGAACATAATTGTTTGTAGTATTGTTACTAGGGAAAGAGCTTTTACGTTTAATTTTTGTGAATTGTGACTAATTTAGTTTAATTCAATTTGGTGACAAATAATAAATATGACTGACAGTAGTATAGTAAACCGTGTATCAAAGAGAAATGTCACAATTTAACACGCGAAGAAAAAACTATGATCGGAAATGTATTTAAAGGACTTCGAGCCAGAGAACAAAATATGAATGTAAGCGATGTAAATTACATTATGTAGTATTTTGACAAAAGTTTCCGAAGCTGGTGTGTACAAAGTAATTAAAACAGACGATGGAACAAACGATAATTATACTTTGAAGGTTGAGACAAGAGGAAGGAAACAAATAAAATTGGATAATACAACCAAACAGGCCATTCGTCGTGCAGTACATGAATTTTATTTCAAAAAGGAATTACCCACTATAAAAAAATTTCTTCTTCTCTTCAATCTAAGGAAAATATTCCAAAAATATCAAGACGTGTTTTATTACGTACTTCACGTGAACTGAACTTTAAAGGTATTTCAAGAGAAAGAGGAATAGTACCCCTATTAAAAACAAATAACAGAATTTCGAAGAGAGAGAAAAAACATATACAGATGAAATATGGTTAAATGAAGGACATATTGTGACAAAAATATGGCAGGATTGAAATGTGAAAAGCAAACGACAAGGTTTCCCAACGGGTTTGTCGACAGGTTTAAAAGCCCCATCCGGAAAGGGAAAACGCCTTATTATTAGTCATGTTGGTAGCGACTCAGGATTTGTTGAAGAAGGTTTAAACGCATTTTTCTAAAAAGACTGGAGATTACCATGAGGAAATGGATGCAGATCATTATGAAAAATGGGTTTCAGATATTCTGTTAAAAATCGAACCGGGATCTGTTATTGTTATGGATAACGCTCCATATCACTACCGGCGTGTAGAACAGTTATCAACAACTAAATAAAAAAAAGTCGAGATTGCTGATTGGCTTACTAAAAAACATATTAAATTCGATGAACCAATTTTGAAAATCGAGTTACTAAACTTAACACGGTGTCATTCAGATAAATATATTAAATATTTAGTAGATGAAATGGCGCAAGAACGGGTCGTAATTGTAGTTCGATTGCCGCCATACCATTGTGAGTTAAACACGATAGAACGTATGTGGGCTCAAATCTGCTTAATAGTGCCTTCAGCAATGTCGTGAATAAAATGTTTCGAACATCTAGTGAAAGAAGAGCAGAATATGTGGAACCTTGATAACTTCATTGAAATTACCATGGAACCAGTAGCTGTGAATCTAGGCAGAAGATACTACTGATGAATCCAAAGATGACATAGATAGCTCAGATTAGATTATGTATAATGTTAGTTTTTATTTGAACATATTTTTTATATTTTATGGAAATAAATATTCAGTTAAGGTGACCCATTTATTACTAGTACTGTTTTCTACCAAGAATTTAAGTATTTAAGTTTCAGTTTGACCTATGCTAAAAGTTACTAGAAGACCCTTTTTCTACTCCCATGTCATTAAATCTCATTTGACAATAGGAATTAAATTTAATCCTTGAATCAGTCATAAGTTTATTAATTTGAACGGATGAAGGGCTTTTTCCAAAAAATATATTTAACAAGGACTAGTTTTCTTTATCTAAGTCATCTATAAAATAAGAAAATAATATTTTATGGCAATCAATTCGTTCTAAAATCCTGATTACTTTTTAAATAAAAACGGCACGCCTTTGACTCGTCGATTTCCCCTCAAACCCGTAAAAGTCTACATTAAAAATATTAGTCACTTTCTACAAATATGGTAGGGTAAAACGCCAGTTCTTGGACACGAGACAGTTATTGGACATTACAGTGTTAACTACTTACGATTATAAGATTTCTGCAAGTGCTAACAAGAGTATATTTCACTAGATGGCACTACTCGTTTCTATATTACGTACATTCTTATATCTATGTTCTGCCTTTAACGGGTTCTGTGATTTTGGCAGTAAATATTTTTAGGTTGTGTGAGTAAAGTGACATTTAAGCATTGTGTTAAGCATCTGCTCTGACTTTTTTTTTTTTTCAAAACGACGTGTTATTTTTATTTAAAAGGGTCTAGTAAAGGCACTTATAGGCCCTAAGGTAGATCTCGTACAGTAATAGGAATTTTAACTCGGATTTAATTACGCCTGTCCAATAACTAAACTAGAAAACTTGCTGAATTCTATTATGGGACATCTGTCCCATCACTAGATAACTATACTCACCACACATTTCTACAATTTTCAACGGGTATACGTATAATTAACTGGAGATAACTAGCAGTAAAATTAATTTAGTAATCGATTTGACAGTTATTGGACAGCTGCCCAATCACTAAATTTGACCGTCCAGTCACTAAATTGATTTTTAAGGATTGTAGTAAAATGCCTAAACTTAGAAAATACGATAAGATTAGACTTATAGAAGCCGTTAAGGATGTCCAAAATGGCGTAATCGTATAGAACAGCTAAAAAAAAGGAATTCCGAAGTCCACTATAGAATTTAAATTAAAACATCCGGGATATATACACTTGGACCGTCTCCTATTTTAACTTGCGAGGAGGAGAACACCCTGGTTAGGTACGTTCATTAAATTTATCTTAATCCATAGCATTATTTGATTTTACATTCAATATTCCCGATATTTCACTTTCCCCAAAAAGGCTAACGATTTAAAAAGCAGCGTGCAAAAATTTTTAACCGAAAATCCGCGCCCCAATAACTTTAAAGATAATCGACCTGGAGATGGATGGTTAAAAGTAAGTCACCAAAAAAATGTATTTTAATCTGTATTAACCGTTTGATTTTTTTTAGGGATTTTTGAAGCGACATCCAGAGGTTTCTAAAAGGACAAGTGAAGGTGTGACGGCAGCTAGTGCTTGTGTATCTGAACGAGACATCAAAACTGGTTTAAATATATTGAAAACTATGTTAAAGAAAAACATCTAGAAGTTCTAACTGATCCATTAAGAATTTTCAATGGAGATGACTCAGGATTTTAAATATGTCTATCTACTGGAAAAGTATTTGCTATGAACGGTTCAAAAAATGTTTATAATGTTGAAAAAAGCTGTTCAAAAGAAAACGTCACTGTGACGTTTACGTTTTCAGCAGACGGTAAAATTTGAGTGTCTATGGTTATTTATACTTATCAACGTATTCCAGAAAAAGTTGCTAAAGGCATTAGTCTTAAATGGGTGTGGGCAGAAGCGATAATGGTTGGATGACGGCAGAGACATTCTACCAGTAGGTATATTGCGAATGTTTTTTACCCACACCTAATTGAAAATAATATTAAGCTTCCAGTTATTATTTTTGTAGATGGGCACAAGAGTCACTTAAGTTGCCAATAAAGTCTATTGTGTAATGAACTGCAGATTGAAGTAATTGCACTTTATCCTAACGCCATAAGGATTTTACAACCATCATCAAAAGAAACCCAAGATGGACTATAATACTTTTGTAAATATCTTAGGTCCTTAAAAAGTTCATAGCTTAGAGAATTTAAAAGAAAATCCAAAGAATAATCTACCTAGCGACGATAATTTGAATTTGTTCAAAATTTGGAATTTTTTTTTGGAACGTGATCCAAAACGTTCGGATAACCCAATGGTTCTAAAAAATAGAGACACAAACATTAATATTATTCAAAATATAGCTATCAAATCACCCGTTAAAAATACTGAAATAAAAACATCAGAACAAAGTGGTATTGAAAATGTAAATATTAAATAATATCCATATTCAACAATATAAAACTAATGTTTATGACTTACCCTCTACAAGTAAAATTATTGTTAAACACGAATTGTTGGGTAATTTTTTAACTTCTACTGTACCGGAAAGAAAAAATAAACGTAACACGGAACGACTTCATTTTGCTATTACATCTGCACCATATCAAGAAATGCTATGAAAAAAGGAGAAGTTAAAAGAAGAGCAGGAAAAACAAAATCAAGAAAGGAAACGGAAAAGAGAAGAAAAATTAACCAAAAACCAGTGTAGCAACAAAAGAATTCAAAAAAAGTCAAATGCTCTATTTGTTCAAATGATATTCAATCGAATAAATTAAAATGCGATGACTGTAGTCTTTATTATCACGAATGTTGTATTCCTGTTAAGCATAAACAGCATATACCTAACGATGGTGATCTATTTATATGTCACAACTGCTTCAATCTGCAGAATAGTGATTCCGATGCTAATAACAGTAACCAAGACTGTGAGGATGAAGACATTGACGAACTTTTCACTCAATACAAAAAAGCACGGAAGCGATTATAAAATTTAATTGTGTCAACTGTAGACAGGTACCCCATACCGCACAGAAATCTTTGATTTTTCTTGTAATTTTCATTTGTTTCTAGTTTTTTATTGTGTTAAAGCAGTTGTCCAATAACTAATTTTGAGTGTTCTGTAACTAAATAAACTGTCCAATAACTATAATTTTTGTAACTATTTTTAATAAATATATTTTGACAAAAAAGATTTAACATTTTCTTTAAATCCTTTTAGCCATATTGTAATAAACTATTTACACTACGTTTTGTATAAATTTCAATTCAATCTGCAGAGAACAATGTGAATTACGAATTTTTAAAGTTGAAATTTTCTTAAGTGTCCAATAACTATAGTTTACCTTACTTTTTTTTCTGTGTTTATTGTGCTTTAAGGTAAAGGAACCATTAGTTGACAGTGATCCAGTAGTTGACAATATAAGTTTCATTTTCACAAAATAAGCTAACTTTTATTACTAGAAACCAGAATCTACAGTTTAGAATAGTGGGGCCATCTATCTGTTCATCCCACAAGTTAAAACTTCCTACCTTTAGCAAATTTAATATAGCGGCAAATGGCAGTTGGTCAGTGTTGTGTTGTAGATAAAATTAGTATTTTTTAAAGAAAAGTGTTTAGAAGGTTAGTACTTTTGCACAACATATGGCATGTTTATTTGTTTGTATTAAATTATTGTAAAACCGTATATTGCAAGCTATAAGCAAACTCAAAATATGCTTAAAAAGTAGCTATCTCATTGTTTACAATATTGTATATGGGTGTCATCTACAGGTTCTTATATTCGTATAATGTACCACTAGTTGACATGGATGTCAACTACTAATGAAATGATCGCTAAAGTTATTTGTCCCTAAAAACGCTTTACAAGCCTTCTCAAAGCGTGTTGTTTTTTCTAAAATATTCTCAAGGGAATATTTCGATCTGTACCAGTAGATGACAGCATGTTATTTACTAGATCATATGACTGTCAACTAGTGGTGTTTCTTTATTTCAGATATTTTATGATGCCTCCAACCAAAGGAAATATGTTTCAGTCTTCAGAAGAGCAAATGGAATCTGCATTAGCTGCGATTTCAAATGGTCAATCTGTTGCTTCTGCAGCTAAAAACAATGGAATACCCAGAAGTACGTTAATTAATAGAATTAATAAAAGCGTGTTAAAATTTAGACAAATGGGCCCAGATTCCAATTTGACGAAGGAAGAAGAAAAAAAATATTGTCCTTTGGATTTTCACAATGGCAAAAGTTGGGTTTCCAATTGGTAAAGAAGCTTTACTTCCCAGCGTTTAACACTTAATACAAGAACTGAAAAGAAAGAACCCTTTTAAATCAAATAGACCTGGGCGGAAATGGTACTATAGTTTTTTAAAACGAAATCCAGAAGTATCTACAAGGACTGCTCAAAATTTAACAATAAGCAGAGCTTCAGTAACTAAGAAAAGTATATTAAATTGGTTTCAAGAAATTAAAAACTATGTAACAGAACGTAAGTATGAGGAAGTTTTGAATGATCCCTCATGAGTGTTTAATGGAGATGAGTCTCCATTCTTTCTAAATCCAAAAGGTAGGAAAGTCTTAGCAAAGAAAGACAAAAAAACTGTACATCAGCAGGTCAACAGTGATGACAAAGAATGCCTTACAGTTTTAATAACTGGAAACGCATCTGGAACGATGGCACGTCCAATGATATTGTTCCGTTACGAACGAATTCCAAGAGACTTAGCTGTCAGTGTTCCTGAATGGTGGGGTATTGGGGAGAGCGAAACTGGTTGGATGAAAGGAGAGACATTTTTCGAATACATCACAAATGTCTTCTATCCATGGTTGTTAAATGCCAGTATTACTTTGCCAATAATTCTTTTCATAGATGAACATGCTTCTTAACATTTTACATTACATCTAAGTATTTTCTGTGAAAGTAAGGGAATAATTTTGATTGCCTTATTTCCAAATGCCGCTCATCTCATTCAGCCTATGGATGTAGCTGTGTTTCGTACTCTTAAGGATGGTTGGAAAAATAAAGTTCAGCAATGGAGATTAACCAATTATGATGCTCCTGTGTTAAAAAAGGTTCACTTGCTTGCTGAACTACTGGAAGAAAGAGTGACACCAACTGTACTTCAAAATGCATTTCGAAAATCTGGTCTTGTTAATTGGAATCCAAATGCTGTTAACCTAATAAACACTGAGTTACATGAATCTGATATACCCAACCATTGCAACGCTGCGGCAAGTAAAAAAATCAAAGTGTTAGAAGTTGGTCTAGTTCTTAAAAGATAATATTGATTAGGAGAAAATTGCAATATTTAAAAATAGAGATGAATGGGATAGAGACATACGTGATTATTCTTTATTTTATTTTTTTAAAGAAAAAATGTCTGAATTAAATGTTCTTAAATACCAAATAATAAAAAATGGAGATTTAAAAACAAAAAATCCAAATGGAAATTTGGGGGAGAAACTGAAGTACCTTCTGAATCTAATGTTCCTCTAGAGGAGCCAAATATTGCTAATGAGAGGGAAGAAACTGAAGTAACTTATGAATCTAATGTTGCTCTAGAGGAGCTAAATATTGGTACTGAGTTATTTAATGCACCCTCATCTCCTTGTCCAACTAAAACAATAAAACATTTTACACCACAAAGAAGTCAAACAGAAGCCCTGCAATCGAGACAACCGTCGACATCATCATGTGTGGTTCCATCTCCATTTAAAAGAGCTCTATTTTGGCCTGAGCCCAAACAGTCAAAGTAATTAAAACGCGCTAGGAAAGAAAAAGTACCTTCAGTTATTACTGCAAAACAATGGCAAAAATATCACGAGGAAAAGCAAATGGAAAAAACAGTACAAGAGGAAAATAAAAAACTAAGGGCGGAGGAAAGAAAACGAAAAAAAGAAGAACAAGAAAAAATAAAAATGGAAAAAGAAGAAAATGTGCAACTTCTAGAAGATAAAAGAAAAAATCACAAAAGAAAAGTATTTATTTCTTTATATTCAGAGACTTGTGAAGAATGGCAAGAGTCTGGTGATAACCTTCATGATATCAGTTTTATGTGGAATGGTACAAACCATATTAAACAAAAACATAAAGTGTGTGATACAGAAAAAGATACAAATTTAGATTCTAAAATTGAAGAATGTAATACAGACTCGACGACTGAAAATATACCTAACAATGGACAAAACTCCACACAAGTGTATAAAGAAGGTGACTACATTCTTGTGTAATTTCCAGGTAAAAAGAAGGAATATAAATTTGTGTGTATTATACAAGAAGTGTGCAACAATGATGAGGTTGAAGTTCAGGTATGACCTTGTAATGAAACAAAAACCGTATTTAAGTTGAATGAGAAGGACATAAGTTTCATTAATTTTTCCCAAATCCTTGAGAAGTTAGAATTTCCCAATATAACTTGTGCTGGAGATTGACTAAAATATGAATTTAAGAAAAAGCTTGAAGTTGATGGATAGTTAAAATATCGTCAATTACTGGATCCTGTAGGTGTCAACTACTGAAATTTTGAAAATATTAAATGTCATCTACTGGTTAATTTGCAACCTGTAACTAATTACAAATTTATCACTTTTCATCACTTCGAAATGCACTTTGGAAAATGCAATTTCCTTGTTCAATAATGCAATTTTCATTTCCACATCATCACTTTACTTCACAAAATTTTCTAACGCTTTTATCGAATCGAATGCAAAAAGTTTTATTGAGATTCCTCCAATTGCAAAAATTGAAATAATAGAAAATAAATAAATCTAATAGAAACGGCAGCTGTGAAGAGATTTGGGGCTTGATAAACTGAGATTCCGAAAGTCTCTATGAAGACTCGAGAGTGACAGTCGAATGCTAGACGTAACGAAATTGGCTAATATTTACATTAAGTTTTATTTAAAAATTGACAATGTTCTTACGAAAAAGCAGCCGACTTTACAACAAATATGATATATAAACATAATAAAAACAATTTAGCAATAAACTAAAACGTGTAAACTAGAATCTTTAAAAGTAAATTACATACAAGAACAGATCGAATATTTGTACAAAACTGGGGTCACACACTCATTTTTTAAACATAAACAACTTTTTTAACGAAGTAGTCACAGCACCGAAGAAACCAGTCTTTAGATTATCGTTATTGTGTGGTTTCCCATACACAAGCAACTCCTTGGACATGTGTTGATCGACTTCACTGGGAGTTTCAGATTCTGATTCTAAATTACTTTCAGGAAGTTGAGAATGTAATTCTTCCTTTTCGATATTGAGAGCGGGTCCATTATTAATGTGATTATTGGTAATCATTTCACTTGGTATGGCAGTGGATTCAACAAAGGGTGTTCTGAGGATTGGTTTTCGTCCTGAAATTCTTGCGGTAGCCACTATCTTTAAAGCCTTGGTTTGTGGTTCCTAAAAACATTAAATTATTAAACTCTGCATTTCAAAATCACCAACCATAGTTACTAACAAGCGTTTTTTTAGAGGTATAGATAGCACTTTGAAATGGAATAAAACAAAGACGATTTTTATAAATTGACATGAAATTGACTTTATTCGAAAGTTAATCTTTTGGCATTATAATTTTAATATGATTTCTGGCATATGACCGTCATGGCTCGATCTGACGTAGTCTAGGAGGTCCAATTCCGACCACTTTTTCCAATATTTGTCGCCGTATATCGGCAATAACACATTCCCACATAAAATAGTCTAGCAGTGTTAAATCGCACGATCTTGGAGGTAATTCACGGTCCGAAATGTGAAACTATGCGATTACCAAATGTTTTCTTCAATAAATCAATTATGTCACGAGCTGTGTGACATGTTGAGCGGTCTTATTGAAACGACAGCTCCTGTATATCACGGTTGTTCAATTGGGGAATGAAAATGGCAGTAATCACGGCTCTATAGCGGTCACCATTAACAGTAACGTTCTGGCCAGCATCGTTTTTGAAGAAGTACGATTTCAACAGACCATAAAGCAGACCAAACAGCCAGTTTTTCTGGATGTAATGGTTCCTCAACATACATTTAAGGATTATCTTGACTCCAAATAGGGCAGTTTGCGTGATTGAATAACTTGGATGTTCTAAGCACACAAAGCAAGAACTTTTTCGCAACATCCATAAAGTGGATGGATACGTATCCAACTGCTGTGCACGATGGCAGATAGACTGATTCGGGTCTTCCTATATGCTAGGCTCTACAGCAGCTTCTTCTGTACGCACTGTACGACGTGTCTGTGGATGTATATTATCATTTAGAGTAAACGTGGTGCAAAACCGTTCCATGGTTAATCTGTCTATTCATGCTGAAATGCCAAACCGAACTTAACGTAAATCACTGACAGCTGTCAAAATGGCTGACAGTTAAAAAAGTGTTACCAACATACATTTCTATCATCATCATCATCGAAAGGAGTGCTGCCCGACCGTTCTGTCCCATAAAGAAAAACTAAGACAAAATACCAAAGAGCTAATAGGTAAAAGAAGACAGCTGACGAAATAATACGGCTCCAACTGTCGCCAATAGCAAAATTCGGGCTTTACGATTAGTCAAATTGCAACGTTAATTCCAGCCAATGGTATTGCCCAAAATTGCAGCTCAATTGCGGCTTTACCATTGGTCAAATGGCAACATAATTGCAGCCAATGGTATTGTCCGAAATTGAGCATTGGCTATCGTGCAAGCTCCAATGGCAGAGATCCATGGAGCAGTTGACCTAATTTAATTCGTATAAATATAGGTGCACGATGGTCAACAATTCATTCTGGTTAGGACAGGGTCCGCAGAATCAGCCTTCTTGACAATAGAGACCTTTTGGTTGAGTAAGTTCCTAGAAACTCTGCTTTTATTTACACCTAACCGCTATCCTTTTTATTTCAGGATTTTTCCTAAGTTCTCTAGCGAGACTTAGTGAAATTTGTATTTAAATTGTATTTCTTTCAGCTTTTCGACTTAGGATATTTCTCGTGAAATATTTTATTTCGAATTAAATCGTCTCTTTGACTTAGACGAATTTTTGTATATTTATTTCAGAATTAATAACTTAGGGAAGTTCTTAAATCAACTTAGAATAGGTTCTTATGTGATTTATTTGATATTTCAGGGAATTTTAACTTAGCAAATTATTGTTATTTTTAACTTCTCTTTCAGATAATTTCACCTATTTATTAATTTGGTATTTTTCGACTAGGATAATTTGATAAAGATTATTTCTCTTTCAGATACTCTAAGTTCATGAGCGGAACTTAGAGTATTTTATTATAATAATATAATAATTTATTATAATAAAGTATTATAAAACGAATTTTATAATACACTCGCGATCATAAAATCCGGGTCATCTTGAAAATTTCAAGTTTCTTCAATATTTTTGCCTCTGGTGCAGTAATAACCTTTTTTGGGCTAATGTATTTTTTATTTGTCATCAATGTTTGTTTTGAAAGAAAAAAAATGGTTGTTTATTCTTTTTATTGAAAAAAACAGAAAACAAATCAAATTATTGATAAAACAGACATACGAAAAAATATGGAAAATACAGAACGTGGTAAAAAATCAGTGAAATTTCAATGACCAATATCGTGTATTGCCTCCCCTTGCTCTAATAACCTCTTTTAGACGACGGAATATATTCTCAATTTTTCTCCGGATTTCATGTTGTGGTATGTTATTCCACTCACTCACTAACAGATCCTTAAGCTCCTGTGCGTTGTTAGGAGGAGGTGTATGGGTTTGAATACGTTTTTTCAAATGGTCCCAGAGATGTTCGATGGGATTCAGGTCCGCAGACCTAGCTGGCCAGGCTACCCTCGTAATTTCTACTTCGTCCAAGCATTACATACTGATCCTGGCAACGTGCGATTGCACGTTGTCCTGCATAAAAACGGCGTTTTCTCCAAGCCCTGCCATGTTGGGCATAACATGTTCTTCCGGAATCTCCGTAATGTACCTTCGTGCAGTTAGGGACCCATTTTCGATGAAGGGTAATTCTGTGTGGAAGTCGGAAGATATACCTCCCCAAGCCATGACCGAGCCTCCACCAAATGGCATTCTAGGACCAATGCAAGCTTGTGAAAATCGTTCACCGGTTCTCCTCCAAACTCTTACACGTCTATCGGATCAAGTTAGGCAGAAACGGGATTCATCTGAGAATAACACTTTGCTACAATCGTTAATTCCCCAACGCGCGTATTCTCGAGCAAAAGCTATTCGTGCAACTCGAGGCACCTTTCGAAGTGGCGGTCTTCTAGCCATTACCCGAGAAGATAGTCAAGAAGAACGGAGTCTTCTTCTGACTGTTGCAACACCAAAATTGCGATTTCGTACTTCCTCTAGACGATTTTGATGCATAACCGCTGTTGAGGTCCGGTTTCGTAAAGACTGAAACACAAGGAAACGGTCATCTAGTGCCGTGGTCGTTGTTCTTCGTCCAGAGCCAGGTCGCCTGGTTAGCAAACTTGCCTCCTGAAAGCTTTGAAGCACTCGTTGAACCGTAGAAAGGCTTATGCCAACAGTTCTTGCGACTTGCCGTTGAGTGTGACCGTCTTCCACAAGTGCAACAATTTGTGCCATTTCAACAGTCAAAGGCATTTTTGTCAAAAAATAAACACTAATAATGGAACTAATAAACACTAATGATGGCAATAATAAACGTTTGTCCGTTGCATTTGAACAGAAAGTCGAAGCACAAACGAGACATTTAAAACAAGCGCAGTTACAGGTAGCGTCCATTTTGGAAAGTGTGCACTTTACCGCGACATTGGCACTATTGGAATTCTTTGTTACAAAGGAAACCACAACAATTATAAGAAACATGCATTAGTTTGTATTTGTGTTATTATTATTTACGATAAAGCTCGTTAAAAATGAAATATCGGTGATTTTCAAGGTGACCCGGATTTTATGATCGCGAGTGTACTTTATTTCTTTCAGCGACTTAGGATATTTTTCTAATATTTACTCTCTTTCAGGGACTTTGAAATATTACTAATATTTTTCTCTTTTAAGGACTTTGAAGTATTTTAGGTATAAAATTAACTTAGATTATTTTTCTAACATCTTATTTACCTTTTAGACTTTGTAATAAGTCTCATCGACTTATGAAATTTTCGATAGTCGAAAATTGCCAATAACTCATTTTGTATTGATATTTTGTTACATGTCTTTGTTGATTCATCCCGAATACACTACGACACACACGTCTAACGCATTTTGGACAAAATCTGATATTTAGAAATTACACTTGTTTTCCGAAATTTTTGGGACTTTTCACGTTTTTTTTCAATTTTACTTTTTTGCATTAATTAGTCTTAGGTGTGATAACTAATAACCTTCTCTTACAGATTCTTAGTTCTAAGACTAATTAACACCCTATTTGCAGATTCTTAGTTCTAAGATAATTAACATTTTGGTTACAGATTCTTAGTTCTAAGACTAATTAACACTTTATTTGCAGATTCTTGGTTTTAGTAGCATTTATTAGCATTTCTTTAAAAAGGTATTTTCCTCTAGCTTTGTGGTCATATACGACCTATATGTCCACGGACCGTGACCCTTACATGCTCCGGTCCATTTCAGCTATGGATAGTGCGACTGGACCACCTTCCCTCATTCCCGAGGGTCAGGTCAGCGACACAACTACACAACAATGAAGAAATTAAAAAAAGATATCCACCGGCCAATCCGAAAAGGCGTAAGAGAAAACAATACAAGAGAAATAATTAAAGAAAACAAAAGTTTAAAAGTTTTGAGGCGAAATACGAACAACATAGGCAACAAAAATATGAACAAAATAAAAAACAAAGTTGGAAACATTACTACTGATAGAACCAAAATCCTTGAGGTTGTCGAATCCGTTTGTCGCGAAATGTATGAGAGCACCGACGAAAGGCAAGATCAGCTCCAAGATACGAAATCAAAATCCCCTGGCGATGACGGAGTAGTGATCGAAGCGATCAAACTAGGTGGAAATACAAAGCATGTGGTGTCCGTGTGTATCAAGGTATAAAAAAAATTTTATACCTTGATACACACGAACACCACATGCTTTGTATTCAACAGGTATACTAGCCAATCCTGGATATCTCCACTTCATGGTTTTGTTCCAGTTTCACTTTTGATTTTAGGTGGAAATAAAATTATCCAGACTTTGGCCAAGATTTTCACCGAATGCCTCTACCAAGGAAAAACTCCTTCTCAATGGAATAATGCAGTCATTACATGCTACTCATTACAAACAAGGAGACATAACAGATTTAAAAAACTATCGTCCTAACGTCGATAGACGTTACCTTTTGACAGATTCATAGTCGGAAGCCTACAATACAAAAATTTCTACTTCTCAGTATTAATAGCTCAAATATAGTACTATTGCAGAGTTCTTCCTTTGAAAAAAGAAGAATTATTCTAAATAGTGGAAGTATATACTAAACCCATAAAATTCTCCCTGTATATTTAAAGTATAATAATTGAGTTGTTACAATTTTCCATATTTTAGTAAATATTTGTATTATTCGCGTTGTTTATTTTATTTCATATAGTTTTATTATTTTTGTTTAATTCTTTTGTTAGTTCTATTTCGAATTTTATTATTATGGATAGTCAAAGTTTTCAATTTGTTCCATCGGCTAATGCATTGGTAAGTTTTTCTTTAATACATATGATAAAACATTCTTTAAAAGTTAATATTTTTAGATGAATAAGGATGCTGTTAAATCACAAGGTAATGAAACTGCACAAAGGTTTATTCAAAATGATTAACATTTTTTTAAATTATTTGCAGAATGAAAACCCTGTTGAGGTAAGTTGATCATTAAAATGTATTTATCGAATTATGTAAATGTTACAAATTTTCTTAATAACAAAAACATTTCAGTTAATATCCAAATGTCTGAAAGTCTCGGGAAAAAGTGTGCGTAAATATAGTTAAGTTGCGCCAAATGTAGGCAACCAGCTTTAAGTTTTTTGTAGCATTTAGCTTGAGTTTCTTTAGAATAGTTTCAATAAACGAAAAAAGTTTAATATTATCGTTTTATAATCGTTATATTAAAGTTTTATATTATTAAAAGTGATGATAATAACGCTGAATAAGCTATATTTTAAATGATATATAATCACCAAACGTACTCAATGTTATATAATCCACATAGTAAAGTACGTTAGATAAAAAAGGTAAAATCCCGGGTCATCCAAAACTAGTTTCTGATAGGCATAATAGAATATTAGTATACGTTTGCAAAAAAGGTAGACGAAATAACAAGGAAAAGACAGTTAAGATTTTATTTCACGTATAGGGAGCTTGCGCATCCGTTTATACGTATTTCAGCCCAATAGGCATCATCAGAACGGCTTTCGCAAACGCTCTGAACGTGAAATAAATCTTTTCTGTCTTAGGAAGCAACTCTAACATGGCTTCGTATAGATGCAATGTAGCGACATCTAATAATAAAATCGTAGACTAATTTTCGAAACCAAATTCAAGAATTCCGCTTTAATCTGTGCCTTCTAAGAATTGCAAGGCAAAACAGACGTTGATAAAGATGTTAAGAGAGACATGGGGAATCTAAAAATTGCATTCCACAACATATCTCCTCAACTAAGCAAAATTCTTTAGAAAGAATTTCTAAAAGAAAGAATCTCAGAAAAGATTTATTTTACGTTCAGAGCGTTTGCGAAAGCCGTTCTGATGATGACTATTGGGCTGAAATACGTATAAACGGATGCGCAAGCTCCCTATACGTGAAATAAAATCTTAACTGTCTTTTCCTTGTTATTTCGACATACTCTGTACGAGTACTAGAAACCAATTCGCTAAGAATTTTGCTTAGTTGAGGAGATATGTTGTGGAATGCAATTTTTAGATTCCCCATGTCTCTCTTAACATCTTTATCAACGTCTGTTTTGCCTTGCAATTCTTAGAAGGCACAGATTAAAGCGGAATTCTTGAATTTGGTTTCGAAAATTAGTCTACGATTGTAGACGAAATACTCTAATGAAATACGTTATGAGCACGTATGCTAACGAGTGTCGAGAAATTTATTATCTGGATGAGACTTGGTTTGATTCTCACGAAACGATAGATAAAGCCTGGACGAACAAGAAAATGCCTGGTACAAGAAAATGCCAAATATATGTACCCCATTCTAGAGGCAAGCGAATTTGCATATTACATTGCGGAGGACAACATGGATGGGTGAACGATGCGTTATTGTTGAGTTCGAAAAGTATTAAAGACAGTTCTCTAGACTACCACCAAGACATCGAAGGGACGCTTTTTGAATAGAGATTTGAGAATACATTACTCCCAAATTTAAAAGAAAATAGCGTGTATATTATTGACAATGCATCATATCACTCCAGATGCATTAAAAAAATTCCAACCAAACAGAGTAGGAAGGATGAAATTCAAGAATTTTTAATAGCCGAAACCTATATTTTGAGGATCATTACACCTAATACAGGTTCTTCATACAAAAGTCGTAACTAAAGAACATATTGTAGATAAATTAGCCACTAACAATGGACATATGGTTTTAAGATTATTGTGTGTTGAATCCCATAGAATTGCTATGGGTTCAGTTAAAAAACCATGTCCGGAAGAACAACAATCTCCAAAAGATGCCCAAAGTGTTGTCGAACTTATAAAAACAGAGTTCAAAAATATCAGTGCTCAAAACTGGCAAAATGCAATAGAACATGTAAAGAAGATTGACAGAGATTACATGAAAAATGTCCCAGCCTTGAAGAAAATTATTATTAATTTGGCGGAGAGTGATGAAGAGGACGATAATGACGATGAGTTGGAATAACTGTTAACTCTAACTGGAAGATTCCAAATGAATGTGAATTTCCGAAGGGGCTAGTATACCATTTAATTTATAATAGTAAAAAAAACCAAATTCACAGTATGAAGTACGCGCATATTCACACCATGAAGTTAGTTGCTACATCTAAATCTTTTAAGTTAGGTATTAATGCAAATAAAGTGTGAAAAAAAATATATTGGTGTTTTTGTAAATTCGATTATATTAGAACGGTGATAGATATTTACTGATCATTTGTATATTGTATATGTATATTTTTATGTGTAAAAATCGACCTGGTTGAGTAGTTTTCATCTACTTTATAATTACGTAGAAATTATATTTATCCGTTACTTTAGGACCGAATATAAAATATTAATATTAAGTGTTCATTGACGAAGTTGTATTTCGATCAAATGGTAAAAACATTTAAGTACACAAATTAATAATTCGAAATTCAACACTTTCTCCCATAATTTTATTTGAATGTTGGATACAGATTAGTACAACTCTGTAAATGTCTCTCTGGGGGTCTGTGTTATAGTACATCCACTAATAATTTTCCAACATAAACATGTCTTATTCTGGTATCAAAGAGACCGCCTTTCAAATCAAGGTTGTCAGACATATTTCCTAAAATTCCTAAGGTTATATTTAAAAAATATTCTCTATTCTCTATTCGTTATTATTCAATTGCTAGTCAACGAACGACACTCTTAAAAAATAATATGAACTTATTCTCAAAAATATATATATATAAATTAATTAACTAGGTACTAATATTTACATGGACTCTTCACTAATGAATTAAAGCAACCGTGAACTTTGTATATATTACTTATATTCTAAGTAATTTTCGAATATTGGCAACATTGTAGTCTGGAGAGAATTTGAACGTTCGACGTTGCCCTGTTGGTGAATTTAGCGGTAATACTTTTATAGATATAATGATCGACTTTTAAGAAATCAGACAACTTTTAAGAATCCAAGTTCTCAAAAACGGTTTCAAGAATTGTATTATTTTTTTCCAAATTTCATTGATTTTATACCTTACCTGGAAACATGAAAAATTGCAGATATATTAATAATGGTATTAAGGTTATATTCACTAATTTTAAACTCATGCATTATGGCAACAGCGCGAAGCGCAAAGCCATAAATTCTAATGAACACCTGTTGTCTGGCTATGCGATACACTAAAATATTTCCTATTGCAGAGGCGGAGGCTTATAAGGTATAGGTAATATAAGTTATAAGTAATATTATATTTTTCTAGGATGGCATTTTTTAAGATGCATCAACTTCTGTGTTATCAATAAATAATGACAATTATGTTAATGACAGCTCTGAATTAAAAAATAAAGATTTGCACGTACAATCCCAAAGAATAGTTTTAAATATGTATGAGTGTTTGAAAAAAGAAAATATTGGGATGGCTGATAATGCAATTGTTTCGAGAATTCATGTATTAAAAAAATTGGGTATAAGACGATATATACAATTATTAAATTAGGCACAGTTACAGATCATTCCTTAAAACGAAAGCGACCAAATAAAAAATTGGGTAGGATTGACACTGCTGCAAAAGACGTTATTCAGCGAACAGTTTACAATTTTACAGGCACACTGACGATTCTTTTCAGTCCTTCTAATTAATTTCTTTACAGCTATCGCGATGCATCTTGAACAGTAGTATTCATTATTATACAGTATGTCGCATTTAAGATGAAGACAACTCTATATATCAGCTACTAAAATACATACAGATTTGACATTTTGCACAGTCATACATGTTGTTAGTGCACATTTTTTTAAGATAGTCATCTGAAATTTAAATTTTAAACGCGGCTTACTGCGAATCCACAAACAGGGTAAATTTTCGATATTTTGCTTCGCGTTAGAGAAATCGGAAAAACTTATTTGGAAAAGTTGTTCCACTTATTGTAAACGCACATACCAAATTTCATGACAAAATTCGCAATTTTAGTTTTTCAGTATTATTTGTAATCTCGATCCTAAATCTACAATTGGCTGTCTAAAGATGCATCTCGGGACAGCCAACTGTCCGTTTTAGAATCCTGACTACAATTGAAGAGCTTATTTCCAAAGTGTCTTACATCCATATAATGAAATCCATGAAATTACAGATTTTCATACAAATTTAACATACAAATTATACAATTTTACAATTTTCATATGCACTTTTAAATGGTAAATAAGAAGTTGTTTTGGTACATATAACTTTATTCTAGACTTGAAGAAATCTATAAAGTTTAAAAAAAGAAAATTTAAAAAATCGAAATTTTGGATTTAAGACACTGGAAATAAGCTCTTCAATTAATGAAAAAAGTAAAAGTGCGAATTTTGACATAAAACTTTGTTATGTGGGGTTAAAATAATATTTGGAACATCTTTTCCAAATAACTTTTTCAGATATCTCTAACTCGAAGCAAAATATTGAAGATTCACCCTGTTTGTGCATTAACAGTAGGCCGTGTTTAAAAATTAAATTTCAGTTGACTATCTTAATTGCTGGATAGACAATGTTTTAAAATTTTCTGACAGAATGAGCCATTATTTACAGATAATTGTAAAAAAATATTATGGTTTATGTAAAAACTAAATAATAAGTCCAATATTCTTATAAATCACTAAAATTAACAAGCTTTAATTTGAAAGAATTAATTTGTTATTTATTCGGTGTTGTGAGCCCGCTCCCATTTGAAAAAAAAACTGATTCTGTCCTTTGAAGAGTCCTATTCAAAAATGCCCCGTTTAAACAAATCGAAGGTTGAAGGGTGCCGGACATTTTTGCCGGAAACAATTCAAATTCAAAAGATCACCTTTTTCTGCTACGGAAAATATTGCTCCGATTTCTCACCAAAATCAATGTTGATACTTTAGTTTAGATACTCTTGAATCTCAAAAATACTCATTTACATATTTTTCAAGCCTCGAAAATGCATATTAGGTATCGCATTTTTCGGATTTTAAATCGCTTATATCTCCAAAACTATTAAGTTTTGAGAAAAATGACATAGATCTTATTTAGAGTCACCCAAAAACCTAAAAAATATTTTTTGGAGCACAAAAGGTGATATTTTGAATTTGTTTAAAAAATTGTTTAAACAATTTCTGCCCAAAAATTGAGAAATTTTCCTGAATATAATTATGTAAAAATTAATAAAAATTATATGATTTTTCTTGAAATATGCGTTTGATAACTGATCCCTTTTCTTAATTTCCACGCCAATGGTCGGCATCGACATCAAAGAACCTCAAAAGCCGACGCTTGGCAAATTGACAATGGAAAAAGTATACAATAGGTATCAATATCGGATTACCAGTAGGTCGGTTTTTAAAATTTCGAATAGACCTTGTCCCTCACTATACCTGATATAATTTTTGTAGTCATAATATCACTACAAATCTACGGGAATATGAGTAAAAACGGTAAACATTTTACTAAAAACATACACTTACCATTTTTCTTTTTTTAATTAATGGTCGACCAGGACTTATTCCTACTTCGTGATACTCAAACATATCTTTCCTCTTTACCGGTCTTCGGGAAGAGCTGTCTTTCCTCAAGGTCCTTCGTCCAGACAAATGGCTTTCGATCGCTTCTTTAAGAGTTTCTATCCAAATTTTCGTCTCACTAAACTGATCATGGTAAAGCACAAGCTCATCATTTTGGCATAAAATTTTCATACATCCCTTATCGAGAATTTCCAGAACTTTACACTTTCCTAATGGAAAGATGCTCATACATTTCAAAGAGTTAACCTGTAACTCTTCTTTTTTAGTTTTAGCAAATAAAATAATATCGTTCATTAAAACTGTATACAGCTTTTCACTCGGGCAATTTTTTGTCCCCATTTTTACGAGAATTCCTTCTTTTACTAAGGTCCTGCCTGGTGTTACAATATTCGGTTCTCCACTTTTCAATGATCTCTGTAATTCTAGTAGCCTCTGCATGTTTTCTTGGTCTTCTACTATTTTATTGATATGTTCAGCGGCATCTTCAATTTTTTCTAGGCATTCTAAAAAACATTTTTCATTATATTTTACAATCATTTAAGAATATAAAAAAACAAACCACATACAGTAATAATTACTTCACTATGATATCCTTAGAGTGTAACCGTTTCAAAAGATTTAAAAGAAAATCATTATAATTTCGATTATTTTTTTTTAAATAAAACCACTAACCCCATCTATCTGTCAAGTACTGGTAGCCGACTCAAGGATTCTTCTGCAATTCCCAAATATATCCGGTAGATGAGCCCATTCATCAACTTGTCACTCACGCCCAGATTCAGAGAGCGCAAGAATAGTGTCTCCCTCTTTTCTCTTAAGAACATCCAACAGTTAAGACGTGTTTCCGAAGTGGGTCTCATTTAGAGGTGAGCTAAGAAATCCTTTTCTTGTCCATATTTCAGATAGATATTTATTTTTAGACCCTTATTGGAGAGGCTATAATGCTGATATATTTCTAATACATGTCTCAAGATAATACTGGTATGGAGTTATTCCAGATCCTGGCCCAGTAGCGATATCTTTTTATGGAATACCTAACCCCTCTTATCTAGGATGGTGATGGATTGATATAGGATGGAGCCGAATCAATGGTTTCATTTGGTTGACCGATTAAATAAGAAAAGAAACAGAGCAGATTCAGGTTGTACCAATTTTTATTATATCTTCTATCAAGAAAACGAGAAATAATTATGAACTCAAAGAATGAAAATATAGTGAAGTGTTTTAATTTTATTTAAAGGTTTAATTTCTCTATTATTCCTAGTTGATAAATAACTATATTATTTTCAATGTAAACAAATTTCTATAATAAAATAACTCTCTAAAATAACTAATTCTTAATTTAATACAATACAAAGCTTTTTTGTTTATGGTAATGTAAACATGAAATGGTATTTTGGTATCCTTTTGGGATGACATAACTTTTAATGTTTTCTTTTTGTTCATTACTAAGAAATAATAAAGTATAGTTTTCTTGTAAACCTTCGATAAATCTTAATTTTTTTGCTCGTCCCCTTCGAGGATAAACCAGGGGTGGCGTCCAATAATAAATTATAATTTCATATTATCTAATTGTGCTTGGATTTAAGATACGATATAGTTTCTATATGTTTAAAAAAAACCCCTCCCAACACTCTTCGACGACGAGCGATTCTGGCCTTGAATATATCATTGTAGTACGCAATGCTACAAGAGTTAATAAAAACTTTACGCCTGGAAAATGGATACACACTTATCATCAACACCCAGCCCTTTGCGTCCACTGCTGAACATAGGCCTCCCTCATTTTTGTCCATTGTGCTCTATCTCGAGCACTTTTCATCCAATTTCTTGACATTTTCTTGAGAAAATACTCTGCTTTGTGTTAGCTTGTGTACAGCAATTTGTAGAAGTCTTCAACTATTTTAAGGGTTTCCTTTCTGTTGGTTGTAAGATGACCATTTCTATCTTTAATCTTTATTATCTGCCTTGTCCCCGTTCTTAGTCTTTTTCTCAATACTTTCATACTTCTATTGTTCTCAATGGTATGTTCGATTTGTTCTTGGTTGTATTTTCGAGTGTTTTTTCTAAAAACTTTGAATATTTCTTTATATAATTTTTGTAGTTCGTCGGTTCTTTTTGAGTTCTAGGACAGAATTTGTTTTAACTTTCCAGTAAGGCATTTGTTAATTTATTATTTAAGTCGCTTTATTTTCTGTTTCAGGACTACTAAGTATATCGGAAATACATTGCTGAAAACTATCTACATCTGATGGTTTCATCGATGGTTTTGATTTGTTCTTCTTTTTAATCCTTTCCAGTCAGATGATCCCATTTGGGATCATAGCAATGTTTTCTGCTTTATCGGCAAAGGAAATTACTTATGTCGATTTGGCGAACGGTATTGCGTTGCCTCACCTTCCTACTAGATGACGCTGCATTAATTTATTTCACAATTCTATCAGTAAGCGTTAGTCACATTTCAATGTAAAACTTGGTAGTGAAACAACGATCATCAATTCACTGTAAATTTTAAATCATTCTAAGGTGAGTAGTTGAACCAGTAATTACACGAAAAAATTTATTTGTTTTGTTTTGTATTATAAATTGTTTTTATTTGATAATTTGCATTATAGTTTGCTCATATTTACAAGATTGTTTATGTAAACATTAAAAATATCAATGAATCCAAATAGAATCATTGGGCCATCGTGGATGTCTCCAAATGGCATCATTGGGAAGTCGTGTGAATTTTGTTTCTGTCAATAAAATACAAAAGAACAATATACTTTTTTATTTCAGATGGATCGTGTGTTCAAAACTACCAAAACCAAACTTTCTTTTCGGGAATTGCAAAATCTGTCCCAGGAAGAGGTAGTTGGTCTTCTTGACGGCTCTGATATCGAATTTGATGTGGATAATGAGGAAGAGACTTTGGAAGAAGAACTGATTAAAGAAACTCAAATAGAAGAATTATTGGAAAATATTGTTGAAGATTGAACAACCAAGTTACAGAGAATATGGAAGAAAAATCTGTTGAAGCAATTACAGAAGAGCCACAGACAAGTCATGCCAAGAAAAAAAAGCATAGAAAAACCAACTTGGGCAGACAACCAGCGAATACAGTGGTGATTTTTCGGTTGATGAAAATATTTATATGCCTTTCCAGTATTTTAAAATGTTTTGTGATAATGACAATATTATTCAAAAATTTGCTGAGCAGACAAACTTGTATTCTGTGCAAAAAGACAGTAAAAATATTGAAACAAATGCAGCAGAGATAGAGCAGTTCTTAGGCATACATGTATTGAGTGGAATTGTTCGTGTTCCTTCGTATAGAATGTATTGGGCAGAAGAAACGCGATATAATAAGATAGCTGATATCATGTCACGTAATCGTTTTGATAAACTGCGAGCATATTTTCACGTCAACGATAATTCGAAAGTCTCGTCTAGCAAAAATGACAAATTATATAAAGTAATACCTTTCATTGAAAAAGTTCGGCAAAATATGAATAAGATAGAACCTAAGGAATTCAACAGCATCGATGAGTGTATTATACCATTCAAAGGACATAGTAATCTAAAGCAATATATAAAAAATAAACCTCATAAATGGGGCACTTAAATTTTTTGCAAGAGCAGGATGCAGCGGCATACCATACGATTTTGAGATATATGTGGGGAAAGGAGCAGTCCAAGATGAATCAGGTCTTGGAATTAGTGGGGAAATAGTACTGAAGTTGGTCAGAAATCTGCCAAACCACATGAATTTCAAGATTTTCACGGATAATTGGTTCACATCTGCTTATTAGTCTGAAAGAACGGGGCTTCCTTGCTGCAGGGACTGTAAGAAGTGGGCGGCTAGCAGGTTGTCTTTTTTCAGAAGACAAAGTTCTAATGGCAAAAGGTCATGGATCCTCTAATGTAAAAATAGACAGCAAAAAAAATATTACTGCTTTCAAGTCCGTCATATTAGCATCGAACTATATAGGAAAATATCCTCTTGATAAAGTGAAGAGATGGTGCAACAAGAGCAAAACCTATGTAGAAATCGAACGGCCAGCAATTGTCAAAGAATATAATATTTAGATGGATATAAAAATAAAACCAAAAAGATTCTATTTGAGAATAATATTTAATCTTATTGACACATATATTGTCAACTCCTGGTTGCTGTACCGAAGACACTGCAAACAAAAACAAGTGAAACACATCACCCTTCTCCAATTCAAATCTCAAGTTCAACATGCGTTACTGAAAGCTGGAAAGTCCGACACGAGAAAACGAGGAC
Organism: Diabrotica undecimpunctata; assembly: GCF_040954645.1. Classification (NCBI taxonomy): domain Eukaryota; kingdom Metazoa; phylum Arthropoda; class Insecta; order Coleoptera; family Chrysomelidae; genus Diabrotica; species Diabrotica undecimpunctata. The sequence continues at coordinate 104,624,150 of NC_092811.1, forward strand.
GTCCTTCTCAAGAGAATACACCAAATAAGAGACAAGTAATGCATCCTGCATCAGTGCAAGATGTTCGATTTGATGGCGTAAGACACTGGCCACTACATGATCAAAATCGCACAAGGTGCAAATTATGTATAAAGTCTTACTCTAGACTAAAATGTTCTAAGTGCAATGTTTTTTTATGTTTAAACAAAAATAAAAATTGTTTTTATAGTTTCCATGTACAAAATTAAATTGTTAATAGTATAAGTGCAATAATATAAACGTATTTCCTATTATAGTCAATTTTTTACCAGACCACTATATCAAGTGTTATAAATGGATAAGTCAGGTACCACCAACGCCAGATGATTCCAAATGAGATCAATTTTTTTTTAGTTTGAAGACTCTAGGATGCAAAGTTTTTACAAAAGTTATCAACAATTATTTTTTCTTGTATCGTTTCCTAAAACATACATTTTTTTCAACAAAATGTATTGAAAAAAAAAAAATTGGGCTGGAAAGGGTTAATCATCTTATACCTCTCCTTCTTTAAGCTTATTTCTATTTTATCTCGAACCATTCTATGATCGCTACTGGTAACAAATCTGTTAAGAACCGTGATGTCTTTAACAGTGTGTTTTTTGTCTGTGATAATAAAATCTATTTCGTTTTGAGTTTTTCCATTAGGACTTTGCTATGTCCATATTCTCTGAGGTTTCTCTTTGAAAAAACTGTTCATTTGGAATAGTTCATGTTGTAGCATGAACCTTAACAGTAATTCGCCACGTCCATTTCTACCATCAAAGCCAAAGTTTCCCAGTGGTGTTTCTGTAGGGTTGGATTTCATTCCTGTTTTGGCGTTAAAATCACCACATATAAAAGTAAAATGTCCTTGATGGTTTTTCATGTTTGTTAAGTCTTTGTTTGACTCACTTATCACTTTTCATGAAATAATATAAAAACAAATTCTACATACCTTTAAGACTCTCATAATCATCTTCAGTCGGTTTTGTTAGGTTTAGTAATTGTGTCAGTAGTAACTTGTACCTTGGAACTCGTTGGATAGGTGTGATTAGAAGGGCAGATAGTTTATTCTGGACTTCTGGTCGCGTCTCTTGATTTTGCACAAATTTTGCAAAGTTAGGGTTAAGTGTCCTTGCATTCTAAAATAAAATTATTCATAATTTAGATTCTTCAAAATCGGAAATTTACATGCAAATATATGCATGTATTATAAGTGTTAGTACCTTCTAGAAAAAAGTTTATACAAATTTAAATAGTTCCTTTTGAACTCAGTGGTGTTATGAAAGTACCCTTATTTAAAGCGACCACTTATGTGGTTATGGCAACAAATCAGTAATTAGTGCTGGAAATGGTAACATTCAAAATTATGCAGATGTCAAAGGTACCGATTCAGTTTTTGGGGAGATACAAGACAGAACCCGGAGGGCCAAAAATATTATTATATATAATATACCTGAAGACCATTCCAGTGAATCTAACATCCGTGCCGAACACAATAGAAATGAGGTCCAAGGAATTCTCAATAAAATAGATGTAATGAACAGAACAGGCCAAGGCTCATTTCGGGCTGTAGTGCCGTAGAAGAAGAAGAAGAATGAACAGCACCTTTAAAGCTTTTCGTCATGGTCGACTAACAGATAAACCAAGACCTCTTAAAATCGCATTTATTGTTTCAGCAATAGGTATAGCATGTTTAAAACATCGTAGAGCTTTAATGGATTCTAATTTGCGCACTGGAGCTGATCTTACTCCTTTACAGCGTGATAAAGTGATCAGCAGTTAGAATTAAGAAAAACAGCGGGTGAGAATGACTTAAAAATCAAGTATTTTAATGGGGTACCTAAAATCATTGTCAGTAAATCCAATAATTCAAAAAACGATCATTGAATTTATATTTTCAGAATGTTGGCGGTATGTGCACCAAATTTCAGAATTTCAGACATGCTGTGAGTCTCTCTAGTTATGATGTTATTATTATTATTGAAACATGGTTTACATCTAGAATCTTATGTGCTGAATTGGGATTGAGTGACTTTAATGTGTATAGACATTAGAGGGACACAAACTAGCAGAGACTCGTGGTGGTGGTGTTCTTATTGCTGTCCATAAGCGTCTTCATTCAATGATGGTTAAGCCTATCGATTCCTCTGTGGAACATATTTTTACACGGGTAATGTATGGCACTAAAAAGTTAGTCATTGGTGCTGTGTACTGTCCTCCACGGTCATCTGGGTCAGTATATGAGGAGCACTCCAGCTGTATGTTGGACTTAGCGAATAGATTCAGTGATTGTGAATTCTGTATTTGTGGTGACTACAACCTACCTGAGGCATCCTGGGATAATCTTAATAATGGTATTACAGTTGAGTGTCTGCATCACTATCCAGCAAATATTATTTGTACTTATGACAATTTTCAAAATATGTCACAAGTAAACGCTTTGCCTAACCTTAATTATAAATTTTTAGATCTAGTTTTGTGTACTCAGAGGGATGCAGTTTTGTCGATTTCAACTGATATTCTATTGAATATTTTTTTATCATTCAGTTTATACTATATTGTTACATGTAGAAAATTTAAATTTGTTTCTTAAATATGATGTCTTCTATCATGATTTTAAAAAAATGTAATTACCAAGTTTTAAATAAATATTTAGCCTCAATTCCTTGGAACAGTATTAGATGAATCAGATATTAATTGCATAAAAAATTTTTACGATATTTTATATAATGCCATCAATATGTTTGTTAACTATTAAAATACTAAATATGGAATTAAGAATTACGTGCAAGGCAGCAAGTTAGCTACAGAGCGGGAGTATTGCAATTGGAAAATATTCTATCGGACCCAAAGATTGCTTTCGCTCGTGTTGTTAATAGTTAGTAGGTAGTTAAAATCATAAAATATCTATTTGCACGCCTTTCCGGCACGTATTCCCATATAAATTTATAATTATTTTTGACTTACATTAAAGAAACTAAAAACAAAACATAAATTATAGCAACGCGGATAAGAAGAATCTGTACGAACTTAAATGTTAAAAAAATATATATTTAGGTGATAAAATAAACGTGATATTCCAATAATTTAGGTGAAGGTGAATACACATATGAAAAACCGTAAGCAATGCTCTCGGTTTTCAGTCGATTCAGCTCAATCAATCGGTTACTCGTTATTTATTTTAAACGGCAACGAAAAATATTGAAACGAACGAACGATTGAAATGATTTGATCGTATTCGGAGTCGGTCACTGATTGATTGGGTCCTCTTAAAATGAACGATTGACACAACACTAATCTATATATTCTTTCGATATAGGAAGCATCACAGTCTATACACACCACTTCAGTTCATGTAGTGTAGTTCAATTGTATCTTTGGTATTGGTATAACAAACCTAATTATTGCTGCATTTAGATTAAGATCTGTCCCAAATTTATGGAAGATAGCTGAAATGAAACCAAAACCACTGAAATTACCTAATGAAGTCTCCTTATGTAGGCCAATATCACTTTTAACAGTGACTTGGAATCTGTTTGAGGAACTACTGCTAAAAATAATGAAACCAATCATAGAAGAGAAAAAAGTGATTCTAAACCACCAATTTGGCTTTAGAAATAAACATTCTGTATTTGATCAGGTACACAAAACTATCGATCGTCCTCTACGCTGCGCCTGTGTGGAGTTCTGCAGTTTTGAGGGTGGCGTGTGCATAAAGAACAGTCTCTGCCGAGGCGTTAGGAGTTATCACCAGGTATATTCCGATGCATGTGCTAGTGAAGGAAAGAGGAAGGATATACGAGAGAAGAAATGAAGACATAGCAACAGAACGTTTAAAAAAAAGAAGAAAGGGAGAGGTCTATAATAGTGTGGCAAGAGGAATGGGATGAGATGAGAAGGGTGGATGAAGTCATTGATTCCTAATCTGAGAAGATGGATGGATTGCGGGCACCGACGTTTGGATTATTTCCTGACGCAGATGCTCACAGGACATGGTTGCTTCAGAGCACACCTTTACATATTTGGAAAGGCAGAAAATGACAAATGCCTGTATTGTGAAATATCGGACACTGTCTCACACACTCTATTGGTATGTGACAGATGGATAAGTGAGAGGAGTCTGCTTGAGAGAGAGCTACGAAGTAGGGTGCAAGTCACGGAACTGGTGAAGGAGATGCTTAGGTCGTCAGATCGGTGGAGAGCAGTTCAGAGATATGTGAGGAGAACATTGGAAAGAAAGGAACAAGAAGAAAGGCGACCCGAAGGTAGGCAGGGTGCCCAGAACCAAGCAAGAAGATAAGGCAGAATGAGAAGGGATGAAATTAAACATGAACAGGGGGGAATAGAGGGAGAAAAGAATTCCGGTAGTGAGAAAGTGCTAGAAGAATGCGTGAGAATTGTTCGTGAATGAAAGATCGGGTGAATGTCGTGCCGATGTTGCGTCCCAATCAGGGCGATCCGGCCGGTAATTCACCGCTGAGGAGGGTGTTTCACCCGCCATCATAAAAGACGAAAAAAAAAAAAATACACAGAACTACTAATTTCATTGAGAAATCATTGGAAGAAAAGAAAGTCTGTTCTACAATCTTTTTAGACATAGCTAAGACCTTCAAGAAAGTATGGTATGAAGGTTTAACCTACAAACTCAAAACCATTGTACCTAAACAATATTCACAAATTTTGCAGTCATACATATCTGAGAGATTTTTCAGGATTACTGTTATACCATTTATTAAATTAAGATATATTCTTACCTGAAGAATTTTCAATATGTTTTTAAAATCACAGGCATAAACAGAATATAGCTTGAAAAATGGAGCAACCTTGTAAAATGCTTTTGCAACATTACTTGAGCTTTTTTCCAATTCTTCCAGTAATTCTTTATTGACATTATATATTGGTAAAATATTACCAAACACAGTTTCAAAATCTTCCACTTTCAGTAACTTTTTGTCTACTGAAGGATTTAAAAAGAAATTTATAATCATCTCCAATTGATGAACGTATTTTGTTTCACTCTCTATAATCTCAAGAAGGGCCTTTTCTCGTTTATATAATCGGTTCTCTTCTTCAGCTAAAAAAAAATCCTGTTAACTTTAGTGTTTTGAAGAAAAGACTTGTAATATATAAAGATTTTACTGCTAACATTGATTAACTTCACTTGTTCAAATAATTTAAGATCCTAGGCTTAATATTTACATATTATATTGTTATAATTATTAGGACATATACTCAAATAAAGTTATTTGGACAAATGTATTCCCTTTGGATCAAATGTGCCTTAATAAAAAGACATAAGCAGCTTGTAAAAGTTGAATTTTTTTTCTTCATTTTTTCTAATAATTGCACTGTACATTTATAAATTGATATCAGCATCAGCACAGCGGCATAACTTATTTATTTATTTATTTATTTAGACATCTTACAAACACTATAGACTAATAGTAATTACATGTAAAGTGTTTAAGACAACAAAAATACAATAAATGAATTAAAGAAATGAACATTAATAATACAATAAGAAAAAAATACAATAAACCCCTTAAACCTAATGCTGATGAGTAAGCAATGTCTTAAGTTCACAGCTTTTTATATTAAATATATCCACATGAGCCAGTCTATTATATACTTCATTACAAATGTTTAACATATTGTTTATTGGTAATATGTTTCTATATTAATTTGTAAAGAATAAATCTAGGTTAGTTATCCTTAACCTATTCTTGGGTACTTAATACTGTTAACAATCAAGTACTTATATGAACATAATCTTAGGATTGAAGGTAGGAGAATCCTGTAGAGGCTGATTCAAATCATTCAATATACTCACTTTCTCAGCCATCTATATATTTTAATGTAATATGTTTGTTTTTAAAATTTTTTCTTTGTTTTGTCACCTGCTTCCCAATTATGAATATAATACAAGCCTTAATTTGAATTTGCCACTTCACAGATTGTCTATGACAGTTAAATTTTATAATAGTCTACCATCTGACATTCAACAGGAAACACACTATAGAGCTTTTAAAAGAAAGGTTTTTCAACACCTAGTTGACATTGAGCCATATACTGTGGCGGAGTACCTGGCCTATCCTTCTCCTTGATCAGCATATTTAATTTGTAATGTTAATATATTTTAAATGTGTGATGTCAATATATATTTTTTTAATCTGTAATTAATAATGTGACATTATTTGCTCAATTATGTTTAAAAATTTATGCAAATAAAAATTTACTCTACTCTACTCGAATGGCCTGACTGTTTATTCTACTGGCAAGTGACTGCAACTGAAATGAGTCTAACATTACCCTGTATGAGACCATATATGGATATTTCTTATTTTTCCTTACATATAGAAATCTTAAAAATTGTTTTTGCACTTTTTCAATCATTTCTGAGCTTGAAAATGTAGTAGGAGACCAAATGATTGAAGCATATTTCTATATGTGGTCTCACCAGGGCATTATAGAGTTTTATAATAATTGTGCTTATTCTGAAATTTCTGCTATTTCTACTGACAAAACCCAAAGCATGATAAGCTCTATTAGTTATTTCATAAAAGTGTACATTGAACTTCATGTTGATTTGGAATTTAACTCCAAGCTCCTTCATAACACTCACTCTCTCAACTAGATCATCACTGATATGATAATTAGTGGTGTGCTTATTAGTTCTTTTAGACGAACTAGTTCAAGAGAACTATTTCACAAAAATGAACTAGTTCAGTGAACTAGTTCGCGAAAGAACTATTTGTAGGACCGAAATTGAAATTCAACCCTAACATAACTGGTTGCCAGATGTTTCGTCTTATCATCACACAAGCTCGCGCCGGCCAGAGAACTACGAACTGCTACGAACTAGTTCTCTGCGCCGGCCGAACGTTTTCTTTGGTTTTCAGTCAGTCTTTCACTACCGTACAAGTAGTTCGGGTTCGGAACCATTTCTTTCGATCTTATGTTCAGGTTTAAATGTTTTAAATTTATTTCTCAAATGTTTTGCAAATAACATTTTTTTTATTTGCAAAAAATTATTAAGATTTGTTTTTTATTAACCGTTTTAAATATAAATATGGTTCACGTATGATTTATTTTTATATTTACGTATATTTAAACTCATTGGTATCTATAATTAGGTTATTTCTAAAAGAACCTTTACAAAAAAAAATCAGTGAATTTTCTAGGAACATTAAATAACACATTTTCATTCTCACTTTTACATAAAATTATATTTGATGTAAATGCATCAATCATTTTAACCACAACTAACAATTTTTATTTCAAAATACAATACGAGAAACAACACAGCATGACAACGTCCAAGCCAATACATGGACATAAGATCCATTATGACATTAAGATAAGACTGTTTATGTTTATGTCACATTCATAAGAATTATTATCTGTTATCTGAGGCTAATCGGCATTTCTTTTTTTAAAACTAGTCAGTCCATCCCATTCACAAAAGAATAAATATATGATCTCATTCATTCATTTAAAAGTTGAGACACAATTTATAATGCAAATCGTTCGCAGTGAACTAGTTCCATGAAAATTAATGAACTAGTTCAATTAGTTCAGTTGAAAGAATCATTCATTTGAACTATTTCGATGGTGAACTACACATCTCTAATGATAATCTTCAATAACACTATTGAGTTTTCGCGTATATGAAACTACTGCACACTTTTTAACATTAAGAGTCATTTTTGAATCTTTAACTGCATCTTTCTTATAGAGATTGTTTTAAAAAGTTTAAAATCATTGGCATACATTTTGCTGTTAAAAGATTTAATACAGTCTGGCAAGTCATTAATAAATAAAATAAAGAGCAATGGTCCTAGTTTGCTCCCCTGTGGGACTCCTGAGGATGACACATATTGGTGAGAAAAGCAATTGCCTACTTGTACTATATTCTTTCTATCTGACAAATAAGATTTTAATAAATTAAAAGCTTTTCTTGAGAAACCAAACTGTACCAGTTTATTTAAAAGAATACTGTGATTTACCTTATCAAATGCTTTTTCACAATCAGTATACAGAACATCCAACTATTCCCCTGCCTCAATAGCCTTAGCAATATGTTCAGAGAGAACACAGAGATTAGTTACTGTTGATTTGTCTCTTACAAAACCATGCTGAAATTTGCTGATTTTTCTCTTAACATGCACATATATATCATCATAAAGAATACTTTCAAAAATCTTAGCAATACTATTTAACAGGCTGATAGGCCTGTAGTTTTGAATGTAATTTTTGCCACTTTTAAAATATCTGGAAAATATTCCTGTTCAATCCACATATTAAACAAAAACGCCAGAGGTTTAACCAAGGGTTCTGCCATTCCCTTATAGATATAGGGTGGTATTTCATCAGGGCCTGTAGATTTTTTGGGTTTAAGTTTTTTAATACTATTTACAACATATAATTCTGTGATATATTTAAAGGTAAAAGAACCCCACTCAGTACTTTGAGAATGACAATGTGTACAGTCAAATGTATCATACACTGATGCAAAATATTTAGCAAAGGCACTAGCAATATCAAAAGGTGTAATAAACTTGGAGTTGTTTAATGTCATTTCTATGGGAATTCCACTATTCTTATATTTTGACTTAAAGAAAGTCCAGAATTTGTTTAGGTCAGCAAGTTTATTTTTGAAGTAAACATTTGTATAAGTTATGCTCATATTTGGTTGGGTTTTTAATATCAGTTCTTATGACAAGCAATATTATTTTATTTATTACTTTATATTTTGTTATAGGCAGCACCTTCTGGGTGATTCCTGATGATAGAATTAAAATTTTTGGTTTCATTGAAACTTTTGAGTGATTATGTTTAAACAAATAATTTTAATCATTTTTGAGAAAAAAGCAATAAATTAGTTCAAAATACTAAGACATTTCACATAAAAAACAATAATCAATTTTGTAACTTAATGAGCTTCTCCCCAAATTTCCGGTTTTTATGCCGTTTCTTATTCTATTTGGACTTGAAATACATGTAACTAGAATAGTAGAACAAGACATTTAAAATGGAAGAGTACTTAATGAAGAAGATAAAAAGAAAAAATTAAATATACCAAGTATATTAAAACTAAAATAAAAACAGATAGAGGAAAAAAAAGGTAATAGGCACAAATTTAAACAGTTACCTTTTTTAGTTTAGTAATCTAGTGGGTAAAAAACTATGAAGAACCAAAATGAATAAAATTATAGATGCAAAAGTAGTGGACAAAAATTGAAAAGAATAAATTATATGAAGCATTTAAGCCTACTACACAGAGCTATGCGGAACAGAACAAACTCAAAAAATACAAAAACACCTAAAAAGGAAGTGAAGATCATCAGCTCAAAACTGTGTCCTAAAATCAGCACATAAGTCTCTGCAATAGACATTGGAAATGTTTAAGAATAGAGGAAAAGTGTAATAAATCCATTGCAACAAGTATGTTTAACGAAGAAACAAAGGAGATGTATTGAACTACAAGGTGATAACTTTTCTTAAAGTCATCTATAAATTATTTACACATTGGACAATTTAAAAACTATTATTTTAAATTACCTTTTATCTTTATTTCATCTAAAGCATCAAATACTGTTTTTCTTGTTTTAGACGTTAAAACATTCCGCTCATTTAATACTTTCTTCAGCTCTTGGCTAAATTCAATGTGAGCCTCAGGTGTTCTTTCAATAGATACAACTAATCTTTTTGAAGGTTTCTCAGGCGTTTTATTTACAGATTGTTTTTTCGGGCTCATTTCTAAATATTTCTTGTTAAAAACACTACTTTTTAATGGTTTTAATTTAACAGAACATGGAGTAGTACACTCTTCAGTTAACGGTTTTGATTTTTTTGGCGTCCGAGGTTGTTGGGTATCTTCAACTGGTTTACTAATGTCTATGTATAATGTGTTAATATGGCTCATTGTGCCAATTTCAAATTAATAAGCAAATAGAAATAATCCGATAAACATTTAGAGCGGGAAAACGTAAACATGCTATCGAAAAGGAAACACAATACATTATTTATACAAGATGCCAGTTGTCATATCACTTGTTGACATTTTCAAAAATACCACAGAATAAGAAACATTATTCTTGTACAGAGGTTCTAAAACTGTATGTGGGATTAAACTATACTTGATTGTCAAATAAACTTACACAGCATAGCAAAAACTAAATTTACTATAAGAATTGCTTGCATAATAATTACTAAATTTACTTATAGATAGTTGAGACTGGATTAGAGAATTAAATCTATGGTTTGATTGACGTATGTTGGGTTGCATAACTCAAAGGTTTACATTTGTAAATTTATTAAAAGACGATTCAAGTTTGTTATTTTGTATATTATTTCAGCAGTTTGAATGTCTTATTATAGTTATTATAAGTGTTTTATTGCTATTTTAATAAAGAGAATATAACAAAATCTCATTTTCTATTTTATATCTCTTGCCTCGTGGTACTTCTCTCGTGGCGTGGCAGTATTTTTGTTATCACATACCTAAGTAGTTACTTAATTTCTTCTTTCTAAAAGCATTTTAATTTATTTTCTCTGAAAGCTATTTTGAAAATATGCAATATTCTGAATATAGAACATCGTAAAAAACGGCAACTAATAAAACAAAGGTTACGCTATCTTCATAATTAGAAATTTATTTACTCAGTCTCAATAAAGTTAAAACTAATATGGAATGTGCATTACTTGGATTTGGCTTATTCATTGCAAGCGATTCAAATATCTCACCAACGTCAGGGATCATTCCAGCTTCATTGTAAATTAATGTATTCTTCATTGAAATGCATTCAAGTTTTGAGTGGAAACATGCTCTTTTACGTCCATGAATTTTATCAAACCTATATCCATAATTTATAACTATTTTTACATATTTTTTAGATAAGCAGCTGTTTCTAACAGTTTTGTACATCCGAAACTCCGGCTTCTGGTTATAAAAGGGCCATTTAATAAGCTTAACAGAAGATTGATTAGTGTGATAATAAATCTAAATCTCAGTAGATCCGCTATAATAATAGATAGCAATAAAAGGTAATGACAAAAATTGTAGGCAACTTTGACATTCATATTACAATAGTTAGAATGTTACAGGGTGTTCGATAACATAGTGGCAGACCAAACTATGATTTTTTTTAAATGGAACACCCTGTATTTTATTTTATATTTGAAATATTCTTCACTTCTCCATCTCCATCACAACAATATAAAGTTTTATTATGCTATATAGGGTATTTACAAAGTTATAAACAATTTTCCATTTAAATCGTAGTAAGTTCAACTCCTTGTAATAATTAAAAAGAAGTAAAATAAGAATGATCTATTGCTGCCACATTTTTTATTGAATGTCAAAATCTTCAAAAATGATGTATTGCTAATTTTCTTTTTATCGAATATAGGATGAGTCAAAACGCAGTATCGCATTTTCGCAAAACGCATTTTCCCAGTAATTTTAAATAGGACAGTGATCAGTCGCCGATCAAGATATATACCCATCAAACATGGATGAAATTTGTCTCTTATATCTTGCAGGTGTAAAAAGGCAAGTCACCTTAATACAACAGACTTGTGGAAAATGGACGGCACTGGTATAGAGGTTTTCTGACTGACAATGAACATCACGAGATTCAGAAATTTACTAAGGTACATGCGAACTGAGGATATCAATACAAGGCATGATAGAGTTAATTTGGATAAATCAGCGCCAATAAGAAATCTTATTGCCAAGTGGAACGAAAATCAGAAAAAATGTTTTTCTCATTCGCAATACGTAACCGTGGACGAAAAGTTGGAGGCTTTTAGAGGATCGTGCTCGTTCCGCCAGTACATACCAAGCAAACCCAATACATACGGTATAAAAATATTTGCACTGTCTGATGCGAAGTTATTTTATACCAGTAACCTGGAAGTATACGTTGGCAAAACCAAGTGGGTGATCCATACTATCTAGACACTAGTACCAAGGCAGTGGCGGAACAGGCCTGTCAACACCTTTACGGATCTAAGAGAAATGTTACCACTCACAATAGGCACACCAGCGTTGATCTTGGTATAGGCTTAATGGAAAATGGTTGAACTCTTTTGGGAGCAATTAAAGTAAATATGTAGCTGAGAAATTTCTGCATATTTCTCTAACAATCAAAGACGGCCTATTGGCTCTAGTACATTTGGGTTTGGTTCAAAAGGAACACTAGTATCATAAAAACAAAAAAAAAACAAAAACGTTCTGTTATATTCCACTATGCACCACGGGAACGACGTTGATATTGTAACGAAATCATATTAGCATGTAACAGCACAAAAAGCGGTGTTGGTACCGTAATAAATTATGCGCACAATATGATGTGGCACGTTGTAGTAGAAGAAGATGGCCTATGGTTGATTTGTACAACCTTTTAAATGTTACAGCAATAAATTTCTTTGTTATTTACAATTGTAACTTTCCAAGCTGTCCTTCTCCAGCTGATTCTCCAAGGGAAAGTAAATGGTAAGAGAGGACCGGGAAGAAGACGCATTTCCTGGCTTTAAAATTTACGAAAGTGGTATAACACGACTACCACTGAACTGTTCCGCGCTGCAATAAACAAAGTAAAGATAGCCGTGATGATCGCCAACATCCGGAACGGATAGGCACTTTAAGAAGAAGAAGAACTTTCCAAATTCCACAAAGATCTGACGAGAAGTTTTGACAAATTAAACATCTAACCTTATGTACAACCAACAGAAGAATCGAAGCCAAAATGTATATATAGCCAAATCAATCAGGATTCGACTAAAAGAGATTTGTCATTTGGATGACGATGTCGTTTCAGTTAAAAGAACTCTGTTATCAACCTCAATTGGGGGGTGTGATAACTGTGGATGGAAAACGAATCGAAAAAAGAAATATTTTTGTTCGATTTGTAAAAAGTATCTTTGTTTGGAAAATGTAAATCAAATTTGCAATGCCTGTAACAATATTCCGGCTTAATTTCATTATGTTTTTTGCCATCTCTTATATTTTTTTTATGTCTTATGTTTAAGTCTTAGTGAAATAATGTTTTATTTTTGTTTAATTAATGTAATTGTAATTTGTTTAGTAAAAAAGAGAATAGATCAAAGTTTTACAAACATTGTGGACTATTTTTTGTGCTACGTAAAATAAACATTTTAAATAAACAAAATATACCAATAATAATAAATAATGATAAAAAAACTACAAAAAATAGATTATTATATTAAAATTTAGACAAAATGCATCCAGAGGACCATTTTTATGACCGGTGTAGTAGACCGTGTGCGACTACTGATACACAAAATTAAACTGCGTCTATTGAAAGATTAAGTTCACTTGGAATTCTTATTAGTCCATTGTTAATTTATACTCGCTTTGGGTGATTTCTTTTTAATCTGGTGTTTAGTGTCCTGGTATAAGTTTTCCACCTCTTCAGGACATGGTTTGTTTTTTTGTGTGGCGGCTGGTTTTTCTTGGTTCGTCGATCCAATCGTGTTTGTTTGACTGGTCGTCGGAGGAGCGCCTGAACAATCAGAGGTGAAAGGTATTGGTAAAACGGTCCTTTTCAGAATTTATTGATCTAAAAGATATGTTAGTGAAATGTGAATTAATGTTTACAAATTGATAATTAGTAAATGTATTAAACGCGATCGCGAGAGGGCAGCTGTGGCTGTATCCTCTGCAATAGACAGGCATCGTTGTGCAATGGGATCGGGAAACCACCGAAAACCTATCCCCCCTGTCTAAACAAGCTCGAAGTGAGGATTTCAAGTTAATAGCGACGACGATAGTATAGGGGAGTTGCCTCCTGTATGTAAATGTATTCATCAGGGAGTTCGTTGCTGGCAAGAACCAGTAAAATTGTGGGAAGGAAGGAGATTTTGGTTTTGGGTCTTTTTCTGAATACATTGCCGATGGATGAGCAGGTAGTTTTAAGGATGCTTTGGGCTCTGAGGTTTTGGCCCCGGATGGTGCTGATAGTGTAACTCCTGCTCAGAGAGGAAAGCTTCTCATTTATGGGCTGCGTGTCGCTTGTTATTTACTCTACGCAGGATTCTCCTCTCCAACGCAAGCAATTTTTGTGTAAGGTGGCCGTGCACCGTAATATATATGTTGGATCTACTGGCCTGATAAATGTTTTATATGTGTGTGAGTGATCGTGGATGTGTTCTTCCGAATTTACCACAAAGAGCATTGAGTAGTCCGAGTCTGCTTCTAGCCTTGTTACAGGCTATGTCCAGATCGACCCTCCAGTTCAGTGTTTGGGTAAACACCATTCCGAAGATATTCGACCCGTCACGGAGCTGTATCCGGTCTCCCCAGAGTCTAATGTCATGTCTTTCGGAAATTATGGGTGTAATGTATTGGCTGCAGTGTGGATGTCTGAAGAGAATCATTTGAGTTTTATTTGGATTGGGTGTTACTCTCCATCTCCGACAGCACTTGTCCACCAGGTTAAGGTGATTTCGAGCAAACTCAAGTACTGAGTCAACGTCTCGTGATGTTGTTACGAGAGCTGTATCGTCTGCGTAGGGCAAAGTAGTTGTGTTTGTGTATCGGAGGTTAGGGAAGTCATTATTGTATATTATGTATAGAATGGGAGCCAATACAGAGCCCTGTGGTACTCCTGCTGTAGGAGTAAAAGAATCAGAGAAGTGATCCCGCTCCTTTACTGTTATTAGACGATGAGAGACATATAAATGGATAAGTCTAACGAATGAAAGAGGCAGGCCGATGTTTAACAGTTTCTTGACCAGTCTAGCATGCCAGACTTGGTGGCTTGGAAGGCTTTTTGAACATCGAGAAAGATGTCTAGTGATACTTTACCGTCATTTAGACTTTGTGCTAGGTGTGTGACGATTTCTGTCAATGCCGTTTTGGTAGAATACCCTTCTCTAAAGCCGAATTGGAATGATGGAATGATGTTCTGTAATAAAGTCAATGAGCCTCTCCTTGAGGATCCTCTCGAAGACTTTAGCTAGGACGTTTATGAGTAATATCGGCCTGTAAGAGTTTGGATCGGTACGGGTTTTGCCCTTTTTCAAGAGCATGATTGTATTGGCTACTTACCACGGAGATGGGAAGTAGCAGAGTTCGAGGATGGCATTTATTATATTCGTCAGGTAAAGAGTGACACTCGGTGGAAGTTGTTTCGCTGGTGAAAGTTGAAGGCGTCGGCCTTCTGTTGATTTGAATTTATAATTTGGTTGTTCACCACAAGGTAAGTAGGGTTATTCGTTTTATGTTTCGTTAGGCATTTGAGTTTGTGCCAGAATGCGCCACCGCCGCGATAATCAAGACTGGAGGTAGCTGAAATCCATTGTCTGGCTTGCAGATTGTTAACCTCCAGTTTGACTACCGCAGACAGGCGGTTATATTCTGTTTTGATCAGGGGGTTGCGGGTGCGTTGAAACTAACGGAGGAGTCGTCTCTTTTATTTGATTTTATTGATGATATATTGAGGTAGAGGTGGTTTACTATGGTTGATAACCCTGTTGGGGACTGATAACTCAATTGCTTGGTTCATCAGTTCGGTAATAACCGTGATACCTTGGTCGATATCATCAGGCTGTATTAAATTGCCTAACTCAAGAGTATTGACAGATAGGTAGTTTCTGAAGAGTTCCCAGTTGGCGTGTTTGTAGTCTCTTATTCTTAAATATTTGTTCTTTAACCAGCAGGGGTAGGTGATCCGACGTGATCGAGTCACCCAGAAAGCATTCGTCATCCAATAAGTCAATCAGATCGTATGTACACACAATGTGGTCTACGGATGACATGCCCTGAGGATCCATAAAAGTCGGCTCACGGTTACGAATTCGGTGTAAGGGGAGTTTAAGAAGCAGATCCGAAAGGTCATTGCCTGCACGGTTCGTAGCCGTGTCGCCAAATTGTGTGTTCCAAAATGTCGCCAAAAGTATGATTGCCTTATTCAGGCTGGTGACATAACCAAGTAATGCTTCGTATAAGGGTTGAGTAGGATGTTTGTAATAAGAGATTAGTGTAAGTGTTGTGTTATTATTGAGGTGAATGTCAACTGTCAGGAAGTCTTCATCATTAAGATTAACATGGGGAGGGATGGTGTGAGGGGAGAAAGAAATACCATATTTAATACCCTGGCAGTTTACAGCACCTAACGAGGGGTCCATTAAAGGGACAGGAAGGAGATGGACGCTCTGTTATTGTGAGCTACAAGAGTGCTCCTGTGACCGAACATCAGAGTTGAGAAGTGGTTTGTGACGTCTAATATAAGCTGTCGCCTATCAGGAAGGAGACTAATAAGGATAAAGGATGTGAATTCCATAACTGTCTTCATGTCTGAGGACAGTTCACAGGGGGAATGCGTTTCTCCGTAGTTATTGGTTGTGTTTCTTGTGGGGTTTTGGGTATTTCCCTTCTGTGGGGGCATTTGGCCGAATAAGCCGCATGGTCACCGCCACAGTTAGGACATTTTAGTGTTTGAGGTGTAGGACAGGAGGTGAATTTATGGTCTTGGCCGCAAGTCGGGCATCGATACTATTTTTGCGGGCACTCCGCAATGGTATGCCCGTTTTGACTGCATCTACAGCAGTACTTGGGCACAGGAGGGACGGGGTTGGAATTCAGGAGGATCTCGACGTGTAATCGGAGCCCCCGTCCATGAATATGCCTCTGGTCAACATCTCAGTGTACTCCAGTTCACTTGATGTGACCAGTTTGACGAAGGTGGTGGGTAGATTGGCCCGAGATATTATTCGCCATACTCTTACTACAGGGATGTCCATCTCGGTGAATGTTTTGGTTAAGTCGGCATCGGAGTAGACTTTGTCTACGCCTTTGACGAACACCATGTACGTAGGGGTGGTGAGACGGGTAGGATTTCTTGGAGCTGGTATGTGCTTGGGTGTGATTTGAACTTTAGGATCGGCCAGTGCGTCACGGAGTCTGCGTTGGAGCTCGACGTGATTTATGGGGTGGGTGGTAGTGAGGTGGGTGATTTGTGTAGGAAGGACTTTTACCGTTGAGATCTGGTTCAGCAGTAGCTCTCTGGTATTAATAACTCTGAAGAAATCTCTTTGAGTGGATTTCTCCAGAGGGATGTGTGTAATTGTGTAATTGAATGTTTTGGGTTGGGTACTTGTGGTAGAGGGGGTGGCAGGAGAGGGGGGGTTGTGGTCTGAAGGTGTGCATGGCAGTCGCATACGCTGGTTGTGTATTTGTGATGGGTGTAGTGTTGTGACTTTGTGGAGGGGGTGGGTTTGTATTTTGAATTGGTGTAGGTTGAATTTGTGTAATGTGTGTGGTTGTGGTGTGTTGTAGGTTGGCTGCTTGAGTGGTAGTGGGAGGGGGGTAGGATTAAGGATGGAAAATGACTGAGACAGCTGCAACTGAGCTATCAACCGATCAATCTGGTCGACTGGAAATATTCTTATTAATAATTATTCCATTAAAAAAGTTACGTTGGTACGAATCATGTAACCAGCGCCATCTATGAGAGTCAGATATAAAAACGTATTCATGGAATATATCAGCTTCCAAAACACATTGTAAACAATGTGTACTTTTTTTTCTTCAACATCCTTTATCTTGAAAGCGGATGGCATTAAAAAATTTTTACTGAGCAAATTCCAATTATTTTTTAGGTATCCTTTTTAAACCTCTTATTTTTTAGGTTACCTATCTTAGAGACTGTATTACCATTTTGTGACACAGTGTATAATATGTAAGGTTAAATTTTAATCAAGAAAATATAAACTATGTTTTAACTTATCTACATTGCAATTTTCAATTTTAGATATACCAGCAACAAGTCATAAATTTGTGTCAATTGAATGTTTTCGTACTATTTTCATATACCTTTTGCTCGCTCTCTCTCTTATATGTTTCTCCATATATATCAAATGCATAGCACTAAAATATAAAGTGGTCCCGTCCTTCTAGCCCAGAGTTGGGTTTGGCTTATAGAGGAATGTTTTGAGTTAAAAAGAAATTTTTAACTAATATAACTTTTTAAAATTTTTAACTTTATAACTAATTAGTTCTCTGAAGAAGCTAAGATGCTGAAATATGCATATTAGCCAATGGTTGTAAGCTGTAATGAAGACAAACCTAAACCTTCTATTTTATTTAGCTTTTTTTTTTCTTTTTGAAGCAAAACTTCTATACTTGCGTTGTATTATTTTTTTCTCCATAGTAAAATGCTAAGGCGAGAGTTACGGAACTAGCGCCACGAAAGGCTTCGGGTAGCGTCACAAAATAGCGGTTTTTCACATCGATTCACTATTCTCGATCAATTCGTTTCTAGTCATCATACATTTATTCTAGGGGTCAGCAACAACCCCTAATAAACATCTAGGTAAAAACTCCTTTTTAAGGGTTTTTACCCAGATGTTTAGTGATTTGACTCATTTATACCTGGTAATAATACACTGATGATGGACTTTCTACTCTGAAAACGTTCTCTAATGTAGCCCTAAAGGGTCTTTCTAACCATATACCTTTTATAAAGGATCTTTAAATAAAACAATAGATATCCTTCTAGAAAAGATTGTCCAGAACTCGTAATATTTTTATCTATCCATACTTTGAAACGGTATGATTTTCGTTTAGACAGGTTTCATCTGAATGTTTCCCAGGGAACTAAAAGAAGCAAATCTGATTTTGCTCCTAAAGCCTGGGAAACCCCCCGATTCAGCATCCTCTCATCGACCAATATGCCTTCTGGACTGCCTTGGCAAGTTCTATGAGAATCTTGTCAAGAAGAGGCTGGAAGGCGCGTTGGCAGATAAGAGAGCTCTATCCAACCAACAATATGGATTCAGAGAAGGTCGATCAGACAAACATGTACTTAAAACATGTAATTAAAGCTACAAAGTGGTTTTAAAAACGAAAAATATCAAAAATTGGACTTATCAATTCCCAGTGGTCTTCATTTGTAAAGAGCTGCCCGTTGCATTTATTTATTTATCGTATGGCACTTGACATATTCACATTTAAATTTACATATATTTTGTATAAAACATTACATATATGTTTACAAACGAACATCTAACTTACTTATATATTCTATCGACTCTGGAGTCGCCATTAGGAAATCCTCTGATCTGCCTTGATAGGATCTTGTGGGACACTGTTCTGTAATAGTTCTGTAATATGACGGATGGTTTGGGCCTAGAATAACAGAGACACATAGAAGCGACATAGCGGTCCAAAAGCGTGTACCATTTTTGTATACGCATGCCCGATTCTGGTTGTATTACTGTCAAAAACACGTGCTTATTCTTTAATTCTGGTTGTTTTCGATAGTCCGTAGGCGTCTATGGTAAATACTCGACACAACAAGTGCATTTGACCATTTATATAATTTATTTATAGTTAAAAGGTTATAGTTATAGTTTATAGTTAAATATATAAGTTTATAGTTTTAGTTTATAGTTAAAAGTTTAATTTATATTTAAAATGGCTGGATATATTTGTGCGATTCGCGGATGTTCATCTGTGACAGGAAAAGGAATAAGTTTATTTAGATTTCCTAAGAATAATAACAGGTAATTACTATTGCTTTGTAATTATTATTAGTTATTACTAATTACATAATAGTATTGGTTTGACTTTCGAACAGTAAGCCGACGCCGACGTGTCTGTCCGAGCTATAAAAAAATAAACTTTGGTCTGCCAAGGGATACCTAGTTCAAAATGAAAACATTAAATTTGGTGTCAGTGCTATTTCTTTTATTGAAAGACGCAAGTCTCCGAAGGCTCAGGTCAAAAAATCAACAGATGGTGGCCAAATGTCGGCGCGCTCGAAGACAACAATACGAATATAGTATTTTTAAGAAATAAAAATATATAGAGGGTTTTATACACGAGAATATTTGATTTAAGAGCGTAGGCGCAAAATTTGGGGCAAATGTTTTTTAAATGTATTCATTTTTTTCGAATCCTGAAAAAACTAATAAGTATTTTTGAAAAATTTAAACGCAGAATGAAAGACCACATTATTACTGAGGGCCAAAAGTCCCCGAAAACTTTTATAATGTTTATTTTAATAAGTTACAGGGGTGAAAAAAAAAAGAGAAAATTTAGTGTGATTTTTAATTTCAAATATCTCATTCAAAAAAACTTTTTGTTTATTCTAAGGGACTTTTGGCCCTCGGTAATAATGTAATCTTTCATTCTGTGTTTAAATTTTACAAAAATATTTGTTAGTTTTCCCAGGATTCCAAAAAAATGTTAAAAAGCATTGGCCCGAAATTTTGCGTCTACGCTCTTAAACGAAACAAAGAAATTACTAAAATGCTCAAACTAAAAATTGTTGGAAACATAATTAGACCGATAATTGGGAAATGCTATATACAAAAGTTGTCTGCCAATTTTTAATTCGTTAAATATAAACAAAAAAGATCAAATATATGGATCGAAATACATAAAATATTTAGGAGTTTTAAATGGGAATTACAAATAAAAAATATTAAAACTTTATTTGTTGTATATCTCAATATTTAGTGACACTTTTGTGACTTCATCAGGAGAAAACTGAAAATTTATTAAGATTAGATATTGACAAAAGTTAAATATTTCATTACTTACAATATACTTAGAATATATTAATACCATAGAATAACAGTGCTAATACTCTTATAATTGTAAGTAATAAAGTATTATTTATAAATACAGAAAAAGTTCTTTGTTTAAAATTTGTTCTGTTAAAAATTTGTAGTGCCAAAGTGTGGATAGAAGCTTGCAGACGAGAAGATTTGTTATTCAAAATGGATTCACTTTATAATAATTATAGGATTTGTGAACTGCATTTTGAAGATAATGTTATTGTAAAAGGAAATAGAAGAAAAACATTGGCGCATGACGCAGTACCTTCAATATTTTCATATAATACGACAAACACAATTGACCACGGTGAAGATATCGAAGAACCACCAAAGAAAATTATCGTTTTAGGTTTGTGTACATTTAAGTTAAAAAATCATATTTTTCGAAAGCAATATTTTATGCTGATATATTTTCACGCTGAGGTTTTTTTAGAGAATGTTATTGTTTCGGGATCGACCCCACAATTAAAAGAAACAGACAAATTAAATTCAAATTCTGAATGTTTACCTGCTGTTGTTCAAGGTAGGTATATAATTTGACCTAATTGGAGTTTAAGTTAGATTGAGTTCAACTTAGTTACAAGAGGTTGTAATACCAGACAATAATTTATTGTTTAATCTTGATAGTAAAAATCATTACAATATTTTACAATTACTTTTTGGTAATAACCTCTCAACTGTAATGGATTTAATAATGCGTATATTTCACAAACGATAAAAAATAAACGGTCGTTAAATTAATGTATGTTTTAGGACCAAGTACGAGTAACTACTTATTGTCACCTACAGCTGCCACACAGACAGAGAGTAATTTAACCAACAGATCACCGCGAAAACAAAAACTAAGATTAAAAATAAGACGTTTGCGAAGAAATTGTAAGAAGCTGTTTGTGAAACAAAAGCAAAATACTCCTCTTCGAGATTTTATTAAAATGTGTGACAAATTTTTGGATAAACCTTTAGCAGAAATTGTAAAATCACATGTAGCTCAAAAAGGAAAAAAGCCAATTCTTTTTAAATGCAATCATTTTTTTTCGAATCCTGAGAAAACTAACAAATATTTTTGAAAAATTTAAATACAGAATGAAAGATTACATTATTACCGAGGGCCGAAAGTCCCTTAGAATAAACAAAAAGTTTTTTGAATGAGATATTTCAAATTAAAAATCACACTAAATTTTCTCTTTTTTTTCACCCCTGTAACTTATTAAAATAAACATTATGGAAGTTTTCAGGAACTTTCGGCCCTCAGTAATAATGTAGTCTTTCACTCTGCGTTTAAATTTTTCAAAAATACTTATTAGTTTTTTCAGGATTCGGAAAAAATGAATGCATTTAAAAAACATTGGCCCGAAATTTTGCGCCTACGCTCTTAAGAATTTATATTGTGTGATATGCCCACTGACTATTAATTTTCTGGTTGTTAGCTGTCATTGGCGGCTTGGCCACGTAACTTCAAAGGACTGTCGCTTCTCTGTGTTGGGTTGTTCTCTGGTTTGGGGTTGTCCGCAGTCACAGAGTGGGGATGGTCGTTTACCCCATTTGTGCATCATGTAACCGCATCTGCCGTGTTGGGTTCTTATTCGGTTCAGCATAGTCCATGTGTTGCGTGGATGGTGGTTTTTGCGTGATGCAGGGTAAGCTGCTATTTTGTTGTTCCATCCATTCTTGAGTCCAAGTGGTCGTTAAGTTGAACTCATTTTCCACAGCAATCTGTGCTGTTTTTATTGGCGGTCGTCTGGAGCGTAAACGGTTACTGTTGGCAGCATCTATATCTTGATGAATTGGCAGGATCTCGTTACTAAGTATCTTTTTGTACTCACTAGTGAGGGAGTATATCCGCCGTAGTTTGGGTGGTGGAATGTGGCTCAGTACTGGAAGCCATTGTGTAGGGGTGGATTTGATAACACCAGCAATCATTCTCATTGTACTGTTCAATTGGGCATCTACTTTTTGTATATGTGGGCTGTTGCCCGTTGCAAATAAACTGATTTGAGACAATGATTTTCGCACTTATATACTTGAACTATTTTAGCGATGTAGACAAAGGAAAAGATAATCCATTCATATAAAATTAACCCAATCTTAGCCTTGCATATATCGTTAATGAATAACTGTGGATAAATAATCCTCTAACTTTAAATGTAGCCGCAAATAAATACTCTTACAGGTGTTGAAATACTTGAGAAGGGTATCTTGGTACCGAAATAGCTTCCATGAATTAATAATAAATTACGGAAAATTTGGTATTTTAATTATTCAATCAAAATCTCATAACTGTCAATCTGTTTAATCATCCAACCCTAAACTCGCCCGCGTTACCTACAATCTAAAGTTGAGGGGAACTTCCCAACTCTGCTATAGACTAAGCCGTATTTCATAAATATGACGCCTAATGATAATAAATTTCAATGACCTTTCTGTCACGGCACGGCGTACGTCTTTTGGCGTCTGGAATGGCCGGGAATAGCCGGGAATAGTCCGAATAGGAATAAAAGCATTCGAGCGACATTTTCTACGTAAATGTTAAAGCTTACTCTGGGACCTTGTTACGTGATCTGTAACTTCATGAATGGTTACCGTTGATCCCATTTGTTTAATATTTTTGAATCATTAATTTTCAGTAACTGCCGCGCTCTGGATTGGATTGGAAGAGTTATTGATTAGATACACACCGGTAATAGAAATGTATAAGAGATTTATGTTGTTTGTATTAAATAGAATAATGTAAACTATATTCAATACTTAACACTTAGCACCAAAGAGAATGCTCGTGGTAAATAATAAAAGCAGGAATATTTTCTTTTTAAATATAAGTGAAATATGCACAAACAAGTAATTTGACACCACTTTTTTTTAATTTGTATGCCTTTTTTGAATTTTTTTACTTTTTTATATATAATCTTATCATTTTTGCATTTGCCATAATTTTTATATGATTGTATTAATAACTTAGTCTATAAAGGCCAGTCAAAAATTATTAATTACATCGACATTTTTTCTAATCTTTATTTGTCAATATTTTCGCTCATATAATATTATTATGCACCTATATTTAAACACTTCCGGGACTTCTCCGCCCGTGTCGTTTCGTCTGTAGGTACAACTCCGTTGAGACTGTTTATGTTTAGGTTGTGTTATGTTGTATTGTTGCTTTTATTATAGCGATATTTGTGTTAAATATTTGGGAATTAAATTAAAATGCCAAAGCCAAAGTAACCGAATGGATAAAGGAATATAAAGAGGTAACATTCGAACATGGTAAACTATTTTGTAGAGTATGTATAAAGACGGTAAGTTTTATTTTACAAATTATCCATATTTATTAGGGCAAAAATGATGTTAATTGCGTTTACAAAAAAACCATAAAAAAGCAAAAACACTAATGGTGAACAACTATGGTATAATTTCACTATTTGAGAGAGTGAGTCATCGTTTAAAGGCCCAGAAATGCGGAAAGCTGTTTGGAAATCCAGTGACGTACACTTACTTTTATTTTAACGTTAATTATATTTTATTTTTCAAATATTAATGTTCGAAATAGGCCACAATATATTTATTTACAAGTTTTTACTGACGTTTCGATCTCTGTATCCAAAGACCGCTTTCAAAGATATAAATGGTAGTTATATTTATTTTATTTGTTTATTATTATATATTTTTATAATCTTATATTGTTTATTTTATTTTTTTTCTATCTTTAAAAACGGAATAGAGATCGAAACGTCAATGTATTAAACATGTAAATAGATATATTGTGGCTTATGTCCAACCTTCTCCCTAAAAATACAGAATGCCACAAACAAGCAGCTATAGAAAAATAAATATATCTGTCATTTGTATGTTTGAAAACGGTCTCTTTATAGAGATCGAAACGTCCGTAAATTAAACATTTGAATAAATATATTGTGGCTTATTCCCAACATCATTTCTAAAAATACAGAACGACAAGCGAAAAGCCATAGAAAATAAATAGTACTATCATTTGTATAATTGAAAACGGTCTCTGGATATAGAGATCGAAACGTCAATAAATAAACATATGAATAAATATTTTGTGGCTCATTCCCTACATTCCCCTAAAAATACAGAATGCCACAAACAAAAATCTATAAAAAAGAAGTAATTTTGCAGAAAGTTTACTGATGCCAACCGGCTGTCGCGGAAGTTACGCTAAAACGTCTTTTGACGTGACCCGTCCTTAAACAGTTACACAATGAAATTTTTTTAAAACAAATTTTAAGACAGTTTCCACACCACCCCAGAGGTATGTCTTGTGGCGCGATACTTTTTTTAAATGGGTGTTCGCCAAGAGCCATATTGTCTTATTAAATAAAATGAACAAAACACTTAAACAGTATAAAACAAAAATAAAATCATATAAAACAAAATAAAATTCTATAAAAACAAAATAAAAATAATGTTTGATGTGTTTAAACACAAACACTATACACACTTACTATGTTCTTCTCGTTTTTTTTTTGTTTTTGGTTTTTTTTATGCTGATGTTCTTATTAAACTATTAGAAAATATTATTCGCTGTCTAAACCTGAAGATGAAGTACTGCTATCACTGTCATTATCTTCACCACCTGGTGTAATTATAATTGGCTCTAGTAAAACTTTGATATGAGTGTCAAGTTCCCACATACGATGTTCTTCTTTTATTATGTGGCCTATACATTCAGCCCATTTCGCTGGAGTTACATGGAGGATTGCTTGAATCAAAAGTTTCTTAATTTCGTTTAATTTGAACGTTTTGTTATTGCGTGCTACATCTCCTTTCACTTGCTCCCAGATAAGTTCAATGGGATTAAGTTCGCAATGATAAGGTGGTAGACGCAGAACTTTGACACCATAATCTTTTGCAGTTTCATCTACAGCATATTTAAGATATTCAATTTTCCTTAACCGTGCAATGTCAAGGAGCTAAATTTTGAGCATTGATTCTTCGTATGCAATCCCCTTTTCTGTAAGCCATTCTTGAATCCTCCCTTTCAATTTCTTTAATAACCACCTGTTTTTTTCAACTCAAATTGAAGAAAACTATCATCAAGAAACCCTGTATAACTTCCTATATGGGTGACGATTAAACGCCGTCCCTTTCCTGATGGAGCTTTTAATCCTGTATATCAGCCTTCTATAAATGCTTCGCGTTTACTTTTGACATTTAAATCTTGCCAAACTTTTCCAACTGTATGACCTTTTCCAACCTTGGTTAATCCAGGTTTCATCCAAATAACATATTTTGCGTCCAGTGCTGCGAATTTTGCGTATTTCTTCTAAATATTATCTTCTCCGCACAATAATTTTATTTTTTTCTAATAGCATACTTTTTCTGTTGAGTTTTACATATCGAAAGTTCATTTCACGCATGGTCCTGGTTAAGACTCTACGAGATATCTTGGGTAAGGAGTCATCGTTTTCGAGCTCTTGAGAAATATTTTTCAGTGTTGGAATTTCATTCCGAAAATAAAATGAATGAATTTTTCGACGTATAATATTCCTTGTCTCGTCATCCAAAACAATGCTTTTCCTACCTCTAGTTTTACCTTTTTCTTGCTTTTTATTTTCCGATGTATTTTTAAGTACACGATAAATACAGCTAACGGATCCTTTTGTTAAACTGCTACAAATGTCGACCGCTTGGCTAATATTTAATTCCATTTTTCTGCCGACAATTGCTTCATAAACGTTTCGTATTATTACCTTGTCTTCGGACGTTAACATTTTTGCGGCATTTCATTTTTGTAATCAACATCAGAATTTTGCAGTCTTTTCTTGGAACAACTCGGTTTTTCGTCCAACTCCAATAAAACTCAAACCAAATAATCACAGAATATAACTAAACATTGACTATAAAACGACAAACTATAACACTCGTATTATCAATAACACGTTTTATCAATAACACAAACTTATCGCATAAAATACCCTACTCTCAGATACGCCAATGTAAATAACCTATTGTTGATGGGCACTCGCTCGACAAAAACTAGTTTGACGGCTTTCTGTGGATCTGAATTGAAACGGAGTTCCGTTGCTAATTCCAAAGTTGCCAAACGATTGAAAAATATTGTTTTAAAATATCGATTTTTATTTTATAAATTTAAATATGTAACGAAACGGAAGATATAAATAAAATTTATTTCATTACAATTTTGTGCTTAATTTTTACTATTGAAAAGATCAGGTTTTTTTGTATTTTTATGACGGTAATAATCGCTGCATGGAAGAATACAGGTTTTGTATGACCATAATTACTACTTGTGAACAAGAATTGGCTACACTGTTCGACAACTTCTGGTCAAGTCTACTATAGAGAAGCACAAATAAATATACTACTTTATATATTCTGTAATTTCTTATGAGGAAACGCAAATTGCAATCGAGAAAACAGGCAGTTTTCGAGGGCCGCTGTGTACATTTAAATTTGAGGATATTCCGCGTTTAAACTATGATATCACTCTTCTAAATTGAGGGTTTCTACTTTACATCGGGTTTGTTCTAGACGAGATTAAAAATATTTGTGGAAGATACGTCGCTAATTTAATCATAGACGTACTTCACGAAGAAATCTTGACTAAGGGTTATTTAGTGTGCTCAAAAAAACTGAAAGCAACAAATAACAATACATTTTCAAGATTCGTAAATGAAGCTTTAACATATTTTTATCTTCCCGAGGCTGTGCCCAGCAATAAAATAGTATTAATGCTTTCCGACGCTGCACCATATATGATCAAAACAGCATTAAATCTTAATATCCAAACCTAATTCAGTGTACGTGTCTAGCACACGGCCTGAATCGCCTTGGTGAGACCATACGGCTGCAATTTCCACTTGTTAATAAGTTAATAAAAAATGGGAAAAAATTTCATTAAAGCTCATTTAAGGATGCAACTTTTTAGGGAAAGATAGTCTAAGGCTCCATTATCACCTAAATCAGTGTTAACTCGGTGGAGTAAATGGTTAGATGCAGCTTTATACTATGGTTATGGTTATGGTACATCGGGGCAAGACCCATTTATGAGCCCTGCAGAAGACTTCCTAAGAAGAGTCCATTGTATCACCCCTATCATAGGGAATAGATCCACAAGGACCTAGCCTTCGGCGTTTTTGATGCCCAGGCTGTTCCAGGCTCCCATATCTGCAGTAATCAGCAGGGGCTCCAAAGCTTGAGCCCTTTCTGCCGGTCTGAACGTCTAATCCTTTAGTAACCTTGTGGCCTCACAGAAAGCCACAAGTTTCTTTAAGTATAACTCCCTAATCTAGCTCGGTTGCATAAATATCAAACCCAGGATCTGCCACCTCTGGTATACCAGTGTCGGGCACTTTCAGAGGTCTTGTGAGGAGGTTTCCTCCTCCTCATTACAAAGACGGCACCGTGGGCTATCCGCCTACAGTGGCCGGTAAGCATACTGACCACCAGAGAGCAGATTCTATGGTCTAGAACTTGGATGGTCCCACTATGTGGAGCCTAGCCTGTATCATACCTCCACAACTGGCCCAGAGGTCCTGGAACCTCCGTAGAAGCTCTATAAGACTATTCCGACCACTACTAAATGGCACTCCAATTACAGGTTCGTGTCCCACTGGCAGAGTGAATGAGCCCCGTCGTGCCAGAGCGTCAGCTCGTTCGTTCCCTTCTACGCATATGTGTCCCGATACCCATACCAAGTTAAACCTATTAGTTCGCGCAACATCAGCAAGTGCTCTTTTGCACTCAAGAACCAGATTAGAGCTGACTTTAGCCTCTTCCACGATCCTGCTGAGGTCCTGTCTGAGTAAGCCCTATCTATTACCTCTTGAGCACATACCCGGATCGTAAAGATCTCAAGCTGAAAGACTAATGCATGGGAGCCGAGATCCCGGCCAGATTTAAATCTGATTTCGCTCCCATATACTCCGGCACCTACCCGCTCGTCTATTCTGGACCCATCCGTGAACCATTTGAGCCCACTTCGACGGACCAGTACAGGCTCTAGTTCCATCCACTCATCTCGGTCAGGAAATTCAACCAAGAAGGAGGATGAGAACTCAAATGGGGGGGCCATGCTGTCCTGTACCATAGAGAGCACAGGACGAGTTAAGACGATAGACTGCCCTCATGACTTCGTGCTCTACAATAAGATGTAGAGAAAGTAAATCCAGCAAAGCCTCCAGCACTGCTGTAGGAGAGGTCCTCATAGCTCCTGAGATGCCAACGCATGCCAACTGCTGGAGGTAAGTCAGCTGGGTCTTAGCTGAAGCCAGTCTAGCCCGGGGCCACAAGGGTCACATACGTCAGGAAAGGCCTTATCATGGATTGATACATCCAATATAAAATTTTCGGCTGCAGACCCCATTTTAGTTCGAAAGCTCTTCTGCACGTCCAGAAAGGGCGTACAGACCTTCTTCGGTAAGAAAAGGATACAGTGCCTCAAACAGGATGCTATTTCTTATCCTCCTCTAGCGCCTATTGATTCGCTCCAAATGTAACAAATGGCATGTTTATTTTTATTTATGCACCTATAGATAGTGAGGTTTAAAGTCCATAATGATCTTTTATAAAATGAAATATTGTTTTGAAGCATGCAACACTTTCAGAATTACAACTTCGGAATTTATCATTTTTTTTTTCTCCTTGTATGCTCGATCTACCATGGCAAGATGTTGGCTACAATTCTCTTTATGAACTGTTTGTTCAATTGTCTTCTCTATTACTCAGATAATTGAAAAGAAAGTTGCTCGTGGCCAAGAAGTTCACCTGACGTTCGTAGACCTTAGGAAAGCATATGATAGTGTCCCGCTTGATAAATTATGGGAGGCACTGGGGAAAACAAATATAAATATAGAATTGATTAAAGCGGTAAAAACGTTGTACTACCAACAAACAACAAGAATTAAAACAGGAAATCTGATAACACCGGGATTCAAAGTGACTAAAAGACTAAGACAAAGATGCTGTATATCCCCAACATTATTCAAAATATACCTCGAAGCAGCACTCAACAAATGGAAGAAAAAATGTACGAATATGGGCATACCACTAATGGATTTAACTTTGTACACTCTGTGCTTTGCGGATGACCACGTCATCATCGCACAGGACTCTGAAGACCTTAGTTACATGATTCGAAAACTATTAGAAGAGTTTACAGAGTGGGGTTTAGAAGTGAATATGGAAAAAACTGAGCACATGAGTATCGAAGGAGATCAACATAACTTTCTGTAGAGGAAAATCAAGAGATCAAACTATGTGACGACTATAAATACCTAGGAGTAAAGATCACTCAGGACGGAAAATTAGATGCAGCCATTAAGGAACGAAATAGACAGGGAAGGAAAGGCATAGCCTTACTGAACAGCGTTCTGTGGAATAAAAACATCTCTAAGGAAAATAAAAGAAGAATATACAACACCATAATAAAAAGTATCACAACATATGGATGTGAAGTATGGCCTCTAAAAGACAGAACAGATAAAATGCTTAGAGCAACAGAAATGGAATTCTGGCGCCGCTCGGCGGGAATCTTCAGATGCGACAGAATAACAAACGAGAGAGTCCGAGAAATCATGGGGGTTACACATAATATTGTTGATGACATCAACACGACACAACTCAGATGGTACGGACACGTAAGGAGAATGCCGGAGAATAGAATACTAAGACAAATTCTTAAATGGCAAGCAAGAGGTAGGCGGAGACCAGGAAGGCCTAGAAGAAGTTGGAGAGAAGGAGTTGATAAAGAAATCAGGGAAAGAGAACTGGAGGACGTTCTATGGAACGATAGAATGAGATGAAGATTGGAAATTGGAAGACGTCAAACAACGTTGTAAACCGACATTATACATATATTGTTCTTGCAAATCAGAAGTTGTATCAATTAATGCATTATACCGATCGCACTTTGCACAAGAATCATTAGAAGGAGGGTGAAATGACAGCTTAAATTTTTTGGTGAATATTTTTCTATAAAATGACTCTAGTTCAGGTGTTACATTGTGGGAACTACAATGATCTTTGTACAGCCGATACATTTTCGAAATAAACTTGAGACAAATATTTTTTTTCAGTATGCGATCTTGAATAATGGCTTACATACAAAGGAAATTTTTTAATATGGTCTTTTATTAGTACCTGCTTCGTCAGTGACTTTCTGTTGGTGTCCATGCCTTCCTCTTTGGTCTTCAGAGCATATACCACTTGTACAGTCTCTTTTTTTCTCAGCTAATACTTTTTTTCTTCTGGTTTTATATCGAGAGTATTTAAAAACATACTACGGCAAACTTTAACTTTTTGTCCCTCATTATTTAGAAAATAAAAAATTGTAAACTGTCTTTTGCTTGGCTGTCAATTGTGTCGAAGTTTTCAACTTCATTAAAATTCTGAGCAATTAACTGATTTTGAGAATTTACGTCTAGTGCATAAAATTTTTGAAAAATTCTTAGTCCAATATTGTTTGGAAGTATCTCTGCACATTTCCGTTCACATGAGCAAGCAGGTTTTAAAAATTTTCCACGAACAACCTTATTTGACGTTGAAAAATAAGGGTTTCCCTTGTTTCTTGCATCCCAGCGCTTATTACGCTGCCAACCAGTTGGATTTTTTTCTCTTCCGTCAATGCATTTCTTCCTTTGCCTTTTTTTTATGCGAGTATTGGAAGGATTCTCAACTAACTCACCACCAGATGACGACTCATAGGATGGTTCATAAACATCCGAACTATCAGACAAATACAAATTATTGTGCACGTCAGGGTCCTCATAATCTTCGTCTGTTTTAGTATCTAATGATGGTGAATGTAATCCAGCTTAGGTAGATCGAGTACTCTCATCATAGGTATTACCTGGTGAAACTTGGTTTGTATGGAACAAAATAAATAAGACTAGAATGAACACGGAGCAGGCTGCTAGCCTAATAATTGTATATTTAATAACAGGCTACTGACTTCTAATCAATGGATAATGAACGGTACTTGATATCAACTTACCATTATCAGAATTCCTTATACACATTTGCACTTAAGTTTTTCCCCGTGAATACATTTTATACACTTCTTGACTATTTAAATTTTTAATACCGAACTTAATTTAGTCACAAAAATAACTTAAAATCAATGCCAAAACTAAAATCACATCGAGCACTTTTTTGTCTTCAAATTTGTCATAGATACTATTCTCCGTTCATAAATTGTTGAGAGCACGAAATGTGCCTCAAACTCATAAAACGGTCGTAAACCATAGGCGTTCCTGAGGTGTTTATTCATTAAATAATAATATAATATTTTTTAATACTGTTATATAAATATATAATATTAATAATATTTTAATAAGTACTAATATATTTAGCAAAAAAACAATTAAAACTTTCACGGCTAATGTTATGTAATTATTTTATATTAATAAAAATAAGAATTTAACCATTAACAATTTTGTAAATAAGAATACCTTATCTCTTTGGATATTTCAATACTAATCTTCGCGTTTAATCACTTTACTAGAAAACCTGGAATTCATATCCGAAGGTACTATTCGTTGCAAGATAATTAGGATGGAATTCCCCAGATTTTTAATAATATAATGGGTACGCTTTGGCCACGTGCCTCATTTGTTCAGTTTATATTCGAAACTTAACTTAAAAGGGTGAAGTTATTAAGAACGAAAACAATTTTTTTGTTTAGTACGTTTTTGATCGCATGTAATTTACGGCTCGTCGGTTGTCCGCGTCTACGGCAGTAATTAGCATCAGTTAGGCAGTAGTATATGCAGTGCGTGAGTGATTTTTTATTCCATATACCTACGAACATATACGTACCTTTCGCTCGTGCTCGTTTTGTTGGATTGTTTGTGATGGCTTCATCATCAACATCATCAAGTTTTACACCACCGGTACTGTTGCGTACAGTCAGTAAGTCTGTCTATTTACCAAGAGAGAAGACTATTGTCCTGAATGTTCACGATGCTCTGGTTTCTCAGAGTCCCACAAACACTGTTCGCAACATAGTCGAAAGTTGTGCCAACATGACTGGCGTAGGAGAGTCAACTATATATAGGTACCTATCAGAAAGAAAAAAACACGGTATAGCTATTCCAAACACAAACGAACACTTAAAGAGAGGGAAAAAGCCTATTGAAATTGATGAATTTGCCAAAAATGGTATTCGAAGGAAAATTCATGGATTTTTTTTCAAAAAAGAAATACCGAACCTAAACAAAATTTTACAAGAAACTAGAGACGACCCGGATTTGCCTCATATCGGACGAACTAAATTGTGGCAAATTTTAAAAGAATTAAATTTCCGGTGGGAGAAATCAGACCGAAAATCACTTTTGATTGACCGAGAGAAGATAATATGTTGGAGAAGAAATTATCTAAGATCCATACGAAAATTCCGGGCTGAAGGAATGCCCATTTTCTACCAGGATGAAACGTGGGTAAACTCAGGTCATACTCTAAAAAAAAATTTGGTCAGATAAAAATATATTAGCTCCAGGCAAGCCTTTATGGAAGGTTGGTCTACTGGTATCTCCCCACCTTCTGGTAAGGGCAGTAGATTAATAATTTCTTACATTGGCAGTGAAAAAGGATTTGTTAAGCATGGTTTGTTGGAATTTCAGTCCAAAAGCACAAAAGACTATCACGAGGAGATGACAGCTGATGTTTTCGAAGAGTATTTTGAGCAGATGATTGAACACATACCACCAAATTCAATTATAGTATTAGATAATGCACCTTATCATTCACGACTAGTAGAAAGACTTCCAACGACTGCGTGGAAGAAACAGGATATTCTTGACTGGCTGCGGAATAAGTATCTGCCTTACGAAGATGGAATGGTAAAAGCAGAACTTCTAAAAATTGCCCGGCAACACAAATCTAAGTTCAAGGAATACGTAGTTGACAAAATGGCGGAAAGGCGAAACATTACAGTCCTTAGACTTCCAAACTACCACTGCGAAATAAATCCAATTGAACTCATTTGGGCACAAATGAAAAGTTATGTGGCTGGAAAAAATACGTTATATAAAATACAAGCTGTACGTGAATTGTTATACGAGTCTTTACAACATATTACAGAACAAAACTGGAAAGATGCAGTAAGGCATGTAATAGAAGAAGAACAAAAAATGTGGGATCTTGATAACATAATTGATGCGACCGTAGAGACACAACCGCTAATTATTAACCCTCAAGATGACTCGGATTCCGAAGTTGATCCTATTTATTTTGAATTTGAATAGTTTTCTAATCGTAATTATATAAGGTAAGTAATAATAGTTGTAAAGTTTCTTTTGAATGCAATATTTTCAATTAAAAATTATACTATATTTTCTCTTTTATTTTCACCCCTGTTACATAACATATTAAAATAAACATTGTAGAAGTTTTCAGGGACTTTCTGCCCTGAGTAATAATGTAATCTTTCATTCTGCGTTTAAATTTTTCAAAAATATTTATTAGTTTTCTCCGGATTCGAAAATAATGGATACATTTAAAACACATTGGAAATTTTGCTAGGCGACATTTGGTGCCTTTTTCTCTAATTAAATAAATGCATCTTTTACAAATGGCAAGCAACTTTTATTTTTGAATAAAATTTTTGAAAAAAGTTTTATTAAAAAATACAATTTACATAAGTACAATTTAAAAAATATATTTCTTTAGTTCAAATAAATGTTTCAATCATATACTCTACGACACTGGTCGTTCATCTTTAACCATTCAAAATACCCCCGTAATAGGATTATAAGGTATTGTATTCCTTCAGATATAAGGTGGGTTAGTCGAAAACGTCTTAAACCGTCAGTTTTGGGTTGGTTTTTACTATTATATCGTATTACCTATCCTCTCTGTATTTCAGTTTTCTAATTAGGGTTAAACTTGTAGTGAGCTATCAACAAATTGTGAACCGACTGTACACAAATCTCGAATATAAAATTACCCTTAAGAAAACGTTGTGATGTTGCCAGGGCAAAAATCATACATTTAAACAAGAAGTAACTGTTACGACATAGGCAGTTCTGAGATTAAAAATTTAAATCTCAATAATGCCAAGTCGACTCATGCATTTCTTATACAAATTTTTAGTTTAACCAGAAAACCTATGTCTAAATAGGTATTTCTAGTACTAATTTTAAACGAGACTGAGAGATAGATATTTTTTGATTTTATGAAAATGTGATTTTTAAGGTTAGATAGACTTAGGCATGTTTTGCACTGAAACCGTTGTGGTTTTTTAAGACACTTAGACCAAAAATGTCAAAAGTGCAAAAAAGTGACTTAGGCACTTCTTGTACCAAGCCACAGATATTTACTTAGGGATAAAAGGAAGCAGCTGTAAAAAATGCCCACTATAACAAAAGATAAATGAAGATAAAAATGCATACTTTATTACATTGCAATTTTTCACACTAAGGTCCTTAAATATTAATTCGTTTATGGATATAAATAATTAATTAAAACTTAATAAACAATTGGAAATTAATGAGAATGATAAAGAACACATCAGATTTCTATATTCTACGTATAACTTGATTGTCATTGTTGACGACGAACTATTGTCCTAATAACAAGTTTGAAATTCTGTCCTTTCGAACTATCGATATTGAATTGATAAAAGAGAAGCTTCAAAGCTTCGTAGTAACTATCGATAAACAAATATTAGTGTTAAATGTCATCGTAGTCGATTCTAATTCACAATTGGTACATAGTTGCTTACCGAACGGTTTGCCTCATCCAACCAACTATCACAATGTCCTTTGAGACTTGCATTTGTTAACAAGAATATACCTGCGGGCTACAAATAAACGATTGTACCTTGTCATTAATTTGGGAAAGCCCTTCTGGCAGTATTTCGAGTGGGTTAATGACTATTACAGAGACATTGACGGTACGGACTCCTTTGTCGAGCAGCTGCCAACGATTTTCTTAGCTCCAAATCCCTATTCAATTAGATGCCTTTGTTATGTCAATTTCTATCCAATATAGGGTCGTGCATTTTTCGTCAATATTGTAATTGGACTAGTTAGAACTTCTAACTAGAAATTTACCCAAAGGCGAAAGTAAACTTACGTGGTAATGTTAGTAGTGTGCATATTATAACGTCTCGTACTTGTTGCTTCTCATTTTTAAGACAAAACAATTAAACTATTAATTACGATTCCCATAATATAAAGAGTAGTTTTTTTTATTTAAAATTAATGTGCTTGGCTACTAAGGCCACTTACACAAGGACTATTATAAAACAAAAAAAAATGTACAATAACTATTATGTTACAAAATACAAAATGGAGTCTTACTCGAACATGTCTTTTAAATATTTTAGGGAGAGTTTATTTAATCTGCATTACTTAAGATATCTTGTATATTAGGTTTGAGGCTATAAAGTTGTCTTTTGGCAGAATATTGATGGCATTCGCTGAGTATGTGATTGATTATCAGTTGTGATTGGCAGCTTTGATAATAGGTCGGTTGCTGGATGACATCAGGTAACCATGTGTTAATTTTGTATGTCCGATTCAAAGTCACCTTGCCACGATAAGATCTCGTCTGGACAGACTTGTAGTGCCAAAAATAGGAGGACTATTGAATGTCTATTGTCTATAGGTCTATTGAATGTTGTATTTTATCTAAAACTGAGCAGTTGGTGTCCCAGTATTGTTCTTGTTCTTCTTTTAATGCGAGATTTTCAGTTCTTACTAATTTGGATGTTAACAGCGGGATCAGAAGATGTTAAAGCAAGTTTTGTGTGGTGGTCGCAAGTTTATTGCCTGTTATACCAATATGAGATGGCAACCAGATTAGAGTAACTGTTATATATATATATATATATATATATATATATATATATATATATATATATATATATTTAGGGATTCTACAGTATTCACTGCCTTCCCTCGCTCAGCCGTTTCCATCTCTCTCTGTTGTTCCATTCTCCTCCTCATGGAGAAAAGTAACTGTTATATTTTGGAAAAAAAAGTTGCTAATGGTCGTGAATCTTTTGGACGATAGGATAATCAGTGAATACATTCTGGATAGATTGGATCAAGACCAGGGAGTCTAAACATATAGCAACTTGCTTATTTGTTGGTGAAATGTATTTGATAGCTTAAAGCATACTGTAGAATTCTCCAGTATGAACGCTGAAAAAATTAGGGGATAAGCCAGACCAGCCTACTTCTATATCATTTTTTGAAGCATCAGTGTATAGTACTATATCGTATCTCTTTGTAAAGATAATTTCTTTAAATTTTTTATGAGTTCCTTGGGAGTTGTAAATTTATCGTATTTTGTAAGTGATGTGTTACATTGAGGAATGCGTATAGACCAAGGAGGATATCGGGATAGGAGAGGTGAAATTGTTTGTAACAAAGATATGTCATCAAGTAACTGTGCCAAAATTAGTGGAATGGGTTTTAATAATGGTAACTTAGAGAGGTCTTGCAGTATATTGGTGGATAATACGAAGAACAGGATATACTGGATTAAAGGGATTAGAAGAAGTAGATACTGCGTAGAAGACTTACTGCGTAGTAGTTGCTCCCGTCTAATACAAAGAGGGGTTCATTTGCTTCGCAATATAGGTTTTTTACAAGGCTAGATCGAAAGACGCCTATAAAAATACGAAGAGTTGTGTTATGTATCGAATTTAAAGGATTAAGGTATGTTTTAGAAGCAGAGACGTATATGTACGAACCATAGTCCAATTTGGAACGAATAAGAGATCTGTATATTTTAAGAAGGGAATTTTTTCATTTGCACCCCAATGATAGTGCGAAGAAGTTTTAAAAATATTTAGTCTTTTGTACGCTTCATCCTTTATTTCTAATATATGTTGCTTCTAGGTGAGTCGAAAATCAAACTTTAAACCGATTACTTTACATTCTCTGACAACGAGAAGATGTGCTTTGTCAATCATTACACTAGGAGAAAGGGAGGGATTTCGTCTACTAAATTTTATTATTTTTGATTTTGTATATGATGACTGTAAGCCTATAGAGATTGCTTTATTAACGATGTAACGATTATTTTGCCTACCCAGATAGGGTATTATTATAGGCGGCTGAAAATTGGGGACAGAAACTACTGGGGTAGAGATAGGATAAACATGGAAACATGTGGTTATCCTCCAAAGTTGTTGTTAATGACACAAAGAAATTTTATTAAATAAAAACATAGACAGTAGAGACATTAGAAACATATGTAACCTCTATTGGAACCAAATAGCAAAAGTGAAAGTTGAAAATGATCTGACCGAGGATATCCAGATTCGCCGTGGGGTCCGCCAAGGGTGTATTTTATCACCCTTGTTATTCAATTTATACAGTGAAGCCATCTCAGAATTAGCGCATGCCGAGGTCAGCGAGGGGCTTATAATAAACGGTGAGCCACTTAATAACATAAGATATGCTGACGACACCGTTCTTCTGGCAGGAACACTAGAAGAACTGCAACACCTTGCTGAACAACTAAATATATATTGCAACGACTATGAACTAAAAATAAATTTGAAGTTCATGGTATTTACAAAAGCACAAAACATCAAAGTTAAGCTAGTACTAGATAATACAGAAATTGAACAAATATCTTCGTACAAATACCTTGGAGCGTGGATCGTAGAAGATACTGATCAGACAAAAGAAATAAGATGTCGCATTGAAATTGCACGGTCAACTTTTAATAGAATGAGAAAACTTTTTTGTAATCGCGATATCAATATATCGCTCCGAATAAGAATGCTTCGATGTTATATTTTCTCTACCCTTTTGTATGTTTGAAGCTTGGACACTTAAAAAATCCAACATTAAAAACCTAGAAGCATTCGAAATGTGGTGTTACCAACGTATTTTGAAAATATCATGGATGGATCGCAAAACAAACGAACAAGTTCTCCAACAACTAGAAAAACAATGCGAAGTTTTAAATTACATAAAAATCAGGAAATTGGAATACTTGGGGCACATCATAAGAGGTGAAAAATACGAACTACTAAGGAATATAATGCAGGGTAAAATCAAAGGCAGAAGAAGCGTAGGAAGACGTAAAATCTCGTGGCTACGCAATCTCCGTGAATGGTTTGGATGCAGTTCAATTGAACTATTCAGGCGCGTAACCAACAAAATTATAATTGCCAGAATGATTTCCAATTTCCGATAGGAACGAAACTTGAAAAAGAAGAGGAAACAGAGCAAAGAAAACAACAGTTTATTTTGAATGCATGTTTTTCCTCACCAAAAGTCTGTCTTTGTTTACACTACTAGATATTTTTGCTTTATTGAGACTCATCACTATTCATTAGTAACAGACCGCGAACAATGATGCGCACTACAAAAAAATGGAAAATTTGTTTTTGAAAAAAGAGGTATATGTGTATGTGATTCAAGGCAACCACAAGATAATGCCGAAGTCAGAATCGCGACCTATTAACAACAATGCAAGATTTATTGAATAGATGGGTGGAATACTTTAACCAGGTGGAATACTTTAATACAGAGGAAGAAGAAGAAAACCTGGAAGACAAAAGAGATGAGGCAAGGGGAATAGACGAGAGGGAAGAGAAATCACCAACGTTTCTTGAAGTTAAAGATGCAGTTAAAAAACTATCCAGAAATAAATCACCTGAAATAGATAATCTCCCAGCTGAACTATATAAAGAAGGTGGGCATGATACCATAATGGCATAAAAGACATATGGACACAGAAATCCCTTCCCAAAGATTGGAATATTGGAATACTTTGTACCATACACAAAAAAGGAGATATCTTTGAATGCTTTAAGCACAGAGGAATTACGCTTCTAAATGCAGCGTATAAAATATTTTCCACAGTACTATGTCACCGTACGACACCATATGCAGAACGAATAGTAGGAAAACACCAGGATGGTTCCAGAGGTGGTAAATCGACCATTCATTAGATTTCAAAACTTAAACAAATATTAGAAAAAACACTGGAATATGGCATTGGTACTCATCATATATTTATAGACTACAAAGCAGCCTACGATTCTGTGAATAGAAGAAAAATATTTAAAGCAATGAAAGAGCTAGGAATACCAAATCAGTGGTAGATTTAATAAAAGTAACTCTTGAAAAAGTAGAATGTAGAGTATGAATTCAGGGGGAACTGTCTGAACCTTTTAAAACAAATAACGGGCTGCGCCAGAGAGAAACTCTCTGCTATATACTGTTCAATCTGGTTCTGGAAAAAGTAATACGTATGTCACAAATCACAACCATTGGTTCAATATATAATAAATCACTGCAAATCCTTGCTTATGCTGATAATATTGTTGGGAGAAAGGAAAACGCTGTACGAGAGGCGTATGTAGCATTAAAAGAATCAGCTACAAAAATGACGTCATCGAAAATGACTCCTTAACACTGAAAATAATACTACTGCAGAGATAAACTACAGAATTTGCTATTTTGGGCTCAATCTCCTCCTTAAATCCACAATTATATCGAGAAATACAAAAATAAAACTCTACAAAACAATAATACGCCCAGTCCTAACGTATGGTTCAGAGAACTGGACTCTAACCAAAAGTGATGAAAACATGTTAGGATGTTTCGAAAGACAAGTACTGAGACGAATCTATGGAGCAGTAAATGACAATGGAGTGTGGAGAAGACCATCCAACTTCGAACTTTACAGAATATACCAGGAAGAAGATATCGTAAAACATATTAATACAGGACGTCTGAGGTGGGACGTCATGTAATGCGGATGGAAGAAAATGACCCAGCTAGAAAAACGCTCCTTGATAGACTCATTGCTCAGAGAAGAAGAAAAAGAACCAGAACAAGGTTAACATCGATAAAGACATGAGAAATATGGGAATACGGCTTGGCCGAGGAAGACGATGGATAGCCTGGAGAGAAATTCTAAGGAAAGCTAGGACCCACGCATAGTTGTAAAGCCAGAATGATGATGATGGTGTGTGTTTGTGTGTGGATATAAATATGACAGAAATAGAAGTATTATTACATATTTTAGCATTCTTATTAGTTTATGTTATGCTCATATTCTCTTATGGATATCTTTTTTCTGAAAGTAGTATCAAACTCATCTATTACTTTCCTAATTGTCTCAATTTATTAAATTTAAGCTGCTTTTTTGTAAACATCTTTATAAATTTAGTGTACTTTGTTTAAATTTACTCAAAATTTATTTGTCGAAGTTATAACGACAATAATGCAAGTAGCTTCCCCTGTGTATTAATAGAGCTATATCAATACACGCGATACCAAATATAACATCGTAAGATAGCGTCCCGACGCTTACGGATCGTAATGGGCAAAGTTGACATCGAATATCGAAAGAAGCTACATCAAACAAACATTTAAGGCTTTCTCCTCATTTTCCAGGTAACACTTTTAGTCGCCTCGCCAAAGATGAGGTCCCATCAATTTTTACGGTAATGGTTTTGTTCTAACCATTTAGATATTTATACTCGTATACAGTTTTGCTATAGTCTTAAATTTATTACACCGTTTAACGGAACCGTATTTATAAAACAATTTAAAAGTGAAGTAAAAAGTTTATATTTGTTTACTGTTGGTTTCAAATTAAATGAAATATTGACAACTTTTATTCAAAAATGATTAAAAAAAGTATTTTTTACCAGAAAAAAAGGTTAATTATCAGTAGTAATATCCCTAGGACATTGATAACAGACGAGATAATTTCATGACAATCGAAAGCTCGTTCCTTGGTAACAGCACGAAGCCGAAGGCTGAGTGCTGTTACCATGCAACGAGCTTGAGAAATTTGTCATGAAATTATGAGGCATTCATCAATGTCCGAGGGATATTCGGCGGATAATTTTTCGAAAAAAAAAATCATAACTCAACATAACGAAACATTTATTTATTAAAAGTACAGTTAGTGAAAGTACAATTATTAAAATTTAAGTTAACATTAGATTCGTTGCTGTTCTCTACTATACAAGATCTATTATATATAAATATTATTTATACTTTGAACATTCTCATTGCCGAAACGTGACATTTTGAAATTTATTTGGATGAAGTTGTCAAACTCGATCGTGTTGTCATAGGGATTGAAAATTGCACTGAATGCAATTATCAGTCTAATGTTGACATGATTGGGTGAAATTGTTCCACATGACACAAAATGACGAAATTTGAATGGTTGTTGGAACAGTCGAAAAATTATCATATTATCATGATTTGAATCTAAGTGGGTTTTCCTTCTCCTTTTATTCTAACCAGCCGACGTATTACTTGTGGCACTTGGTAGTGAAAACTTTGTCCCACAAGCCTCTTTTCTGTTAAAGCCAAATACTGTAGTCTAAATAAGAAATCTGTGAAAGCCGGCAACTTTCTTATAGTACTTTTAAAGATTTTTCTTAGCTGAATACTAGTTTTGCCCATATACAGTACCGACAAAAAAATCTTTACATTACCAAATAAATCACTAAATTCGATAACAAATTGCATGCGTTCTGTCTGCGCTTGTTCAGCATTTGAGGGGAGAGGGGATAACGTACTTGCGACGGCGGCTGTCTGTAGTTGTAGTTTACTAACCACTTAGTTTCTTTAGTTTATTCTGCATGTTTGTGCTGTACACAGTTGGCTTTGTGCTAGTTGTCAGTGTTAAACTTCTTTTTATTTACTCAGTAAAGTTTGGGATCCTTAAATTCTAAATTAAAGTGAAAAATATGGGTCGAAAGAAACTCACACAAAAGGAGAGAGTTCGTGCTTTACCGTTACTTGAGACAGGGACTCTGTAATTACCGTAGCACGTGATATTGGTGTTTCAAGAGAGGCAACTTATCAATTGAAACGGTCGGCTGCGTCGTTACCTTCAGGGACTGTTCCAAAAAGAAAACCTGGTTCTGGAGCTTCTAAAAAAACATCATCTAGAACTGACACCATCATCAGGCGTGAAGAAATGTTGAACTCTTCCATAACTGCCACAGGACTCAAAAATTAACATCCTGATCTCCTTCAGAACGTTTCAACAAGAACGATTCGTCACCGGCTTCAGAAAGATCTAGCATTACCAAGTCCACGTGCTATAAAGAAACCCTTGCTTACAAAAGCAATAAAGAAAAAAGATTAGATTTTTGTAAAAGGTATCAGCATTGGACACCTGAACAATAGATAAATGTCATGTTCAGTGACGAAAGTACGTTCAGGATAGTAAGAGGAAGCTCCAAATTTGTTCGTCGTCCACACAACGTGTCAAGGTACGATCCAAAGTTCACAGTTAAAACCGTCAAACATCCTGAAAGTATTGAACCGAACTTGCTTATTTCGACGTAGCCCATATTACGTTTGCTTCTCGAGACGACGATGATCTGCCTTCGAGAAAGTTCCGGATGTATCAATCGGGATGGAATCGAA
This sequence comes from Diabrotica undecimpunctata, assembly GCF_040954645.1. Classification (NCBI taxonomy): domain Eukaryota; kingdom Metazoa; phylum Arthropoda; class Insecta; order Coleoptera; family Chrysomelidae; genus Diabrotica; species Diabrotica undecimpunctata. The sequence continues at coordinate 104,667,100 of NC_092811.1, forward strand.
GCGACAGTACGAGTGAATAGAGGTGGGCTATTCCAGAATATTCTAGTACATAATAACTTGTATATATAAGCACCGTTTTTATGAGTTAAAGTTAGTTGTTAAGATACTACCGTACTGTAAACTTACAAATAAATATATTTACATAAATTAGAATCGCTCGTTTTATTTAAAAACGGTACAGTATAATTATATGGGGTGCGTTTAGTGAAAATAAAGGAAGGGCAGGGTTGTATTTCTTGCTAAAGAATGTTAAAATGAGGGCAAGCAACTATGTGACTGTTCTAGAACAACATTTATTGGACTTGTGGAAAATTCACGAATGTGACTTATTTATGCACGATGGTGCCCCTGCTTACAAGGCTAAGACAGTGTCAAAGTTCTTAAATGATCACAATATCAACGTATTGGAATGGCGAGGTAATCCCATCGAGAACGGCTTAAATATGATGAAAAATAAGGTTCAGACCCAGCAACATAAATCAGCTGAAAGAGCAGTTAAAGAGGTTGTGGGTGACCATGGAAGATGAATGTTTCTTGAACTTTGCTTAATGCCCAAGAGAATTCAGCTTGTCATCGACTATATGGGTGATATGAGAAAGACAAATTATTAATTTGTAAAATTAAAATAACATTATAATTATCTTGATTTATGTGTTTTATTCACTGTGCAAAGATTTTTGTCGGCACTGTATAATATACCCATCTCATTTTACCAATGGTGGCAGCTGTAGCTCAGTGACTATGTTACTGGCTTAAAAAGCTGGAGGGCCTGGGTTCAAATCCCGGCCCCGACAAAATTTTCATTGAAAACCCTAACACTAGACCTTAGCCAGAAGGTTACACGAACTTTACTTTACTTATTTCACCAATAATTTCACATTACCAAAGAATATATATATATATATATATATATATATATATATAGCAGTTTCCTCCTTAATTTCTTATTCAAACTCCAGGGTTTATTCATATTAACTATGTTGTATAAACGATTCCTTTGTTTACAGTGTTCCTATCTCTGCTACCTACTTCAGTTCTCGTCTGCTAAGATCCATTAAATAAGACGAACTTCCTTCAATGTTAACAATGATTTTTGTTTTTTTGTCCATATCATCATCATAATCAGTAGCATCACAACTCGTTATGAGCCAAAGCCTTTTTTAAAACAATTCTCCATTTACTCCTGTATCTGGAAACTCTTCTCCATGCTCTAACTTAAATAGATTTTAAATCGTCCTCTAGGTGGTCTTGATACCTAAGTCCCAGTATTCCTCTAGCTCGTTGTCCTATCAGCCCTCTTCTGTCAAAATCTTTTCTGTTGTACTTTTCTCTTCCCTGATTAGATACCCTATGTCAGGTTTTATACAACTTCTATATAACTTAAAGTTGCAACGTGTGGGCCACAAACCTCGTTCTTTTATTTCTCTATATAATCTTTCTAGGATTTTTCGAACGAAACGTTTATGCAGTTCTTGGTGCTTCTGTGTAAGTAACCATGTTTCTTCTCCATATATTACCACGGGTCTTATAAGTGCTTTATAGGGGGTCACTTAAATTTTTATGGGTATCTTTAGAGCATCTGTCTTCTTAAGCAATAGTAACACTTCTTGGTAAGTACTATTCTTCTTTTAATTTCTTAGCTAACGTTGTTATCTTTAGTTACCAGCGAGCTTGGGTTTATGAAGGTGTCTACACCTTTCAGTTCTAAATCGATAATTATTATTCATCTAGGGGTTTGGTTGATTAACTACAAGGCATATATTTGTTTTTTTGCCATTTATATTTGGTCCTGTTATCTGTGCCGATGCCCGGACTGCTGAGGTCAGAGACTGTAGAGCTCCCTATGATGTCTTATTTTTAGTTCTTTGTCTACAGCAAGATTTTCTTCGAAAAGATTAGTTACTGCGTGTCGTTTCCATGGTAACCGCACGTATTAATTGCCAGTCATAAAATTAGCGCCGAATATACTGTGAACGCTTAAAGCAAATGTAATTATTGTAAAATTTAGTTCAATTGGGTAAATATACTTTAATGGAATAAAGTTTCAAAAGAAAAGTGAATGAATTTTCCATCGAAAAGTTTCAACATGAAATATGAAATACAATTAATGGTTTGTACATAATTTTTCTAGGGAGGGCGAAGCCACGCTGCCATTGGTGTAGATAAAATTTTTTACATCATCAGCTGGGGATTAAAGTTTGTGTGCCAATAATTATTATGTCTTATTTATTTTACTACATCGATTATGATTTTTGAAAAAAATAAATTTTGGTGTATTTGGGAGAGCGTTAGGTAGCCTTTAATGAACTGCAACACAGACTTTTAAATTCAACCCTTATTTTGAGTTGTGCCACTACTGTGCATCAAAATTTTGTCTTTCAAGACTAATTAAGGCAAAGACAAAATTAGCATTTTTTTGTTATCCTTATCAACTGAAACAAAGGTTCAAAAAAGAATATTACAAGTTACTTAAATGAGAAAATGTGTTTATTAACAAATATAACAAGAGCTAAATAAAAAAGTATATATTGATAATAATAGAAACAATTATGATTAACAATGTTTTAAATGTCGGTAGAAATCAGCATTTGTGTGTTTGCCAAAGAAAGTGAATGCCAAAGAGTGCAGTGACTATCGAACCGTAAGCGTAATGTCACATACCTTGAAAATTCTGTTGAAAATTATCCACGCCAGAATTTACTCTAAACTGGAGCTGGATATTAGTGACACACAATATGGGTTCCGCAATGGTATGGGTACCAGAGAGGCACTATTCTCCTTCAACGTGCTGACGCAGAGATGTTTGGATGTTAACCGTCCTCTTTACGTCTGTTTTATAGACTACAATAAAGCGTTTGATAAAGTAAAACATGACCGACTCATGGAAATTTAAAAAAATAAAAACCTAGATGATAGAGATTTAAGGCTACTAACAAACCTTTATTACAATCAGCGAGCAATAGTACGAATTAAAACAGAGATATTTGAAGAAATGGAAATAAAGAGAGGAGTCAGACAAGGCTGCATACTATCACCTCTATTATTTAACGCTTATTCTGAAGAGGTTATTCGAGAAACTCTGGAAGATGAAACAGTCGGCATAAGAGTAAATGGAATCTTAGTTAACAATATTAGATATGCAGATGATACAGTAATAATAGCCGATAGTTTACAAGACCTGGGAAGACTCATAAGTAAAATAGTAATGTGTAGTAGGGAGTACGGACTCTCGCTCGATATCAAAAAGACGAAGTTTATGAAAATTTGTAAAATCAACCATAATACTAACGAAATATTGATAGTAGAGGGCCAGCAGATCGAAAGACTAAAAAAGTACACTTACCTAGGAACACTTATAACAGAAAATAATGACTACACTGCAGAAATCAAAGTCAGAATCGAAAAAGCACGTTCTAATTTTATGAAAATGAAAAAGGTCCTATGTGGCAAATACTTAACATTAGTTCTTAAAGTACGCCTAACAAAATGTTACGGATACAGTGTACTATACTATGGAGTAGAATCATGGACGTTAAATCTATACACAATGAGACGACTTAACGCCTTTGAAATGTGGACCTATAGAAGAATTATGAGGGTTTCCTGGGTAGATAGAGTTACGAACAATGAAGTACTGAGAAGAATAGGTAAAGAGAAGAAAGTTGAACTTACAATTAAAGAAAGAAAGCTAAAGTATCTCGGACATGTGATGCGGGGCGAGAAGTATGGCATTCTGCGACTCATAATGCAAGGAAAGATAGATGGCAGAAGAAGCATCGGAAGAAGACGAATTTCATGGCTTAAGAACCTGAGAGAATGGTTTGGATGCATCTCAAAACAACTATTTAGAGCTACTGCCTCAAAAATTAAAATAGCTATGATGATTGCCAACCTCCGTAGCGAAGATGGCACCTGAAGAAAAAGAAGAAGAAATCAGCGTGAATTGGAGGAATACTCTTGTCTTTACAAAGGCTAGTAAGATCTTTTTTCTTCTTTTCAGTTATTGGCAGGCTGCCAATGTAAGTCTTTTCTAGTTCTATAGTATCCATGCTTTTCTTGTTTTTTTTCTTGGTGGTATCAACTGATCTGTACTCCTCTTGTGCAAATGAAGATTTAAAATAGTTGTGAGTACCAGAACTTTTTTATATGAATTTCACAAATATGGTTGAAATGAAAAGTACTTCCTTAGACATCTTCATTGAAAATTCGCTATTTTAGTATTTAACTTTTTCAGGTCAAAAAAATCATTATGACATAATTCGTGTACTTCGAATGATTGTTTGCAACGAGCAGTTCGGATTAACATAGCGTAATGAGTCGGTAGATAAATTATAGGCTCACCTTTTAAACCTTTAGTGATATTTCTTTCAAGAATAGCACCCTTATTTTAAGTATGACCGACAACTAAATAGCGATGACTTATAGAAAAATTTTTAAAATGAGTTATAGCGTACTGATACATTAAAATTAATCCTTAACGTTCACTTTGATAACACACGACTCAACCACAATAAACATCCAAAATATCTAGGCGTGGCCTTGGACAGTACGTTAAGTTTTAGAGAACATTTAAGTACATTTGCCGAGAAGCTAAAAACCAGAAATAACATCATTCAGAAGCTCTTCGGCACAACATGGGGGGCATCGGCATCCACACTCAGGTCTTCAGGCTTAGCTCTTGTTTATTCTGTAGCTGAATACTGCGCGCCAATATGGATCAACAATGTTCACGTTAAAAAGATAGATGTCAATGTCAATCAAATCTACACCAACACATTGGCTACCAGTGCTGAGCGACCACCCCATCTTCGCTGACTCAATCTGCTTACCAAAGAATATAACAAGATCCTTAGCAACACGGCGCTGCCGATTCATAACTATAGAGAAGATGCAACAAAAAGTCGACTGCGCTCCAGAAAATCTCCAATACAAACTGCAGAAACAGCCGCAGCCACAGGGTTCAACATGATCACCAAATGGATCCATGAATGGTCGGCAGCTCAACCAAATACAGCCATACCTTGCATCACATAGACACCTCTTGGATTTGACCTACCACGTAAGATCTGGTGCACACTTAACCTCATCAGAACTCAACATGGTCGATGTGCAAATATATTGCATAAATGGGGCAAGCTAGCATCACCCTCATGCAGCTGCGGCGAGGTCCAATCTATCAAGCACATAGCGGAGGAGTGCCACAAGTGAGTCTACGAGGGTAGTTCACAAGACTTCCTGTTTGCCACGATCGAGTCGCGATAAACTGGGCATGATTTAAGTATTTTTATATAAATTTTAAGTCAATTTTAACGTTTATTGTAATGTTTATTGTAATATTGTAGATGTGTCGAAATGCCATACGCTAAATAAATACATTAAAATAATATTGATGTTATTACTTACTTTACTCCTGCTCGAGATATGATTAATTCGCTTCTTTTCTGATAAGCTTTTGGATCTGACAGTTTTAAAACAATAAATTTATTCCTTTTATTTAATGTGACACAACTCCAAAATTCTCACTGATACAGTTTAAAAATAACTAAAATTATCTGCTATAGTGGCACAACTCAAAAGTGCCGTGATTATTGCATAGAAACTTGATATCGACACGTTTTGACTTCCACTGCACAACTAAAAAGGGCCCCTACTGCAAGAAACAATTTATCTCAACCGACATATCATAGCGACACTAGTGACGTCTAGCGGATATTTTTGCTATTATTATTGTGCCAGTTTTGCGGGTCATAAAAAGTCTTTTTAAAATCCTCTGGTGATGTTAACTCAATTTTGTAAATTTTTCAGTTAAGCCACTATTGCATACAGCCGACGACGTAACTAAATCAATAAGTCACTGTCACCTGTAATTATCTAAGTCAAACCCAGAAATATAGTTCAATAGTTTTAATTTCAGTAATGGCAGAAGTGCTGCCCTATATCATTAATAATAAATTAAATACACCATGAAAATCTGTTAAAAAACAAACCGTTTAAGATATCCCGAATATACAGTTTTAAAAATAATACAAAACATTCGACAAACAACTTTTTATAAAATATGTTTAACACTCTTATACACCGTCTGGTAGCGCAGCCATAGAAGATAATAAACACGTTTCATTAGCCTCCAGAAGAAAATTAATTATCGACATTACTTTGATGTTTGTTAAACAAAGAATAAGATATCGACATTGCGAACGGATAATTAAAAGAGCTTTAGGCGATTTCTCCTTTAAAATCATCATTAACAACAGACTAGACAATATCAGGTATTCCAGTACATTTTTCTTTCTTTTTTTGGAGTATTTGTTAACGTGGATGTTCTGTTACAACCGTAAACAATATACCTATATTATCAGGAAAATGAAAAATGAATTTGTGATATGAGCAGTATGATTTCAGTCAGGGTATTGTTATTGTTGTATATACCAGGCATCGGAGATATTGGAGAGACGCAAATATTTTACGTGCACAATTTTTATGTCAAAAAATGACCGTTTAATATAAATCACTGATAGCTCGATCAACAAAAGTAAACAAAAAATTCGTTTCAGGTTGTACTTTTTTTAAATAAAAATTTGAGCGAATAAAAATGATATTGATAACTTACCCACAAATGACTTTTAGTTCAGGCGGTATCTGTTCTAAAACACTGTCACTTGGGTGAATCGTATATAATCCTAGTTTGCTGCCTAAATCGCTTTGAAATATTAGAAATGATAAAATTTAATTACGCGTTAACTTCAAATCAAATACAACACCCTCAGCATACAATCGTAAGTCCAAATTACTCTTCGCAGCAGATATTCAGCGAAAAAGAAATGGAAAGTGATACAAATGAAGATGGAACTGCCTCGTGGTAAAAAGTAACAAAAAAAAAAGAATAAAATCACAAATAAATAATCCTACTAAGCAAAATACACCAACCACAACAAACAACAGGTTCAAGTACCAGAAGAACAAGAAATCGATGGAAACCAAACTGTCAACAACAACACTAAACAAAAAAACTTTAACTACTTAATCAAAAGAACAAAGGTCACCTCCAATCTATGTCTACGGAGTGACCAACTATAAGGCAATGATTAACTTACTGACAGAGATTACTCCCGATGAAACTTATCGATTATACAAAAACACTCCCAGGTAGTGTAGAAGTCCAGAAACGTACAGGAAACTAGTAAGCTATATGAGAGAAAAGAGTATTGTCTTCCACAGCTACCAACTTCAACAGGATAGAGCATATAGAATTGTAGTAAGAGGACTCCATCACACAATTGATATGGATGATATAAAAATTTTTCTCTTTCTATTTTTATATTGTCTCTATTACTTATTATCAACTATAATGTTATTATTCAGTCACGTTTTTTCAGCAATTTTGGAAGTCTATTATGCAATCTTCTACTTTCAGACAATTTATTTGTTTATAAAATCAATTTTAGTGCCTACTTAAAATAATTCTATAAGGATTTTTTTTTTCATAATGTTATATACTTGGCAACACAGGTAGGCAACACCGCAAGGGAATGAAGTTAGTCAGTTATTGGGGAATAAAGGTTAATGATATAAAACCAGGTTGTATTATTAATTATTACCTTATTTAAGTAAGAAATACCAAATACACAACAATTGGCGACGAGGATGGGATACATATGATGGTAATAACAACTACTACAGAGATTATTACGACTACTACCATTGCTACTTCAACTTCAAGTACAGTTATTTACATTATTATTATACTACATCCCCAATTATGTCTACACAAGTATCTACATTTCAATTTTCCGTTGAATCTTTCAACCAGTCTGCCACCAAATGGTCCAGGTGGGTAAAGAGGCTGGAAGGGGCTTACAAGGTATTTAAAATTCCAGACGAAATGAGATTACCTTATCTACTACACTACATGGGTTCTGAGGCCTACGACACCCTATGCGACAAGTTAGCCCCAGAAGTCCCGGAAGACAAGTCATACGACGACATTCTCAATTTAATGGATAATTTTTACAACCCTGCACCCCTGGAAATTGCAGAAATCTTCAGATTCCAATCAAAAAGGCAAGCCGAAGGAGAAACAATACACGAATACCTTCATTCACTACAAAAGTTGTCAATTAACTGCAATTTCTCTGAAAAGGACAGTAACCAATTTTTTCATAATCAAAATTATAATAATTCTAGTGTCAATATATTAAATACAAAAGCAAGGAGTGCAAATAATAATAGGATGCAATTTCAGAATAACTCTGCTGCAAATTCTTCAAACACAAATAGTAATGTATGTTATAGATGTGGAGATCCTTCCCATTTAGCAAATTCTTGTTCAAAAAAACATTTAACTTGTAATTTTTGTAAAAAAGTTGGACACATTCAAAAAGTTAGTTTAAAATCAAAAAATGTTAGGTCTAACCAAGTAACTTCAGTTTGATCAGTTCAAGAAATTTTTAAGATTAGTACTGTAAATTCAAAAGACAAATTTTTTATAAACTTAAGAGTAAACAACAATATTTTAAAATATGAAATTGATTCAGGTGCTGCTGTTACCATTGTAAACAAAAATGTATTTGACACATATTTTTCTACACTACAATTACAGAAATCTGATGTAAAATTAACTACATACTGTAAAAATCATTTAAATGTTTTAGGGTTAACTCCAGTGGAGCTTGAGCACCAGGGAATAAGGCAAATGTTAAAGTTGTACGTGGTGGATGGTGAGGGTCAATCACTAGTTGGAAGAGAATGGATACGTGCCCTTGGAATTAAACTACATGAGGTAAATACAATATCACATGAGAACTCTAAAGTCTCAAGTTTATTAGATAAATACAAACATTTGTTTGAAAAGTCAATTGGTGAAATTATAGGTTTAGAAGCTGAAATTCATTTAAAACCTGGTAGTATAGCAAGGTTTCATTCACAGCATTACGTCCTAAAGTGGAAGCTGAGTTAGAGTCGTTAGTTGATCAGGGTGTTTTACAAAAAGTAGAGTTTTCAGATTGGGCAACCCCAATTGTCCCAGTTGTCAAACACAATGGGGACATACGCATTTGTGGGGATTTTAAAATTACTTTAAATCCCTGTATTGAAGTGGACGAATATCCTTTACCTACCCCTGATGATCTTCTATCTCAGTTAGCAGGGGGCGATAAGTATTCAAAAATAGACATTACAAAAGCTTATTTGCATTTACCTATAAAAAGTGAAATGAAACATTTACTTACACTTAATACTCACAAAGGTCTGTACCGCCCAAACCGTTTAATGTTCGGTATTGCAAATGCTCCTGCCAAATGACAACGTTTAATGGAACAAATGTTACAAGGAATCGATGGTATTTCTGTGTTCCTAGATGATATAAGAATTACTGCCCCAAATACTGATATACATTTACAAAGACTTGAACAAGTGTTACAAAAATTAGCTGAACATAATTTACATATAAATTTAGACAAAAGTGAATTTTTAAACGACGAAATTGAATACTGCGGATACAAAATAAATAAATTTGGTATTACTAGTAGCTCAGATAAAGTAGATGCAATTGTAAATGCTCCAATACCAGAAAATAAAACTCAAGTCCGAAGTTTTTGTGGGTTAGTTAATTATTACAGACGTTTTTTACAACATACCTCTACAATATTAAAACCTTTAACAAATCTACTTAAAAATCATGTTGAATTTGAATGGTCCTGAGATTGTCAAATGGCATTTGATAAAGCCAAAAGGCTTATTTCTTCTAAAAATGTTTTGTGTCACTACGACCCAAATTTGCCATTAGTCCTTGCAACTGATGCATCCCCTTATGGTGTTGGTGCAGTACTGTCCCATATTTTTCCAGACGGTACAGAAAGACCGATACAATTTGCTTCTCAAATGTTAACCCTTACACAGCAAAAGTACTCTCAAATAGATAAAGAGGCATACAGCATTATTTTTGGTGTGAAAAAGTTCTTCAATTACCTATATGCTAGAAATTTTATTTTATACACTGATCATAAACCTTTAGTTCAGATTTTTGCACCAGATAAAAGTCTACCAGTTTTAAGTGCTACAAGAATGCAGCATTATGCAATTTTCTTACAAGGTCTAAAGTATGATATTCGATACAAAAATACAGATTCTCATTTTAATGCAGAGGCTCTTTCACGTTTACCTATTAAAAATGAACAAAATTATACTCATGATGAACCAGACATATTCGAACTTAATCAGATTGAAAATTTACCTACAGATGTTAACAGTTTATCTTTTCATACCAAAAATGATGCTGCTTTACAAAACATACTATTAGGTTTACAAACTAGTGAGGTTGTTGAAAAACAATTCAGATTTAACGTAGATCAATCAGAGTTTTCACTACAGTCTGGAGTCATAAAGAGAGGACAACGAGTTTTAATACCTATGAAATTAAGAAATAAAATTCTGCAGGAATTACACACTGCGCATTTTGGTATGGTGAGAATGAAGTCTTTAGCCCGGAGTTACTGCTGGTGGCCTTTCATAGACAAGGATATTGAATCTTTATGTAAAAATTGTTTTCATTGCAACAAGCACAAAAACAATCCTGTTAAGGACAATTCCCACATCTGGGAAACACCTAAATTTTGCTTTGAAAGAGTACATGCTGACTATGCTGGACCTTTTAACGGAGGCTATTACTTCATTTTAGTCGATTCTTTTAGTAAGTGGCCTGAAATACATTTCACGAAAGACACTACTACAAAAACTACAATCGAAATTTGTAGAAAAATCTTCACTACTTTCGGAATACCCACAGTATTTGTTACTGATAATGGTAGACAATTTGATTCTCATGAATTTAGAGAATTTATGAAGAATAATGGTATCACACATAAATTTACTGCACCCTATCACCCAGCCACGAATGGCCAGGGGGAGAGATATGTCCAAACACTAAAAAATTGTCTGCGAGCCATGCACAGTGAAGAGAAAGACAGAGAACTTGAATTGTGCAAGTTACTAATGCAGTATCGTAGAACACCTCACACAGTAACTGGCAAAAGCCCGCCTGAACGTATGCTAGGAAGGCAGATTAGAAATAGATTAGATTTACTTAAACCTTTTACTCATGACAAAAATGCTTACACAGACCAGAGTCTTAGAAATGTTGCTATAGATACCAGAGTCTCAGTGCGAGATTACTTTAATGCCAAATGGCAATTTAGCAAGGTTATACTAAGGTTAGGATTATTACATTATTTAGTTGAGTTAGATGATGGTAGGACGTGGAGACGTCATATTGACCAAATTAGAGTAATTGGGCAGGATACACCTATAGAATATAACCCAACTTGTTTCATTTCTGATACAGTTACACATAGTATAGTTCCAAGGGAGGTATCTGTCCTTGAACCCAATTCCGTTTCACCACCTACAAATGTACAAGAACTTCTAAATGATACAGTAGAGCCAACAGTACCTGAGGCTCACACTGAAGCTGAACCAGTGTTAAGACGTTCAAGTAGAGTATGTAAACCTGTTCAGAGGATGAATTTGTAAGTACATCTTTATTTCAATCTGTATTTATGAATTTTGGTCAAGAGAGGAGGTGTTATATACTTGGCAACACAGGTAGGCAACACCGCTCACGGACACAAGGGAATGAAGTTAGTCAGTTATTGGGGAATAAAGGTTAATGATATAAAACCACGTTGTATTATTAATTATTACCTTATTTAAGTAAGAAATACCAAATACACAACACATAATTCTTTTATAGTAGAGTTAATATTTTGGTCCGCCTGTGTACGTTTTTTCTTTTATCTATAAAATTCCTGTTAGTATATTGTTTCTATTTTATACGCTCCATTTCCGCTGACTTTAGTATCAGCTTAATAGTATCTACGTCTACCATAATTTAAAATAAACTATGCTAAAATCCCCTGGAAGTTTAGCGAAGAATCGATTTGAGCGTGAACTTTAAGCAGTGAATAAATTCGGTTGATTGCGGATGAGGAAAAGTCCGGTGTGGACAGTGGATACTAGACACTGGACTGTGGGACTGTGGAGAGGGACACTTGACCGCAACACGGCATTCCGCTTTACTCTATCCGCACAACAAAGTGCAGCCTGCAGATATTTAATCAACTACCGAAAAGGCCGCCCAAATTAGAAACTATCCAGATTTTTAAAGGAGTGTATACTAGACCGACGTCACTTTTACTACACTATTGTACAAGAAAACATAACATAATTTTATTGCATGAATACATGTACATGCAATTTTTTTTTAATGGCATAGACTATGTGTCAATCAGCCAGTTACAACATGACTGATACCTCAAACATAAAAATTTAATAACCATAGAGTCCATAACATATTAATAACGAAGAGTTGAATAATATGATTTAAGTACTAAAATTAAAATAAAATACAAGTTAAATATAGCTTTTTTTCAACATCATCAGTGTGTTCAAAAAACGGTATACATAATTCTTCTCTTAATATTCGGTATTTGTAATTCTTTCAAAATTCTTTTTTTGTATTATCCCTTTTGTATCTATATTTATATGCAAACAAGATAATAAGGTTCTCAGAGTTCCACAGCAAACTCTTGAGCAGCTATCCACTCAATCCAAAAGCTGCTTTGCTATGGACTGTCCAAGTTGCTTACCACATTTTTTCATAGTTGACACTACAAGACTATTTTGGTACTTGACAGAAACTTTACTAATTCAATATAAATTCTCTCATTTCCATTAGCTAAGAGACTAAGTATATTACACGATGCCTGTATATTAAGATCACATAATAGTTGAATAAAGTGATCTGTTTCATTCTTATATTTTTGGTATTCGAAAAAAATATAATCTAAATTACCTTTTTTGCCACAATTTTGAAAATGGTCATTTTATGTAGATGTGTGGGATAACAGGCGTGGCCAAATCGAAGACGTGGTACAGTTGTGATATATTTTCTTGGATAATTATTTGGCTTGAACTACGTTCTATTGTTATTTAATTTTGTATACTACAGAAACTAGAAGGGTTGGTAGAAGTATGTTGTGGCCATCATTTGTTCCAAAATTTGAGATATTTTGTTGTAATATAAACGACTGCATCACAAAAACTTAGAGATAGTTTTTATTTATTATTATTTTTCTTGCAGCTAACAGGCTGGTTTCATAACATGCAAAGTTCATCGAGTTCAAGGATAAGCATAATTATGGCCCTTACAAAGAAATTAAAATCAGAGCGCTAAGCACCAGATCAAGTGCGAAATTCAGGTAATCTGATATTGATTAATAAAAAAATAACGTGCCTAAAGTTTTTATTTTAGCTATAATAATGTTTCTTCTTTTTCAAAAATCTCAGAAAGACATCTTTTAGAAGAGGAAAATGCTGCACTTGTTTCTTATGATAATGCAAACTATGTTATAGCTACGGATAACGATAATAATAAGCCTGGTACATCATTATTACGGGTTGACCTTTCACCAGAACGGAAAGACGAACTCCAAATCTCGGACTTCGTAAGCGATAATGATGATGATTCTATAAAATATCCAAGCTATGAATCAGATTCTAGTAGCTCTAGTTCGTCTTCCTCTCTTACATCAAGTGATACTTCTAGCTCAAGCAGTAGTTATAGTCCAGGTTGCAATGGTTTCTTGGCGAATTCACACAATGTAAGCCAAGTAGCTGACACTCCACTTGCGGACTTTTCAGCAGTAAATACTCCAACAGCAAGCATTTAAGTACCAGACGTTGAAGTTGCAGACACTTTAGCAGCAAACTTACAAGGATCAGGACCTGAAGTATCAGATACTCAACTAGCAGACACCCAACCAGCACACACTCATCCAGCAGACACCAAAATTGCCAGTCCTAAAAAAAAGAGGGAAAAAGCGAGTAGCAGTGGCAGAAAACTGGTTAAGTAACAAAGCCAAGAAATTACGAAACTCTTCTTCTTCTTTAAGTGCCTCTCCTATCGGAGATTGGATATCATTAGGGCGATTCTAATTTTATTTACTCTGATTCTTTACGAAACTCTAGCCAAGCATATACCTCAAGATCTAAATCACAAATACCTATTGTTGCCAGGAGTATCAGACCTGCTTGTGGAGATAAATGCCGACTAAAATGCTGTAATAATATAGATAAAAATACCAGGAAAGATATTTTTAGAAAATATTGGGCCCTGGAAAATATAAATAGATAGAGGTATTTCATTCACAAATGCATGAAACTAGTCAAATCAGCGTACAGGTACAGCAGTGCAGAGAGGCTTAGACAACATAATAATGTATATTATTTTGATATAAATAATAATTAGCAAGTTCACGTATGCAAATACTTTTTTTATGACTACGCTAGATATCAACAATCGAATTACAAGAACGGTCGTAGACAAAGCTAAAAAAGGGTTCCTGGAAGTAGACTTAAGAGGTAAAGACAAAAATAGAATACATCGAAGGTGGAAAAAATTTAACTGATATATTTAATGACTATAAACAAAATTGCCAGGAAAACAATCTACCACACGCAAATTTAGTGATGTTCTCAAAAATGCATTATAAATTCTCTCATTTCCATTAGCTAAGAGACTAAGTATATTACACGGGGGCCTGTATATTAAGATTACGTAATTGTTGAATAAAGTGATCTGTTTCATTCTTATATTTTTGGTATTCGAAAAAAATATGATCTAAATCACCTTTTTGCCACAATTTTGACAATGATCATTTTCGAGAACATGAATTTTATGTAGATGTGTGGGATAACAGGCGTGGACAAATCGAAGATGTGTTACAGTTGTGATATATTTGATAATTATTTGGCTGGAACCACGTTCTATTCTTTATTTAATTTTGTATACTACATAATCTAGAAGGGTTGGTATAAGTATGTTGTGACCAACATTTGTTCCAAAATATGAGATATTTTATTTTAATATAAACGACTGAATCACAAAAACTTACAGGTAGTTTATTGGTCAAACCATTTTTAAGACTTTTATTTTTTTTCAGCATACCCACATACTCGTTATGTTCGAGACCGATGTGTACTTTAACCCGTACAAAATTAATGTTATTGTTACCTTTTTGCAGTTCTAAAATCCATTTTTTAATTGCATATATGACATATATAAGTGACATAGAAATCTGAACACCCAGTTTAAATGATTTCATTTTAATAAAATTTGGTATAATTTATTTATCTTACTGAAAAAAAAAACAAGTGATAAAGTTTTTAGCCTTATCAGTTGGAGATTCCGGTTTTTATACTTTTTGTTTTTAAATTCACCAACAATCTAAAAATGAATATTTCAGCCGCAGTAAAGATCCAAATTTGGCGGATTGTGGTTCTTGACATTCTTTACGATTGGTTACAATGCCTAGACTACGGAGACCTGTACGATTTCGTCAACTTAGTGAGTTTGATAGGGGCCGTATAATGGGACTTCAAGAAGCTGGACTTTCTTTTCGGGAAGTTGCAGTTAGAGTGCAAAGAAGTGTAGACACCGTGGTTAGGTGTTGCCACGCATGGCTTTAAGAAGGCCGTACGCAAAGAGCAAGGGGCACTGGACGCCGCCGTAGAACAACAGTGAAGACCGTGAAGATCGCCGCCTAAGATTATTGGCATTAAGAGACCGTTTCTCCACTACCAGCTTCATTGCAAATGAATGGTTTTCAGAACACGGAAGACCTATTGGCATGCGAAGTGTTTACCGACGAATGAGAAGTTTTGGACTGTTTTCATACCGACCACACTGGATCCTCCCTTTAACTCCAGAGCACCGTCGTAATCGCCTTCAGTGGTGCAGAGAACGGTCACTCTGGAATCAGAAATGGAACAGTATTGTCTTTAGTGACGAGTCTCGATTTTGTTTAGGCATGCACGATGGTCGAGCGAGGGTTAGAAGGCGACGTTGTGAAAGGAGGAATCCACAGTTTTTTGTTGAAAGACATGTTCATCACACTGTTATGTTTGGAGTGCTATAGTTATGGTTCCAGGTCACCTTTAATCTTCATCAGAGGTAACATGAACGCGCAGCGTTATATCCAAGAAGTTCTAGAACCCCACATCCTGGCAAATCCAACTTTCCAACAAGATAATGCCCGACCACATGTTGCAAGAGTCACAATAGACTTCTTTCAACATAATGATGTCACATTGTTAGCATGGCCACCAAGATCTGCCGAATTATCTCCAATTGAGCACGTATGGGATATGATGGGTAGGAGATTGCTCAATTTGCAACGTGCTCCTCAGACTCTACAAGCACTTCGAGAGGAGTTGGTGGTTGCCTGGAATGGGATACCACAAGAGGACATTGACCACCTGATCAGAAGCATGCCTAGGTGCGTTGGAGAATGCGTAACACATCGGGATGCATCCGCATATTATTAAAGGTAAAAGGGCTTTAAAGCAATACAATCATTTTGAAATTTTAATCATTTACTTATTATGCTTCATTAAGTACTTTATTAAAATAAAATCATTTAAACTGGGTGTTTAAATGATTTTATATAATGATTTTATAATATAATGATTTTATAACATTTAAACTGGGTGTTCGGATTTCTATTAATTGGAGGAGTAACTTGGGTACTTAGCCAAAACCAAGAACTTTAAAACAGACAGGGAGTCCGATATAATTATTGCAGAATCAATTGTAGACTGTGTTAAAAATGTCAAAGCTTCGTAGATTGCAATAGCTTTAGCACTAAATATAGAAAATATGTTATCCAGTTTGTAGGAATAATTAATATTTTTGGATGTAATATATAAAGCACATCCCACACCATCCTTGGACTTAGAAGCATCGGTATATATTGCCACAGATTCTTCAAAGCTTGCAAGTATTGAATATAATAAGTTAATATTAATGTTAAAATTATCGCTATATAAAGATTTTACAGTCTTTATATTAAGAAACAATGAATTGTAATCATAAACATCTGACAAAGTTGAGCTGGATAATATATATCACTGAGGATATCTTGATTATATTGAAGTGCGATGCACAGCAGTGGAGAATTTTTCTTCGACCAATATTTATTTGTAAGATCTTGGTCATTTTGAAGACATTTGTCTACAAAAACTGTATTTTGTGATTTAAATGAGGCTCAATAGCTTCTACACGAGGAAGTTCGACTGGAGTTGTTTTCATGGCATCAAGACATACACGTAGGACTGAGTTCTGCAAGATATCTATTTTGTTTAAAATCTGTGAACTAGCAGAGCCCTACAAGATACATCCATAATCCAATATGGACCTGATATAGGCAAAACATTTTTATTAGACATATTTTTATTTAAGGGTGAATACCAGTTTTTCCAACTTTCTTTGCGAAATTAGAGTTAGTTGTATATGCTATTAAAGCATCTTTCCTGTCAGAAACAACTTGTTCACATTCGAAATCCCACCAAGGAGGAGGTGGCTGCTTAATAATTTTAAAGGGTTTATATGTCGGAATGGATTGAGAAAATGCATTATTAATACTTTCCATTAAGAAGTAATATTTCTCTACGGTAGACAAGCTGTCCGAATGGTTAAGAAAATTTTGTTCGATCAGATCAGAGTATTGGGTCCAATTAGCTTTATTAACATTCCATTTGGCCTTGGGAAGAATATATTCATTGTGAAAATTAACAGAAGAAAGATTTATTTGAACTACATAATGATTCGATCACAAGTAATTTCTTTTGCTAAATCAGGAGAGCACAACGTAATATCAACACTAGATTGTGTCACATCCGGGCAGGTCAGACAGGTTGCTTTGCCATTATTAAGAACAACTAAATTAAGTGTATCAATGGCATTAAGAAGTTGGTGCCCAATGCCATCATTTTTAAATGAACCCCACAAGCTATTATGCACATTCATATCACCACCTATAATGCAGAAAAATTAAATTGTTCTAATATTTTACACCAATCTGTGGAAGTAGATCTAATATCTGGAAGTCTATAAATTGAAAAAAAAATTAATATCAGACTTATTATATTTTAAAGTGATTCCACAAACAAAAATATCGTCATTAAAATTTTGTGTAATACAAATTTCTTCAAAACGATGAATAGATTTTATCAGTATAGCCACTCCCTCGTAACCGTCATATCGGCCGCGTCGAACAATCGTATAATCTTTAAAAATATATTATTTATCGGGTTTAAATCATGTCTCACTCAACAAGGCAACATCAATATCAGTTTCTTTAAAAAAATGTGTTAAACTGTTTTTGTTGGCGGTTCTATCAGATCTACAATTCCATTACATGATTTTAAATTTATTTAAGACAAAGAATATGTAACCTTTTTTGTACCCTCCAATACAGAAGTAATTTCGTGATGTATTATTTCATTCAGGAAGCGTTCTGGCGTCGTCCTTGTTTAACATCTACACCAACGACCAACCAATGCACCCTCAGACTGAAAGTTTTATCTACGCTGACGACCTTGGTATAGCCGTAAAGGGGAAAACACTCACACAAGTAGAGTCCACAATGGAAGAGGCTTTAAACATGATGTCAACTTACTACAAACAAAACTCATTAAAGCCAAACCCTATTAAAACCCAAGTATGTGCATTTCATTTCAACCAACTGGCGCATGTAAAACTGAACGTTTCTTGGGAGGGACAACGCTTGAAACATACTGATAGGCCCAAATATCTTGGAGTAATACTAGACCGGTCACTAACGTATAAATTCCACTGTCAGAGCACAAGACAAAAGGTTTCTACGAGAAACAACCTTCTCCGGAAACTTGTAGGGAGCAAGTGGGGTGCAAACCCCCAGGTCTTGAAGACAACAGCTGATGCCTTATGTTTCTCAACAGGGGAATATGCTTGTCCCGTCTGTGGTAGATCTAGACACTCCCAACAAGTCACCTCGGCGTTAAATGAAACATGTAGAATAATTACCGGTTGTATGAAGCCTACCCCTCTACCCCTACTGTACCGGGTAGCTGGATTCACATCACCAGATGACCTTAGATGCGCCTCACAATATGTGGAGAAGTTGAGGCAAACTTTCGATGAAAGGCACCAATTATACGGGTTTGACGAACCGCCAGGAATCAGCCGACTTAAATCAAGGAAAAGGTTAATGAGAAATGTCAGCGTCAAACCACCCGAACTGTTCCCCCTACATCCAGAACTACCTAATGGAATGGACCTGGACTGGAAAACCTGGCCGACACTCAATCGCATAAGCACAGGTGTTACCCCTGTAAAACAGAACCTTATTAAATGGAGTATCAAGACAGACAGCGACCCACTTTGTGAATGTGGGGAAATACAGAACGTGGACACGTGGTATGCTGACTTTGCCCATCACAGTGCACCGTCGATGATT
This sequence comes from Diabrotica undecimpunctata, assembly GCF_040954645.1. NCBI lineage: Eukaryota > Metazoa > Arthropoda > Insecta > Coleoptera > Chrysomelidae > Diabrotica > Diabrotica undecimpunctata. Next base: position 104,686,431 of record NC_092811.1, read on the forward strand.
TATGGCTCGCAAATACAAAGGGTATAGAAGTATCCCGATATTGGTCAGAAAAACTATAGTCGGATTCAAACACGAAAAAGTTTAAAATAGTGACCTTATTTATGGTTTGTTTATTTTGAATCCAATCGAATAAACTATTAAAGGTATAAAACTAAGGTATAAATACATACGAGTATGAACAGCTTTATTTTATATATATATATATATAAATATATATATATATATAAAATAAATATATATAAATATATATATATATATATATATAAATATATATATATATATATATATATATATATATATATATAGGTTATATTTATAATAAATTTTATACACATATTTGAGGTGATCAAAATCAAACATTTTAGTAACTTTATGCTTACGTATTCTCAAGGCGTGAAAACCACTTATTTGTTTTATTTCAAGGTATCAAATTTTGACGTAGATACAACTATAATATTCCTTGCATTTTTTTTATTCTTGAGGATACTAAATTATTCATAATTATTTTTCAAAAAGATATCTCGTGCCATTTAACTGTTCAGTAAAAATTGTTATAGTGCATTTACTTTAACTATACGTCAATACCTTGTTGATGAACTATTTGCCTTTTATTTTTTTATTATGTATATATACTTATTTCATGTGCATGGTGTATCTCTTTTAGAGATTGTTATTGATTTATATTACTATTTGATTTATCATATAAACAGTGTATCTTTTATTCTCGCGTGATTATCTTAACCGTACCTTACCTTTCTAGTTATCTTATTTTATATGTCATAGGTTTCCCTGTTCCTCTAAAAATAGGGTGCCCAATTATTTCCTTTCTCTTTATCTTCTAACTTCTCTTTTCTTTATCTTTAGTACTCCACTAACTAAGTCTTTGTATTTGAGATGTAATAAGACCTCTACCAGACTGAAGCTCGAGCCTAGTACCGTTCCCTGTGTAGCCTCTACTTTGTCATTAAAGAGGGTACAATCTTGGACGTACCTTAACTATACTTAAGCTTTTATTATTGATCAAATGTTTAGTAGTTATAATCTTTCTATCTTATAGCTTTTTATTTTATAGTTTGTCGGTGATACTTTGAAGTTTATTACGTTTTCCGGAGCCACAGAAAATGAATACTCGACTAAAATATACTATATTTTTTATTACTTTAACATACATTTCGCTCCATGGTTACTGCATCGTTCATTTTACAGAGAAATTCCAATGAAATTTTTTCCAATTTAAGGTTAAATTAATTTAAACTAGCCGCATCCTGTTTTAATAGACACCGCCTGTTCTATGGTTCCGCTGAATGTTGAATGGGAATCGTGTGTGTACATCCAGCGAATATGTTCTTTTAAAAGTTCTCATTTGTTTTTTCTACTTGTTAGCTTTTTGCTTTATATAGTAAAATAAAACCTAAACCTTCGTAATGAATACTAAATTTAAACGCATTTTTGAGAATTTTTTCAGTACTTTATCACCAGATACTACTGAATAACAACTATTCTAGATGGCGTAGTTTGTTCATTAAAAACAGCACAGTATGCAAAGTATAAATAGAAACAGAATTAAATATTTCAGGTAAAAAATAGAAAATACAATAAAATTTTTGTTTTAAAGAAAACAAAAGAAAAAAAAAGAAAGAAAGGAAAGAAAAAAAAGTTTTGTTTATTCCTTCAAAGAGGTATTTTGAAGTGGTATTCATGGTGTCCGAGAAAGCAAACAAAGCGGTTGTAGATTTTCAATCAATATTAGATCGAATATGTTACTTGAGAGTAAGGAAAAAGTATAGAAAGATAAGTATCATTAACATGCGCTCACTGAAGATAAAGATATAAAAGCCAAAACAGATTTCCATGAAAAGCTCAGCACCCTAATAAGGAATACATAGAAATACGATATAAAAATAATAAATAATCATTAAAGACATAAATGCGAATGTTAGAAAAGAGGAAATATATAGAAAAATAACAGGGGAACGAAATTTGCATAAGGAGTCAAATGAAAATGGGAAAAAGACCCTTAACCACTGACATGCGGTATGCCATACCGAGCCGAAAATATATTTTGTTGTAAAACGTGTTTTATAAAAGATTCTTAGAACACCATCTGTGTACCTTCAAGTGGGGTTTAATTGTACCTGCTCTCAACTGCTGCAGTTTTAGTACACGTTTAGTCTTTGAGCTACGTTGACATACAGTTTTCTTGCGGTATCAAGTACGGCATGTCAGTAGTTACGTTTCTATAGTTAAAAGCAGTGTAGTGTATTCTTTTGCTGTTAGTATGGCAGCAAGTTCATCCAGTTGTTCTAAATTTAGCCGCAAAACTGTAAAGCTTTCAGATGATGATTTTGAGGCTGTTTTATCTCAATGGGCTGACGAAGTACCTAGTGATTTAGAATATTTTAGTGATAGTGATGTTGACGATGCAAGCGAAGAAGTATGTATTGAAAGTTCACACGACACCGGAAGTGAGCAGTCGGAAAGTTCTGAAGACGAATATCATTTAAATGATAATGGTAAGTCATATTTTTATGGAAAAAATCGTTTTAAGTGGTCTACTACAGCACCATCGAAAAATGTAAGAACTCCGTCACACAATCTTGTAACAAAAGTACCAGCTGTGCGGTCCAGAGATGTAAGAAACGAAACTTCATCATTTTTTTTTAATTTTCTTATTTCTGAGGATATAATACAAGAAATACGTAAATGGACAAATAATAAATTACGTGCAATTCGTGAAAACTATAAAAGAATGAATAGACCAGAACTAAATGAAATTGATGAAATAGAACTAAAAGCCTTTTTGGGATTGCTTTTATACTCATCAGCTTTCAAATCCAATGACGAAGATATAAATTCTATATTTGCTACAGATGGCACTGGTAGTGCCATCTGTATGTGATAGAGATATATTCAGATGTGTTATGTCAAAGGAAAGATTTGCAATATTTCTAAAATGTTTACGTTTTGATAACCCTCTGGATAGAGAAGAAAGAAAAAAGATAGATCCAACAGCAGCCATTAGTAACATATTTAATATATTCATATCAAATTGTCAAAAACTGTATTCCGTAGGCACATGTGTTTGTATTGATGAAATGTTGGTCGGCTTTAGGGGAAGGTGTAGGTTTAAAATGTATATGCCTAATAAGCCTGTGAAATATGGCATTAAAATAATGTGCCTGACTGATGCACGAACAAGTTACTTATACAATGCCTATATATATGGAGGCAAGGACACTGACGGAACTGGGTTATCTGAGGAAGAAAAGAAGATGAATAAACCAACTCAATCTGTTCTTCGGCTTGCTAAACCTATTTATGGAACTAACCGTAATATCACAGCTGATAATTGGTTTAGTTCTATAGAATTAGTAAAGCAGTTAGAAGTAAAGAAGTTAACGTATGTGGGAACCCTCAAGAAAAATAAACGGGAAATCCCTCTGGAATTCCAGCCATACCGATGTAGGTAAGTAAATTCAACTACTTACGGATTTACGAAAAGTTTATCCATAATTTCCCATGTGCCAAAAAAATCGAGGGATGTTTTACTTATTTCTTCGATGCACCATTCAATAGGCACGGATCAGATTACTGGAAAACCAGAAATTATAGCTCATTATTTCGAAAGGAGGTGTCGATACTTTAGATGCCAAGTGTGCCAAATATTCTGTAAAACGTCGTTCTCGCCGATGGCCACTTACTATTTTTTACCGCATCATTGATATAGCTGCTGTTAATTCGCATGTTGTGTACCAATCACTACAAGAAGATAATATGGACAGGCTAAACTACACAAAGGAGTTGGCGAAACAATTAGTTTTACCTCATCTACAAAGAAGACTCAAAAATCCCAGAATCCCGAGAGAATTATTATGTGGTATTGAACGAATACTAGGACAAAAACGCCAAAAAGAAGCAGATTTTGAAGAAAAGCTTGAGAAAAAGAGGACCAAGTGCAATAAAGCGAAAGACTTTTTATGTGTGCTTTTCTTGTGGAAAACCAGTGTGCTTACAGTGTACAAAGAAAAATTGCGGACCTTGCGCGCAAAATGACTAGTTATTTATTGTAATTTTTGGTTATTAAAAGAATTTTGTATTTTAGTTTCTCATTAAATTTAAATCATTAGTCTGTTTCTTTTAACATTATTTTACCATTTCATAGTCACAAGTAATCAATTTGTCTTGTAATTTAGTTTATAAACGATTTTGTAGTAACGTCCACCATTATTTTAAATATGCATGCATTCATAATATTCTTGAAAAAGTAAAGTTTATTTTACTTGTAGCAGTATATTATGCTACAGCAATGTGAAGAATCATTCCGTAGTTGATATAAAAGACAAATATAGTGATATAAGATAAATTCATATTAAAAACAAAGGAGAATAGGCAACGGTATGACATACCGCATGTCAGAGTCTACGTCCTGAAACATCCACGTCAGTAGTTAAGGGTTACTACTTTGCTCCAGAAAACAAAATAAAAATAGCACAAGTTTTGATCATAAAGAAATTAATTAGATTATGCTCTAATATGAGTCAAATATGAGTCCGAAGAACATCAGAAGCCCCGTTAGCTTGAAAAATCCAATTACTATTTAAAGCAACGACAAAAATGAAGTGGAAAACACAAAAATAGTCACAGACAAACAATCTTTCAAAATTTGCAAATCTAAGAATGTTTTCCATTCTCCTATAATATTACCTTTGTTGAGAAGCATACTTTGAAACCACCGATAAATCTGGATCCTTTGACCCCACCAAGAGTTAGATTTATCAATAACTCGAACAGTTGATATCTTCTAGCAAGATTAAGGGAGCCGGATATCTTGAAAGCCATTAAGCTACATCTTGCTTTTTTACACGACCAACCTGCTCCAGTGATTGCCCAAACATGGACAATCACAAAAAAAAGATTATGAATATACTATATACTTGAGTCACTCAACACGTGATGGAAAGAGCAATGCTAGGTATATCACTTAAGGACAAAAAAACAAACACATGGATAAGACAGAAAACCAAAGTCACCGATGTGGTGCAAAAATCATTAAAGTTGAAATGGGAATACGCTGGACATGTAGCTAGGAGCGATCTAAACAAATGGCACAGATCAATTTTAACCTGGAGACCATACCAACACAAAAAACCCAGAGGCAGACCTCCTATGAAATGGACAGATGATCTGAAAAGGACTGCCGGGAAAAATTGGCTACAAGTAGCGTACAACAAAAAACAATGGAAAGGAAGACTTGAAGAGGCTTATCTTCAGATGTGGACGTGAATGGCTAGACGAAGAAGAAGAAGAACCTGCTTCAGTATGTTACGAAGGATTCATTAACACAAGCGTTAAACTCTTTATGGCTTCCGAACGACTTCCCACTAAGACTGACGATCTACGAAAAATCCTTCTAGAATTTAACGATACCTATAGAATTGGTCCAATTGAGGTGAAAGCTAATCTTTCTGCTTTTAGATCCTTTCTCACTTCGGAAAGAATTATTCACTTACAAAAATCAAGAGAAAGTCACCGAAACTACGATTCTGTTGTCTCTCCAAAACAAAATTTTTAAATAATACGACGTGTTCGGTGGAACCAAAACCCTCAAATTATTTTAGTGATGACAACTTTATCATGGGTCTGATTAATATTAGTTCTATAAGATATAAAACAGATGAATTATTTTTGTTTCTAGAGGAATTAGGATTTCCCCCGATAGTTGCGGTTACCGAGCACTGGTTTAAAGTCAACGAGCCTTTTTTTTGTAGAAAAATATATCACAATTGCTAAGTATGAATAATGATTTTACTTCTATAACAAAGTATGACTTTCTGTTTTCAGTTTTCATGGGTTTATAACAAGAATCTTAATCTATACATTCTTTGCATTTATAGATCACTTGATTTTTCCACAGAACTGTTTTTTCAGAACCTGCTAAATGTTTTATAATAAAAGCTAAAGAATTCTATGCGTTGACTTCAATATTTTTTACGCTGTTGCTTGTGCTATCCAATTATCCTTGGTCAATGTATTCGAGTCGTATGGTTTCACAATTCACCTACAAGAATTACTAAAACAACATCTACCATAATTGATTATATTGTCTCAGATTTCTCACTCCTTGATATACGCTCTACAATTATTACTGCAGGACTATCTGATCATGAAGCAGTACATAATAAGTTTAACACTCTAAATAAACCGTCCCTGAAAACCCAACGTTTAGGTAGGATTTTTTCGTAGAACTTTCGTAAATTCCAAAATTTTGTACTTGACTTCTAAGTGGCACATTCCTTCTGTAGACGTTGACTATCATTTTGGTGATTCTTTAGATAGGCTTGTCTGTATTTTTAATAAGGCACTTCCTTTAATTATAATTAAAGGATGGATGGAAAGATTAAAGGAATTAAAGCCATGGGCCTTAGAGGCCCATGGCTTGAAAAGTTTGTCCTTTCTTCATTTTTGCTTTCCTTTATGTACTGAGATCTTCTCTGGCTCGATATGTGATTTTTCTCCATTCCTTCTTGTTATTCATTTTTCTTTTCTGGCCTTCTAGTCCAATTTCTTTCATATCTTTTTCTACCTCCTGATTCCATCTATTTTTTGGCCTTCCTTTTCTCTTTTTTAAAGTTATAGTGTAGTTTAGTACCCTTTTTGGAGTCCTCGTGTTCGGCATCTTTTCTAGGTGATCTTGCCATTTTAGTCTCTGTGCCTTTATGACTCCTATTATGTTAGGTTGATTATATAAAAGCTTGCTTTTCAACATTCCACTAAGAGCATGTACACTTCTATTGCCTGCCATTATTCTAGCTTGTATTTCTTGTTTAATGTTAGGTTTACGTGATATTATTGCACCTAGGTATGTAAATCTTTCTACCATTTCGAATTCGTATGATGATCTTTCTTCTACTTCTACTTTAAACTTTTGTCCATCCCTGAACTGATCATCTGTCCACTGCATAATTTTGTTTTAATTTCATTTATGTAAAGTCCCATTTTCTTTGCTGCTCTTACTATTCTCTGTACTATCTCCTGTAGCTCTTTTTTTCTTGCCAGCAACACTACATCATCCGCAAATGCCAAAACTTGGTGTCTTTTATGATATAGGAGTCATTCTCTATTGATTTTCGCTTCTCGCATTATTTTTTCTAGGCATAAATTGAAGAGTAATGATGACAAAGGATCGCCCTGCCTTAATCCTTCGTTTACTATAAATTTGTCCGATGCATGATTGTTCACTTTGACTTTCTGTATTCCCTAAAGTAACATGTATCATGTTACGCAACTTACTGCTAACTCCCAGTTCCTCAAGGGTCTCTTTTAATTCCTTCCTCTTTATTCTATCGTATGCTTGCTGGAAGTCGATGAATAGCGCTATCGTTGGTAAGTTGTGTTCATAGCTTTCTACTTGTAATTCTCTAATTATGAATACTTGGTCTGTTGTGCTTCTCCCTCGTCTAAATCCGCACTGATATTCGCCTATTATATTTTCAACTTATTTTTCTGACTTATCTTTTATGAATTTTGATAGGATTTTATATACGGTATTTAGTAACGCTACTCCTCTGTAATTACTGCATTCTGTTTTGTCTCCTTTTTTGTGTAATGGACAAATAATGGCTTCCTTCCAATCTTCTGGTATTCGTTCTTTTATCCATATCTCTTATATCATCTTGTATATCCAATTATTTAGCATTTTTCCACCATATTTCATCATCTCTGCTGTTATGTTATCGCTTCCAGGGGATTTGTTGTTTTTCAGATTTTTTATGATTTCCTCGATTTGTTCTTTGCTGGGTGAATTATCTTCTATGTCTTCTAAGTGTTCGATTCTTGCTTCTGCTTCCATACATTCTCTTTGGTTTGACTTATTATTGCCATTTAGTAATTCATCAAAATACTCTTTCCATCTTTCGACTATTTCTGCTTCCCCGCTTATACTATTTCCTTCTTTGTTTTTAAGGAATATGGGTTTTTGTTGGAAACATTTTTATTTTCATTACTAGCACCTTGATATAGGTTTTTTATTTTTTTATTTCTGTAATTCTCTTTTATTTCTTTTAGCTTATTTTCTATATGTTTTCTCTTCCTTTCTCTCAGCACATTCTTTACTTTTTGTCTTTGCTCCATATATCTATTCTTTGTCTCTGTTGCTTCTTTCGTGATAATTTCCATCCTTAATGATTTTTTTAGTTCTATTTCTTTTTGGCACTCTATGTCGAACCAGTCTTTCCTCTTTTTATTCTCTTGTTTATTACATTCTTTTGCTGCTTTGTTCATTATTTGCTTTATGTTTTCTAATTTCTTCTCAGTTTGCTCTTCTATTTGTATCTTTTTTAGTTCTCTTTCCATTGTTTCCTCGTATATTTCTTGCTCTTTCTTTGTTGCTAATCGAATTGAGATATGTATACATTTCTTTTCTTTTATTTTGTTTTTGTTTTCTGGTATCAGTTGCTTAATTTTGATGCCCACCATGTAATGATCTGAGTCAGCGTCTGGTCCTCTGTATGTTCTTATCTTCTTTATACATTGCTGTTCTTCTTTTTCGATGAGCACGTGGTCTATTTGGTTTTTAGTCTTTCTATCTGGCGATATCCATGTTTCCTAGTGTATTTCTTTTCTTTCGAAATATGTGCTCATTATGATCTTTTTTTTTTCTCTTGCGAAATCCATCAGGAATTGTCCGTTCTCATTAGTTTCATTGTGTTTAGTATATTTTCCTATTGTCGGTCTAAATACTTCTTCCTTCTCTATTTTGGCATTTGCGTCGCATAGAAATAATTTTCATATCATATCTGGGTATATTTTCGATTGTTCTGTTTAATTCATTGTAGAAACATTCTTTCACATCATTATCTTTTTCTTCTGAAGGCGAATATTTATGAGGGTGATTTTTTGGTATTTTCCCTTGAACCTGATACTACATATGCGGTCTGATACTGTTTTAAACTCTACTATTGCTTCTTTTAGCTCTTTTCTTATCATAAAACCTGTGCCTAACGTTCGATTCTTTCCGCCGCTGTTAAAAACACTGTATCTTCTATTTCTAATATATCATTTCCCACCAAACTGATTAAATAACTATGTTTAAATTGATCCGAACAAAACTTAGGATAGAATATCTTATTTATAGATTTTAAAAAGTCATCATTATAATTAGCCGTTTCGAGTCGCTTGCTGAACATAGGCCTCCCGTAAATAATTCCATGGCATCGGATCTTGAGCATCCTGAATCCAGTTGTGCTAGAGGCGCTTAATGTCGTCTGACAACCTTGTTGGAGGACGTCTTCGATTACGATAAGCATCGTGTCTAGGCACAGCAAAAGGTCTAAATTCTAAAATTTTTTTGGTCCATCTTCTATCTCTGTTGTTGTTATTGTTTTTCATAGCACTTTGTAATGAAGGGGTGAAGCAGCTCAAATTGTAAATTAGAAAAAAATATTCAATAAGTTGCACAAGATTAAAAAAAAACAAATTTTGTTTAAAATCAAAATTAAGACTTTTGATACAATTAATTTTTTGCGGAAGTGTCCATAGTATATATTGTGTAAAAATTAAAAATAGAAATATTTAAAACGAGCTGAGATATTGCAAGTTAAATATAAAATTTCATTAAAATTACAAAATTAACATTTTTGCCTTTTTTTTAATTTCCATGTTCTTCCAATCAAAAAAGTTAAAAAAGTGCAGATTTTTATTACAAACATTTTAGTACCAAATTTGTCTGGTTGCCAACGAGTTATAGGCCCTGGTTATCTTTTTGGCGATTTGCTGCTGGGAAGACAAAGATAGACAACTTCAAATAGCAAAATATTGAAGTTTTAATCCGATATAATAGTTGTTAGTAGTATCTTTTACCTTATCACAAATACACATTAAACGGTAACATCGACCGAGATATACCTAGTAAACTGTCAGATCCGTAATTCTTATTCATTATATACGAAAACATGTCGTTTGATTTGCATCAGGGACAATTAATTTTACTTAAGTATATTTGCCGAACATGAAATTTCGGATTTAATTATTATCGGTCACGCGATCGTAACTTATACAAAAAAACTGTTAATTAATGCAGAAAGGATACGCTGTCAGGGGGAATTTTCATAATGACGAATCACTTGTACCGACAAACAGAGACGTGTAGTACATGTTACGGCCAAAACGCGAATTCTAATGAAAAGGGAAATTTAATTTTAATTAACAAGCAATTTTCTGTGTTCATAAATATGTAAACAAATGTACGCCAGAATTACTTCAAATAATCCATAAATTTACGCTAATAATAAAAATATATTGTTCTGAAGAATTATATACAATAAAAATATAGACAGCAATGACAAACATTTTCGTTGCTGTTTTACTTCTAAATTTGTAATCATCATCATGCTCCATACCTATGCCATCCATCGTCGAATCTAAGCCTCCCCTAAGTATGTCCATTCGTTTCTGTTGTTTATTTTCCATTCCATTATTTTAATGCCATTAGTCAATCTAGTTTGAGGTCTGCCTCTGGTTCTTTTTCATCCTCTCCTCCTTATGTGACCTACCTAGTTTTATTTTACCGTAGCAATTTGTTGGATTACCTGAAACCATTGATCTTAGTTCTTCATTAGGTATACGATCACTGAGTTCTTTGAGTTACTTTTTGCAATTCATGAGTTAAGCTCTTGTTAAACGGTTCCATACGTTAGTATAGTCAGTACACACACACACACACATATATATATATATATATATATATATATATATATATATATATATATATATATATATATATATATATATATATATATATATATATATATATAAGTAAAAAGTAATGGCATGTCTCGCAAAACAGAAAACCAAAAATGGTATATCGATGGAAGGCAACCGTATATACGTATTTCTGACTATTGGTCGTCTTCAGTACGGTGCAGCCAAGTTAGAAAAGGAGCATATTAACTTGGGAAAGGATCACTACAGGAGCAATGCAACCAATTTGTGGCATTAGAGTTAGAAGACCCTGATGGCTTCCAGGGCAACAACTAACACCAACCACGGATGAAGCTACAGCTACCTGGGGAAAGGAATGCCAAACGTTGAAACGTTTAAAACAAATGGAAGAGGATAATGCGAGTGAATAATAAAAGTAAAAAGTAATGGCATGTCTCGCAAAACAGAAAACCAAAAATGGTATATCGATGGAAGGAAACCGTATTTCTGACTATTGGTCGTCTTCAGTACGGTGCAGCCAAGTTAGAAAAGGAGCATATTAACTTGGGAAAGGATCACTACAGGAGCAATGCAACCAATATATATATATATATATATATATATATATATATATATATATATATAGATATGATCCGAAAACGTATATAAAGAATAATTAATAGAGAAAAACAAGAAGACACAAAAATTCGTAAAACCATGTTATAGTTATAGCATATTTAGATTTACGGTAAATTTCGGACTTTTCAAATTTGGATAGGTATTTAAGATAAGCCTAAGTATATAACAAAATGTTATATTGAAATATCAAATCTACCTGCATTTTTTTTAAGGATTAACTTCGGTTACCACGAAATAAGTCATTAAGAGAATTAGTACAAACTAGAAAGTCTTTTGTCTGATATTTTTGTACACAAGTATGGGAATTGGAAAGTGTTGGCGTTTGGAGAATTGAGTCGAGGATGTTGATTGGTTAACAGAAAATTATGGAAGGGATTGAGAGACGAGAATGATTTTTGAAGCGGAAAAAGGAATCATCTGCTGTTGGACGGGAAGTGAGAAAAGATATCAAACCGACAAGTGTGTGTGTGTGTGTTTTTTTTAAACTTTGAAAGAAAAGTATAGATTTTGTGAAATAGTAGTGTCAGTAAGTTTTGAAAGCTGATTTGCCGAATGAAAAGGGTGCAGAATTTGTAAGTACCAACAAATGATTATACCCGGAGAGATTCGTAGTAAAGCAGATAGAAGCAATTCCAAAAGGAGATCCAAAAGTGAGTCAGTACGTTCTCTTGATCGACAGGACTGTTTTTATAAGTAGAACCACGGAAGGAGTTTTTAGATAGAGATTTAATTAAAGTGAATCATTTTCATAAAGTGCAGAGATAAATTTATTGAGACGAGACAACAGATTGGACTAATTTTCATATTGTAATTTTACATGGGGAACAGGTATTTCTAAGGGATTTTATTAGTTGTATAAACCGTTTTTTAAAAAGTTTATTTTACTATTATATTTTAATTGTATTTCACAAATTTGAGTTTTTTTTATTCATTCCTTTTACTCCTCTCCTACTTAGGATATTCCATAATGGGGATCTATTCCATATTTGGCACACTTCCTATACTGTAAAAAATAAATGAACGCTAGACAAGAGTGATACAAACACATAGGATAAGAATGAGAACCGTAAATATCATACTCTACACTGGCCCAACTGTCATTTGGGCCACATTTCCATAACTAAATCACATGAAATATTTACGTAACCTAACTGTACAACTAGCGCCATTTCTTGGTATACAGTGAAATGTTAGTTAAGCCACTTTGAAATGAAGGATATGATAAAATGCGACCTATTGTACTACCTATATGAATTATAAAAAAAATCAGTTGGGCCACTCTGTTTCTGAGCGACTCAATTATAAAGTATATAATTATAATTGACTTTTTGCATTTTTTTATAACTTAACCTTGCATTTTTGGCATATGAATATCTATTATTTGTATGTATTTATAAATTAATATTAATTTAGTAATTTTAATTTCGAAAATATATTTTTCTCCGCCATTAGTAATAATTTGACTGACAGTTTCATTTTACTTCAGTGATTTTCATTATCAAATCGTCCAAAAAGCGTGAAAAGGACATTACGTAAATTTTTATTCGATAAGCGCCAACTACATTATTCAACGCTAAAATTAGCTTCTGTACTAAATAAATAGTGTTTTAGCTATTGTCTGTTATTTCTTGCTTTCACATTAACACTAATGTTCGCCTTTCGGTCTAGAGTAGATTGTAAGTTTTGGGTTGCGGAAGTTTATCCAAACTTTTAATTAATCCTTTATATAATTTTATATTGTTCTGTACACCTCCGGTGGTAAATTAAGATTAGTGGCCAAAATATGCATATTGTTGTGGTAAGTTTCGAAGACCGAAGAGTAATTATTATTAAGAAGTTTTAGTAAAGCTTTAAAAGCGTTCTCGAACTAGAACATACGTAAAAGATTATTATTCTATAGTACCAGTAAAAATATGATAAAACTAAAGAATATTGATATGTAAATAATTATTTTACACGAAATAAACAACATTTATTAATTACAGGCAAAGAAAAAAAAATTAAATTGTTTATGTGATGGAACACCTGCACCTGCAACAAGATGCAGCACCTGCCCTTAATGCTGAAATCGTTGGAAATTATTTAAATGAAAAAATTTATAATCGGTAGATTGGAACTTACTGTCCTTGTTCATCAAAACTAAATCCTACTGATTTTTTATTTAAGGATTTTTAAAAAACAATAGTTATAAAACTGACTTTAATACTAAGCAAGAATTATTATTACAAAGCAGTCATCAAGCACTTGTAGCATTTTTCTCTTCTTTGGTATCGCTGGAGTTGATAATAAACACATTTTAAAGTTTGTTTATATATCACAGATGCGTATTTCCTTGGTGTTCTTTTGACCGTTTCCGCTTAATATTGCGCGTTAAATAAATATCTACTTGGGTTGATATGAACGTTATGCGGAGAAGCGAATGATTTTTAAGGATTATGAAGTTACTCTCAGTGAGGCCGCTGTCAAAAGCAGTTGGTTTCAGTGTCAGTCCGAATTTAGCTTCAAATTCGTAAATGATTTTCGTTGTAATTCCAGTTGTAATCGAGTTTTTAAGAAGCTGAGTTTCAAAGTTTGCGTCCCAGTGCCAGCTTCCATCCTCATTTTGTTTGTACCAGGTCATCATTCCAGACTTCTTCTTCTTTAAGTGCCGTCTCCCGATCGGAGATTGGATATCATCATCACTATCTTTACTCTATCTACTGCTGCTCTGAAGAGTTCTATAGAACTGCATTTAAACCAGTCCCTTAAATTCTTCAACCATGACATTCTTCTTCTTCCTATACTCCTTCCTCCCCTTATCTTTCGCTATATTATCAGCCTTAATAGTTCATATCGCTGTCCCCTTATTACGTGTCCCAGATATTGTAACTTTCTTATTTTTATTGTGTTCATTATTTCGCATTCTTTGCCCATTTCTCGCAATACTTCCGTGTTAGTTTTCTTCTGTGTCCATGCTATTCTAAGCATCCTCCTGTAACAGCACATTTAAAAGGACTGTGATTTATCTATGTGTTCTTGCATTAATGTCCAGCTTTCAAGTCCATATTGCAGTATCGAAAACATGTAGCATCTCAGTGCTCTTACGCTCAGTTCTAATCTAAGGTCTTTGTTGCAGAGAATTGTTCTCATTTTTATAAACGTATTTCTTGTTACTTCTATCCTGGCTCTTATTTCGGTTGTTTGATCATTGTTGTCTGAAATCCAGGTTCCTAGGTATTTGTATTTATTAACCCTTTCTATCGGTACATTTCCCAAAGATATGTTTGTTGGTATATTTGTTTTCTTTGTTATTATCATGTATTTGGTTTTTTTTATATTCATTTTTAGTCCATATTTTTCACAGAAACTGTTTGTTTTATTCAGCAGTAATTGGAGTTGTACAGCAAAGCTTGCCATAATCATGGTGTCATCTGCATATCTTCCACCTTTTTTACCACCCAGAAACAAGATTCTTCTAAGCGGCGTCCTTATTTTAAATAGTTTAAGAACTTCTTGTGTTTTGTTTGTTCCAATAGTTTTATGTAAGTACACCTTTTTACTTCATTTTTGTAGTCACCCCAATCCAGTCCCCTTGTCGTTTACTTATCCACGCTCCAGCTCTCCAGAAAAACCCTGAGTAGCCGTTCGCAAATGTTCCGATTTGTTTTGCTTGCCCTATCTCCACCCCAGTAATGTCTGTCTCCAATTTTCAACCCCTTATAGTAATACCCTATGTGGTAGGCAAAATAATCGTTACACATTTAAAAAAATAAAGCCAATGCTTTTACTTAATTGTGTAAGATATATAATAAAAAGGTGTCAATTATTATTTTAACAAAACGAGGGACATCTTAAACATTTATTATAATTTTAAAATTTTTGTAAAATGGATTCTATGTAATTGTTCTGTTGTTTATTATTGTTGTTTTTATGTTTATTATAATGGTAATATTTTTGTAAAATTAATTCTGATTGTTAAGTAGTTTTTATTCTGGATAAATTTGTTATTTCCATTTTTTAAGTTAATTGATCTTATTTCTGGTAAATAAAACTGTCAAGGACTATTATCCACATAATTTAATTTTAGAATGTGTTAACTGAGCGTTTGTTAAGTGTCTATAACGTGATGTCAAATAAACAATGTATTTGCAGAGTAGCTCCAACGACTGAAAATAGATATATAATATGTCATATCAGCTGAAAAAGAATTAAAAATGTATAAATGTATAATTAAAATACACTGAGCGGCAAAAAAAGTGGCCACCCTATAAATTTCCGAAAATAAAAATTCGTTGGAAGTTTTATGCACTGTTTCATATTGCGCCTAAATTTAAATATTTATTGCGATCATATATGCTTGTTTTAGATATATAGTTTTGACGTTTATGTTGTAAATAGCAATTTAGCTTTTCAAATGTAGATTTCAACTAAGTGAATAATTAATATATGGTGTTATCTACAGTAGAAATTGCTCGAAGTATTGCATTGCTACAAGATGGAAGAAGTTAAGTTCATGTATCCGAATTTTTACGTATTCGGAGAACTACAGTACGGAAAGCTTTCCATCGCTTTATAAAGACTGATACAAACTCACGTCGACCTGGTTCCGGTCGTATAAGAGTTACTTCGCAAAGAGATTATCGTTTTGTTGTGATGGAACTTTTAAGAAATCGCCATTCCACTGAAATTGCTGAGAGAACGATTAGAATACGCCTCGATAAAAGAGGACTAGTGGCAAGAAGGCCGGCTATTGTTCCCGACTTACAACCCAGATACTGTAGGAATCGATTAATTTTTGCTCGACAACATCAACACTGGAACATACAGGATTGGAGCCGAATTATCTTAACTGATGAATCGCGGTTCTGTTTGAAGTCTGGCAATGGCGGAGAGAGGGTTTGGAGAAGAAAAAATGAAAGATATACCCTTCTTCTTCTTGTGGTGCCTATCTGTTACGGATGTTGGCTAATAGCATGGCAATTCTAACTTTATTGACCGCAGCTCGAAATAGTCCTGAAGTGGTCAAGGAAAACCATTTTTGTAAGTTCTGGAGTCAAGATTTTCTTCTTATTCCTGGTTCCCTTTTTCCGTAGACCTTTCCCTGTAATATAAGTTGAAGCAGGTTATATCTATGATCGTTTCGCATTATATGTCCAAGATATTCTAGCTTGCGCTGTTTCACTGTGGATATAATTTCACATGTTTTATCCATCCGACGTAGAACCTCAATGTTTGTTATTCGGTCCACCCAGGAGATCCTGAGTATCCGTCCATAACACCACATCTCAAACACCTCGAGTTTTCCCATGGATGCCTCGGTTAGTGTCCATGATTCAACCTCATAGAGCAGTAATGTAAACACGTAGCATCTCAATAAACGGATTTTCGTTTTTAAAGGTAGGTCGTGGTTCTTAAATATCTTGCTCATTCTGACAAATGCTGACCTGACTTTTTCAATTCTTTGTTTTATCTCAACTGAGTGGTCCCATTGGTCGTTTACGTGGTTCTTAAATAGTAGTAACGGGGCACTTGGAGTATTTGTTGCTGATCTACCAGTAATTCACTAGGTGGAATATGCTTCTTACTGATGACCATGTACTTTGTTTTCTTGATGTTAAAATCAAGCCCGCATTCTTGACTAATTCTCCATAATTGCGTTACTAGTGTCTGTAAACCTTCTAAACTGTCTGCAAAGAGGATGGTGTCGTCTGTATATCTGATGTTATTTAGGCGCTCACCATTTATGAGAATATCCTCTTCGATATGTTCTAAGGCCTGGCTCATGACGTGTTCCGAATAGACGTTGAATAATAGGGGAGAGAGTATGCAGCCCTGTCGTACTCCTCTCTTTATTGAAACTTCTTCTGTTAGTTGGTCTTTCACCCCAATGGTTGCTAATTGGTTGTAGTATATGTTCTTGATTACTCGAAGATCTTTGTTATCCAGATCAGTTGCCTTTAGTATATCCATGAGCTTATCGTGCTTGATTCTGTCGAAAGCTTTCTGGTAGTCGATAAAGCATATATAAATGTCGCAGTTGACCTTTGCCGCAATCTCTGCACCTTTGAAATAATACCTGAACCACGAACAAGGCTTCTCTTGTACCTAACGCATCCCTGAATCCAAACTGCGTTCGTGAGATTTGTGACTCACATTTCTGATAAATTCTTCTGTGTATTATCTTTAAGAAGATCTTAAGAATGTGGCTCATTAGACTGATAATACGATGCTCTTCGCATTTTTTGCATTTTTCCCGAGTCATAGATTTTATTGAATGTTGTCGTAAGCCATTTTACTCCGTCTCCCATGATTTTTAGAAATTCTGAATGAAAGTTGTCGGGCCCTGGTGCTTTGCCTGCTTTGGTTGCTTCAATTGCGGCTTTGATTTCATCTTGAGTGATTGGTGGTCCTGTGTCGTATTCCATAATTATCTGATTGTTATCTCTGTCGTCATCGAATGTCTTCTCAACGTATCTCTTGCGTATATTCTTTGTTTGTTCAATGTCTATTACTGGGTCGCCATGATAATCAGTAATATGTCCTGATCTTTTGGGTTTGTATCTGCTTTGATTATCTTCATATATATTTTCCTGTCTCTGGTCATGGAATAATTCCTCTATATATTCTTTCCATCTTCCTAACTTTTGTTCTGTCTCCACTAAAATGTTTCCTTGTTTGTCCAATAGTATGCTTGAGGTTTTTTGTTTTGCTACCCCAGCTAATTCTTTAACTTTCTTATGGAGATTGAAGTTATCATATTTGTTTTGTAAGTCTTCTATTTCTTGGCATTTTCCAGCGAAATAAGTCTCTTTAGCTTCTCTTATTTTCCTTCTCATTTGATTATGCAGCTGTTGATAGTGAGTTATGTTGATATTCTTTTGCCTTCTTCTGTCCTCCATCATTTCCAAGATTTCTTCTGTCATCCAATCTCCTTTCTTGCATCTGGTTGTTGTGAGTTCTCTGCTACTTGGTTCGATAATTGCATTTTAAAAGAATTGCCACTGTTGTTCTACATCACCATCAATTGATTCCGGTATGGATTCTAGGTTTGCATTAATTTCTTGTTTTAGTTTTTCTTTGACGTCTTCTGATTCTAATTTTTGTATGTTCAGTTTATCACTTTTGTAGCTTTTTTGTATCTTTTTTAAATGAAGTTGGAATTTTGCTACAAGAGGATTGTGGTCCGACGCCACGTCTGCACCTGGGTACGCTTTCACCGATTGTATTGCGTTTCGGTATCTGTGATTTATTAAAATATAGTCAATTTGGTTTCTAACTATTTTATCGACCTTGTCAGCTGGCGATTTCCAAGTGTAAAGGCGTCGTTTAGGCAGTTTGAAGAAAGTATTCATTACTGCAAGATTATGTTCTAGGCAGAATTCTATAAGGCGTTCTCCTCTCTCATTTCGAACACGGAGTTCATATGGTCCTACAGTAGACTCACATCTTCCTTCTCCAACTTTGGCGTTAAAATCACCCATTACTACTGGTATATCTCTAGATGTTGTATTTTGTAGGGTGTTTTGAAGGTCATCGTAAAATTTTTCAATTTCTTCCTCTGTTTTATCGGCGGTTGGCGCATAAATCTGAATAAGATTTAATTTCCATTTATTTGATATAAATTGATTAAATTGAGGACTTGTGTTAGCGCTAATAGTTTGTGTTTGATTTGTTTGTATCTCTGCATTAAAGAATGTCAATTCTATATATTTTTAAATAGTACACATCAACTTTACTACCGTACAGTACAAAATTGTTCTACTTCTAACATCACCTACTTTTAAAGTGCCTTCAAGTGTACCTTACACATTTTCCAGAACGCTCATTAAATCTGTTTGCTTTGCCTTCGCTGAAGAATTTAACACTGTACTTCCCTTTTGTGAGTTAAACTTTACTGAGCAAGACAAATATGTTCAGCAACGTATTTTCAATATTTCTGTCCTTAACAGGCACCAACAAAAATATTTGCACAACTCGTTCCAAAACGTGCCCATTGAATTCTCTAATTATTTCTAACTGTAGCAAAGACACTTCACGTCGTCAAACTGAAAACTTGTGTACCTCAGAAAATAATTGTTTGGCGAAATTGTTTACCGACAAATTAATTACTCATTATTTCAATTAAAACAAACCACTCAGGCTTTCATACCGGAATTATTCTTAATCAGCGAGTTTTTGTTACCGACGAATCCAAATTAATAAAATAATCATTTAGGAGCATCCTCGAAAACTTCAAATGGATGGATATTATGACAATATTAGGGACAAAATGCTCGAACACAGGATCGTATCTTATAAAAGTGGCATTATACATTTTAATTTTGGTGATGAAGAAAATAAAAACAATTTATAAAAAAAACGTTACTAACAAAATAAATAAGAAATTAGTTTGGATTTATGCAAAAATTATTATTCAAATATTATTCTTCCAGATTCCAAGACTCTCATCCCTGTAAGAAAAAAAATTATTTATCCAAGGTGTTACGGTATCAAAAGGGTTGATATCGAGGGAATCTCCCTATGTTATCGAGCCCTAGGTGTCATGAATAATTCTCACAAATTTGAGATATATAATTTAATATATGTATATAGTTTAAGCTTAAGTATTTCTCAACCATTTCCTTACCCATTTGGATTTCACAAGCAGTACCGCTTTTTGCATGGTATCATAGAAATTCTCACTAAGGTCTTGAAACTATAAACATATATTTGTTTCTCCATATGATATCTGTCTAGTATCCCAATATTCTGGCTGCCTTGTTGACAAAGATTCGCACTTCTGGCTGCCTTGTTAACAAAGATTCGCACTGAGGCTATCTTCCAGCCTGATTTCTGCCGACATGTTTCATAATTTGAATTACGTCTTTCAAATAAACTCTGTCAAACGTTTTTGTGAGATCCAAAAAAACACAGGAAAAAAGGTTTGTTGAATTCTCTGAACTTCTTTACTAGTTGCCGTAATATGAAGATTGCGTCGGTTGTACATCTATTGGTCCTGAATCCTTGTTGTTCTGATATGCCTACTGTGTCAATTAACTTCTGTGACAAGATGGTTAGAACTCCTAGATGGAGGAACAAGGAAGGAGCCTCGACTTGATCAATAGTGTTACATCAACTACAAAATAAACACTATTGACGGCGTCCCTTGGAAACGTCTACTAGTAGACGGCTAATTCTTCCAACACCGGACCAAACCAAATCAGATGACAAACATCAAGCCACAATTCTTCTCAGAGCCAGCACTGGCAGTAGCCAGCATAAATATCGAGGGCATCACTACAGCCAAACAAGACATCTTATCAGAATTCTGCAAGAACACGAAATGTGAGGTATTGTGCATCCAGGAAACCCACAGAGACCTAACTGCAGCGAGACCGAAAGTCTCCGGTATGAAACTGATTGCAGAGATACCACACAATAAGCATGGGAGCGCGGTATTTGCGAGAACTCTAACCATAGTCTCATCTGTGGGAACAACAAATGTACACGGTTTTCACCCCCAACTAACTTCCAATCACAACCCAATCAGTTCAATTCAATTATTCAAGTCGTTAAGATCGTTCTCGGAGGTCTCATGCAGTAGTAGCTTATTATTAATATGTGCCTGATATTGGCTGATATCTAATAAGGGTATCCAGATACCATGACATTGATTTTTATCACTATGTTCCTTTCTCTTTTTATGTTGATTTGGACTTTAATTATTTGTTTTTTTTTTGTCACTTATAATTTAGTAGATTTAGTTTCTTGTTCTACCGTTTGGACTTTCCCAGGTCCATCTTCTGTGCATCTTTTTGTGAAAGAAGCTGTTTATGTTGGATAAATTATTCTGCATTAGTAATGCCAGTAGCGTTTCTCCTCGGTCATTTCTTCCAGGGGAACCGAATTTTCCCAAGGATGTTTCTAGCTCTGCTTCTTTTACACCAATTTTTGTGTGAAAGTTTCATTATCATCATCATTTTGCCTTTACAACCCTGTGTGCGTCCTAGCCTCCCCAAGAATTTTTTTCCAGTCGTCCCTATGCATCGCCTTTGGTTGTACATCTATTGGTCCTGAATCCTTGTTGTTCTGATATGCCTACTCTGTCAATTAACTTCTGTGACAAGATGGTTAGAACTCCTAGATGGAGGGACAAGGAAGGAGCCTCGACTTGATCAATAGTGTCACATCAACTACAAAATAAACACTATTGACGGCGTCCCTTGGAAACGTCTACTAGTAGACGGCTAATTCTTCCAACACCGGACCAAACCAAATCAGATGGCAAACATCAAGCCACAACAATTCTTCTCAGAGCCAATACTGACAGTAGCGAGCATAAATATCAAGGGTATTACTACAGCCAAACAAGACATCTTATCAGAATTCTGCAAGAATACGAAATGTGAGGTATTGTGCATCCAGGAAACCCACAGAGACCTAACTGCAGCGAGACCGAAAGTCTCCGGTATGAAACTTATTGCGGAGATACCACACAATAAGCATGGGAGCGCGGTATTTGCGAGAACTCAAACCATAGTCTCATCTGTGGGAACAACAAATGTACACGGTATGGAGATAATAACCACTGAGATCGGAAAATTCAAAATAACCTCGGTATACAAGCCCCCAAACCAGCCTTTTATATTTTCACCCCCAAGTAACTTCCAATCACAACTCAATTAGTTTAATTCAATTATTCGTCGTTAAGATTGTTCTCGGAGGTCTCATGCAGTAGTAGCTTATTATTAATATATGACTGATATTGGCTGATATCTAATGAGGGTGTCCAGATACCATGACATTTATTTTTAATCACTATGTTCCTTTTTTTTATGTCGATTTGGACTTTTGCTCGTATTATTCTGTGGTCACTGCTTGTGGTGAACTTGTTGAGTACTGTTACATCTTTAATTATTTGTTTTTTGTCACTTATAATTTAGTCGATTTCGTTCCTTGTTCTACCGTTTTGACTTTCCCAGGTCCATCTTCTATGCATCTTTTTGTGAAAGAAATTTCTTTCTAGAAAGAAGTTTCTAGCTCTACACCAATTTTTGCGTTAAAGTTTTATCATAATCATCATTTTGGCTTCACAACCCTGTGTGCGTCCTAGCCTCCCCAATAATTTTTTTCCAGTCGTCCCTATTCATCGCCTTCCTCGGCCAAGCACGTATTTCCATATTTCTCATATCTTGATTTATGTTATCTAGGAATCTTGTTCTGGGTCTTCCTCTTCTTCTTTGACCAATAGGTGTATCAAGGAGCGTTTTTCTAGCTGGGTCGGTTTGCTCCATCCGCATTACATGGCCTACCCACCTCAGATGTCCTATCTTAATGTGTTTTACGATATCTGGTTCCTGGTATATTCTATATAGTTCAAAGTTGTATCGTCTTCTCCAGACACCATTTTCATTTACCACTCCATAGATTCGCCTTAGTATTTTTCTTTCGAAACATCCTAACATGTTTTCATTGCTTTTTGTTAAAGTCCAGGTTTCTACTAAATTATCTCTAATAGTACTGCTGGGGTATAAAGGAGTCCAATAAGACGGACTATAAACTGATAAATTAAGATTCGTGAATGATCGTGATAATTTCATAGCCAACCTGTAGTATCACAAAATTTTCTGCAGAAAAAAGTATTCATCCGGTAGAAATCATGAAACTTCCCATTACACAATGGGTGGCTTTTATAAAGAGTATGGATAGCTTCTTGGATTTTAATGAATGGACATGCTGGGCACAAAAGGAAGTCTTAGAACCAAGTGCTAAAGGCAAATAGTGTCTCGCGTAATGTAAAAACATAGCAGTGGTTTTAATAATACCTTCCAACCAGTTTTAGTTTTAGGTACGTATTGTTACGATAATAAATATCATGGCCTACAAAACTGTAAATATATTATGACTAATTCTGTTTTTGTTGTAGAAATTTCGGCGAAGGATCTAGACCCAAATTATGATGAATCATCCGACTGGAGGTTTCCGGGTAGGCCGAATAAGACCGGTCTGAGCTTCTGGTTACTTCGATGGGAGATCGTCGCTTCGCCGTTGTTCTCGAATAGCGGGATTTTATATTTATAGAGGAATTTTGTTATGAAGAGGGTCAGTTAATTTTGAAGAAGATTCGCGGTCGCGATTTTAATTGTTACGTTCGTCTATATAAATTATGTAATATTAGTTAAATAAATTAATATGAATTATCGTGCT
The DNA here is from genome assembly GCF_040954645.1 of Diabrotica undecimpunctata. Lineage (NCBI taxonomy): Eukaryota > Metazoa > Arthropoda > Insecta > Coleoptera > Chrysomelidae > Diabrotica > Diabrotica undecimpunctata. The sequence goes on from NC_092811.1 coordinate 104,709,933, forward strand.
TTTTAATAAATTAAAATAAGAACAATATAATAAATTAATAAAGACATTATAAATTAAATAAAGACATAGCAGTTAAATTAATTCACAACAGTATTAAAGAAAACACTAAAACACTTAATACACTGGTATATAACCTTTATTTCTATATTATTTAAATTTGTGTAAATTTTTATTCTGTTTTATTATTCCATAAACACACCAAACACAAATATTATTGAATTTTAAAGCATAAAAACATAAATAGCAGAAGCGTTCCAATTGGAATCCCACTAATTTATCATAACACGGCAACGTTGCCGAATATGTGCACCAGGATGTAATCCCCCGCGTAAGAAAGATCCGTGGGGAAGCCACACACGCGCTTCACTAAGAGGATTCCCAGATCCCGAGAGAGAATCCTAGATTTATGTCGAAAGCGTGAAGCGTCCCAATGCAGCTTTATCGCTATATTTTGCTGTTTTCTAGACATGATTATCGGACGCCATTATACTTCATAGATTTTCTCTCGTGTTATTTGGTGAATTTCTCCACTTCAAATCGATGTAGGCCAGCCAAGATTCAGTGGGGAACCATTTTTGAAAACGGTGTATGATATAATAAATCGATAGCAATACTCAATATTACAGATAATTGGTCTGCGAGAGAAAATATTTAGTTGTTAAAAGTAGACCAGATCTTCTACAGGCGCACAGGAAAGTATTATAAACATTGAATTCACTGTATTTTAAAAACGATTTACAAAGTTGAAATTGAAATGCCAAAATAAATGCGCTCTCAACTAAAATTCTGGTTATTCTCCAGTAAAGAAGCTAAATAACATTGAATGAACCTATTAACTAAACCAAACATTAACACTACAGAAATTGTTGCGAAGTATTTGGACATGCGTACAAATTTTAATGGGTAATAAGTGAAACAATTTATAGGGGTTGACTTCTTATTTCTCAGCTTTTCTCTCTTCAGTAACAGGGTAGAAAATTGACAACAGAGCAATAAAGATTCTATGCTACGCAGATGGCGCAGTAATAATATCAAATAATGAAGATGACCTACAACGAATGGTCCACGCTTTATAAGCTAACGCAGAAAAGTTTAACCTGAAAATATCAGCACTAAAAACAAAGTCCTCGTTATTGCTAGGGAGCAAACAAAGAAATAATAAAACAAGTATAGAAATTCAACTATCTGGGAACGCAAATATCGTATTATGGAATCTCCGAATGAGCCCGCATACATGCTAGTTGGACAAATTCGAATGTAATTATAAGTTCAAATTGTTTCTAAATTATCTTTGTCTGATTCTTCTCGATCAACGATGATAAAATAAAATGTTGGTGGAGTAAAATATAGTGTTGTTGACAGCTACTGAATGATTACACTTTAGTTGTTGTTGAAGTACAAATTTTTATTAGACTGTACGACTTCAACATTTTATTTTATCATCGTCGATCGAGAAGAATAGGACAAAGAGAATTTAGAAATAATTAGAACTTATAAATACATTCAAATTTGTCCACTAGCAAAGCAGCGTACGTATCAGGATGCATATGACACGTGATATGGAGAAATCAGAACATGAGGATCAAGAGAGCTGAAAGCACTGAGGGCGATAGCAGGTAAAACTTTAAGAGACAGAATCCCTAATACACAAATCAGAGACATGTGTAAAGTACATACCGTCAGATGGAGACGCCAAAGAAGACGAGAATGGAACCAACATATTAACAGAATGGGAAGAGGGAGATTTGCCCGAATAGTAAGAGATGGAAAACCAGAAGGTAAAAGACCACAAGGCATACCCCCTAAAAGATGAAGAAATAGTCAACATCACAAATACTGCTAAATCAGACCAGAAACAACAGGCCTTAAGGTCTAACATATGAAAGAGAAGAAAAACAAGAAGTAGTCACCCCGGCTCTTTCCCCAATCAAGTCGTTTTTGATCATGCACCTTCTAGTCCTACCTAACATCCACCGTAACATTTTCACATCACACTTCACCGCGGTAGATCACACACTTATAGATAACAAGAAAATAGCTTCAGAACAATATTAAGAAACCGTTATGGGCCCAGCGTTATTAAAAATTTTCGGAGATTGGAAATTTTTTACAAGAAATTGGCACATTGTCAAAATTCCATCAAATTTTTCCGAATATAGAGACCTATATACCTAATAGAACCTAATACCAAAGGGCTTGAAGTTAAGTCCAGCATATTCAAGCAAAAGGTTGGAAAACATTCTACATAGAGCCAGTTTGTCCATGATCCGCGAAAGGTTACAATTTCATAGATCTTATTTATTTTTTGTTGAACAAGATATTGTAAGTATTGAAGATTTGCTTTTCGATATAATATCAAATTCTGATTTTGATCAAATTATTTTTAGTTTACATATAGTATATAAAAATTCATATAAGAAACAAAGAAATATACATTTAAATAAATTTAATATTCTTTTAGAACAAAACAGTATACATACTTTAAATAACCTAAATAGAAATAATGACATATTAGCGACAGTTGTCAATCAATGTTTGTATTTTAAGAACGATTTCCGAAGTGGAAATTGAAACGTCAATAAACGTACTTTAACCTTTAATTGTGGCTTATTCCCATTCAAATAGTAATTATCACTTTCTCTGATATCAGTGTAAAGTTAGTAACGTATTTGGCAACCTTGGATGATATGATTATTTCGACTCCATATTCATGTGATCCATCACTTTTTCCCGAGTAATATACCTTGTGATCTTCTATTTGTATTTCTTCAGAATCTGGCCATCTCATTTCTGCTATTCCCATTATTTCAATATGCATTCTCTTCATCTCCTGTATTCCTTCGTTGTCGATAGCTTATCTATATTTATCAATTTTCAATAGCTTCCATTGTAAACACATTCTTTGGGAAATAAAAGATCATTATAAAGTCATTAGGGAAAGCGAATCAATTTTAATTCCTATTGCTCACGCAAAGCAAACATGTCTCTTTGTCGATTTGGGTACTGACCATTAGACTAAAAACTTGTAGGTAAAACTATGAAAGCTCAGTTCTATTTCATTCATCAAGCTGATGAAAGTACCTACATCATGGAGCCGTTGCCAGTGTCTGTCGTGAATTTTAAACAGGGTATGATTCTTAGTGTGTAAGTAGAACGTGTGTGCGGCGTGAGTGTTCGCAAAAAAAGGCGAACTGAAACCGGTACAAAAAAGGAAGAAAAACAGTTTTCAGTAAAATTCACGTGAGAATACTTACGATGAGGGAGTGAAATCTCGAATAAGGAAAATTGTCCTTATTCAAGAACCGCTGATTACCACAATAAGATAAATGAGGATCAAAATGAAGAATGGTTTGAGAAGACGCTAATTAGCTTAAAAAGATGCAGTCTATAGTCCAACTGCAGACTAAAAATTAATGATAAAATAAAAAGAATTCGTAATTTATTATTAATTATAAATTTTAATAAACCTACATCAAAGACTGATTAAAGTATTTTTCTAGCATTCGCGGACTGGCCTACTCTCTATTTACATGCAGCTTTAGATGTCAGTTATTTGACTTTTGTCTTGGGAGCAAATCTGAATTTGGTTGTCGTGAGTAAAGGCTTTAGTGCTGCTACTTAAAAAGACGAGACGTCACTTTTGTTTGCAAACGCGAGAAAATTTTGGCTTGTTCTTACTAAGAAGGCAGCAATATTACGTCGTTCTATACTAGAAGATTTGTAGATTTTGGAATTGTCGTATCGGGTTTTATGAGCAGTTTTCAATAAAAGGTTATGTAAAATTTGGTAAAGTTGTGGGATTATCGGTCTGGGATTAGTAAAATAATTCAATATTGTCCGACATTTCAGCGATTTGACACTCTTAATGAACATTTTATTTTTGTTTATATGAGAAGGTAACATGCAAACCGGCTTAAGTCACACAAAAATCAAAGTTGCGTTAGATGTGCCAATGCATTGTTATGTTGCAGCCAAAGTGGTTTATTTTATCTGATTCATATAAAAAAATTATTACTTATGGTAAAAGCATGTTAAAAACTACCTTGCAAATTGGTCCATGCTAACAAACTAATTTCCAACCAACCAATAGGAGCTCTGCAACTGCCACTCAGCTGACCAAGTGAGTCTTACAAATTTGAGGATATGTGAGGGTTTATTGTCAAAGTATTTAAAAACAATTAGTAATTACTTTATTATTTAAAGAATAATCGATGGGGCTGATGAAAGTGTAAGTGTTGGTGAAGAAAATGAAGGGACTACCAAGAGGAGAGTTACAGGAGGAAAAAGTAAAAGTGAACAAATTACCAAATATGTAGCTCCTAAAAGAGCCCTAGTTTTTGTAGCGTTTAAGCACAACATCCAAGACAAAACACAACAAAAATATGAAAATTATAAGAGACAAAGAACAAGAGTTAAAGAGATAGTTAAGAAAGAGAAAAAGAAAAGTTGGGAAAAATTCGGGAAAAAAATGGAAGAAAACAGCAAAGAAAACGTAAAATTATTTTACAGAACACTTAAAAACCTAAGAAGCAACAAAGAAACGAAACTGAAACAAATAATGAACAAGGAAGGAACAATAAAAAACATAAGACAATAATGGAAAGATGGAGGGAACATTTTCAGCTGATACTGAATGGAAATTAAGCGAATACAATGGAGAAGGAAAGCCACAACAGGAGAGTATCCATGAGAAACACGGAAAATCCAGAAACTATAGAAAAAGAAGAACTGGAAGAAGCAATAAGAAAGATAAAGATTGGAAAAGCTCCAGGAAGCGATGAAGTAGCACCAGAAATGATGAAATATATAGGAGTAAAAGCAAAAGAAAAATTGTTATACATATATAACCTAATATGGAAGAGAAAAGTAATACCCAGAGAATGGACAAATGCAGTAATTATACCTATATACAAGAAAGGAAACACAAGAGACTGTAGGAACTATAGAGGTATATCACTACTATGTGTAGCTGCAAAAGTATACGAAACCATAATAGAAAGGAAAATTAGAAAAGAAATCGAACATAAATTAGAGAATCTACAAAGTGAATTCAGGAAAGGACACAACACACAAGACCATATATTCACCATGCAACAAGTAATAGAAAAAGCCTTAAAGAAAAATAAAGAAATACATCTGAGCTTTATAGACATGGAAAAAGCATTCGACTCAGTCAAAAGAAAAGATATATGGGAAAGCCTAAAGAAGAAACAAGTAAGTGAAGAACTGATAGAAGCAACAAAGAGTATAAACATGAAAACAACAAATACAGTAAGAATGTTAAATATACAGTCAGAACCATTTGAAACAACCCAAGGAGTTAGACAAGGGGGAAGTCTCAGCCCAGTACTATTCATAAATGTAATAGATGAGATAGTGCAAGAATGTGAGAAAACATTCAAGAAATACTGCATCGGTTGGAACAAAATGCAAATGATAAATGCTGAGATGTGTATATTTGCAGACGACATAGTATTAATTGCGGAAACTGCAGAAAAACTGAAATACAACTTAGAGAAATGGAACCTAGAAGCAAGCAAATACAACTTAAACGTAAACAAAGAGAAGACTCAGATAATGAAAATATCAAGGAAACAAGGGACGAAAGATCAAATAGAAGTAATGATAAACCAACAAAAAATAATACAGACAAATTCATACAAATACTTAGGAACAGTAATCAACAACAAAGGAGACATCGAGGATGATCTTAACAACAGAATGGAAAACGCAGGAAAACTATTCCAAGCACTAAATAGAGGATTCCTTAATAACAAAGAAATATCAACAAAGACCAAGATGACAATATACAAAACAATATATAGACCTACAGTGACATATGGAGCAGAAAATTGGATATTAAACAAAAGACATAAGACAAAGACAAAAGACAAGGTTTTATACCTTTTGTATTACTGATCTAAAACTTGAAACCACATGTTCTACACTTGGACAGATAACTATAAGGCTATAAGGACATCCAATCAATTAATGGACTGAAGAGAATTGAAATATGGTACCGGACACAAGAAGAAATTGAACACCTCCGAAAAAAGGGAAAAGAAAAGTCTTACAAATATATTGTGTTATTAAGAGGCTTGAAAAACTATATGAAAGTATATTTAAAGTTCGTCCTAGAACTAGATTTAATATGTTGAAACTTTCTTGCCATAATAGTAAGCATTCATCGATTTCAATCAATAATGGTCATACCTTGTATAAAGTTAATGAATGAGTTTATATTAAAAACAAACAAACAAAATTATAGCAGAAAGGTAAGATTATGAAAATTCTACATTACTGTACTTATCTAGTATGTAGTAATGATGTTATAAAATTCACCCATGCAAATGATGTGAGAAAAGACAGAGGTGACGATAGAATCCTACATTTTGACGAGACCCAAAAGTCAGAAACTCCTATAGTGTGTGGTAATATGCCAGTGTTACGTGACAGTGTTACAATTGAACCCACAGTGAATTCAAATTCGAGAAACAAATCGGTTCAATTAGAACCAAAGGAACCCATCCCAAGTTCATCACAAGAAGAAACAAACCCATCTCTACCTAGAAATGAAACATCTATGGATTGCAAGATTAGAACGCGCTCAGGAAGATTAGTAAAAGCTCCCATTAGGCTTAATATCTAACGAGGGAGGAGATGTTGTATATTAATCATGCACCGGAACAGTAGACACTTCGAAAAGATTGGACAGGCTTTTGAGGTTATGTCAGGTAGTTGAACAGCTCCGAATGTGCTTCTTCTTCTTTGAGTGCCGTGTCCGTATTCAAACGTTGGCCGTCATCATGTTTACAATTTCCTGAAACCTTTCTCTGTCGGCTGCTGCGCGAAATAATTCTTCTACTGTGGAACCACACCATTGTCTAATATTACGCAGCCATGAAAGTTTCTTTCGACCAATCCATCTCTTTCCTTCCACTTTTCCTTGTATTATAAGGCAAAGTAGATGGTATTTAGGTCCTCTAATTATATAGCCGAAGTATTCTGTTTTTCTCCTCTTTATGGTGTTTATGAGCAGATGTTCTGAAATCATCATTTGAAGAACATCTTCATTGGAAGTGTGCGAAACCCACGATATCTTTGGGATTCGTCTATAGCACCACAATTCGAATGCTTCTAACTTGTTTAGCATTGTGGTTTTTAACGTCCATGTCTCACAATCATACAATTAGTTATTATCTCTTCATCAGAGTCACAATTTACATTTAACCAGCTGCCAAGGTATTTGAAATGATTTACCCTTTCGATCTCCTCTCCATTAAGAGAAATCAGACCTTGATCTATATTGATCTTTCCAACTGCCATCCACTTTGTCTTTGAAATGTTGATTTTTAGGCCTCTCCGATAACTTGCTTCACTGACTAGATTTAGTAATGTGCACGTTGCTATAATTAATGAAATTATGTTAAACCGTTTTATAAGTTAATAAATAGTTATGTTTTGTCAGTCTGTGCTTTATTAAATACACAATTAACACCCTGTGTATTTAACAAATCTGTATTACTCAAATGGATTAAAAACCGACACTTTGAAGCCCTGTAACCCAGAAACAATTGATTTCTGAGTTTTGAAACAATCAGAACTTTTGACCAGCATGACTAAAGCTACCTACCTCTCTGCAAAGTTTTAGCCAATTTAACTGAAAAAACCACTTTTACATAAGAAAAGTGTCGAGGTCCTTCAAGATTTATGGTTTAGAAAGGAATCAGGGACGGAGAATTTTTATACGCACAGTATTTATCAAAGAAATAAACTAGTATATACGATTTAAGTTAATCTTGTAACAAAATGAAGTAATATCTATTCATATTCACCACAAAGAGTGTCTACAATATTTCATTACTTTAAAAAATTGTATTTATACGTCACACTCAATATGTAAATTCAACCGTTTGTGCTCTAATACTATTAACACATGCAAGCAGTACATAACCCGAACCACACTTTAACAAAAAATGCATGAATTTTGTTTCGCACATCAATGTGCTATAAACAAACTAAAAATTTAATCAGAGTCTGCATAATATATAGCTGTTATTTACGTGACTTACGAACAAAAAATTTAAAAATATGTTCGAATTGTTCTGATTTGTTTTTTGGTTTTATTTATCACGCAGAATATAATAAAATTATATTTTAAAAATTCAATTGCTCGTATTAGACCAAATATATTGATCCCGAGTTGATATAGAGGGTAACACTTGATTAAGGAAAATAGAGATAACACTAATATAAATGTATTCGTAACGTAGCGGGACCAAAAGATTTAAAAAACATGTAAGGAAGAAATTGAGATACTTAACATAAAATTGGGAACATTTTGAGAACAACAGGCTTTCATGGCCATCATCTAACTTGTTAAGCTGTTTGCTCGGGCTGTTAGGCCGTTGTCTTCTGAGATTAGTTCTCGACGTTTCGCCAACACTAGGGGTTGGCATCTTCTGGAGATGTTACTGCTTCGCTTGTAAGCTGAAACTGACGCCGCGTTTAAGCAATTTAATAAAACCCAGTCTGTGAGAAATGTTCACCCCCAAGAATTACGTTCGGGTGTAACAATTCATTGGAGGGGGGTGTGTTACCTCGAGTAAACAGGAGTCACCCCACCGCGCTACAATGCTCCAGACCATCCCTTTCCCCCTTATAGCACTCTGATGCGCGATAGGAGCACAACTATCAGCCAAATGCTCTTCATGTGGAGGTCCTAGTTAATAGAACCCCAACACGGTTTCCTAACCGAATTCAGAACTGAGGACAGAATAACAGAATATTGTCGATATATTCCTGTTATCTTAATTGACGCCGCGTTGTACTACTGATGCCATATTTATATTTTCTACTCGCTCCCCTCCACTTGTTTTGGCGTGAGGGGGCTTATCGTCGTTCGTAACTTTTCTTTCTTCGTGTTTTGAGGGAAGGGTGTTTGTTGATTTTAATATTGATATTTATGTTTTGTTAATTTTTAGTCCTTCTTCTATCCGATCAAAATTATTTGGATGCTTATATATTTCCACCGCTTCCCGATATAACCGTGGGTCGTACTGTGATGTTTTATCTAGTATCTGCATTTCTTCAAAGAGTATCAGATGTTCTTTGCTTCCCAAAGCGTGTTCGGCAACGGCAGATGTGTCGATATGTGCTAAACGACATATGTACGTTTATCCTTGTGTTTGTGTGTCTTTTCGTGGTTCCCACATATACCATTCCACATGTGCATGGTATTCGGTATACTCCGGCTGTTGCTAATAGGTCACGTTTGTCCTTCACCGATCTTAAACAGTCCTTGAAAATTGTCTTTACATTGGCTTTTTTTAGTATTCGCCCAATTCTGTCTGTTATCCCCGATATATAGGGCAAAAACGCTTTGCCTATACATGCTGTTTCTTCGTCCTTTCTTCTAGAAACGTTGTTAATCGCTTTATGTATTTCTCTTCTGGTATGACCATTAGAGGTGAGCGCTTTTTCAATATGAAGAAGTTCAATTTGCAGATGCTGTGGTTCACAAGTTCTCTTCGCCCTCTCCGCCAGAGTTTTGATGATACCTTGTTTATAGCCTGGATGATGATTTGAGTTCCTGTTTAGGTAGCTATCCGTATGTGTAGGTTTTCGATACACTTTAGGTACTAAGTAACCTTCCTTTCGATTTACTAATACATCTAAGAAGGCTAGTTGTTGATATTTCTCTGTTTCCATCGTAAATTGAATATTTGGATGTAGTGTGTTTATATTTGACAGGAAATCGTTAAGTTTTTCTACTCCTTCTTCTTCTTCTTCTTCTTCTTCTTCTTCTACTTATTCTTCTACTTTCTAACGTAAATTGTATAAAGATAAAGATTAAGACAGTACCCTAATATGGGCTTTTTATAATTTCAACGTTTAATTTACTTTGTACCAGTTGACCTGAAGATGCTTTGCAAAGTGTAGAAAGCGAAACCAGTCGTTTGGTAGTAAAATTAAATTGATTGTGAGTAAGTCTAATTTTATTTCTTTTACCTATTTGAAATGGACTCACACAAGCAACACATTCATATTAGTTGTGTGTTTATTCGTGAACCAATTTGGAACAAAAAAGCAAAAGCCACCACAATAGTTTGGTTTTATCAAAACTGTGGAAAGAAGTGGCAGAGGAATGGGAAACAACAGGTAAATAAAACAATAAAAATGTATAATAAATTATATTTTAATGACTACAGAAATAAGTTTTAAAGTTTTCTCGTATCCATTTTGCTTCATTATTGAGCCTTCCAGGGGGAACCTGTATAATTTCATTATCATTACCAAATAAATGTGCGGTACACGGTGCGTCAATACGGCCACTAATGTGCAAAGGCTAAGCTAGGTGCGGGGTATGGTGCTGTGCGTTGTACTGTGCAATGTGCGGTGCGTCGTTGTGGCCGCAGCTTTACTCTTACTTATTTTTATCTATTTGAAATAGGACTCACACAAGCAACATATTCCAGATTTATAATAGGAAAAGTTGTAATCGAGAAAAAAAAATAAATGAATAAAAAAATTATTGATCACCTAATTTTATCCGAAATTACAAATTTTTACTACTTTAAAGATCTTTTTTCTATTATCAGGAGTATTGGCAGGGAAAGATGGATGTCAAAATATAAAGAGGTTCAGAAGACTTCAAGAAACCATTACTTTTCTATTCATCCATGCTTACCAAAAAATATTCCCCATTTTAATTTTAACTATAATAAAGTACACTAGCGGACCAACTCGACATCGAGTTTTTTAAATGAAATTTTTATTTTGCGAGAAAAATATACAATATATACGATGACCGGAAGTAAAAATATTTTTATCAATAACTCAAAAACTATAAATGATAATTTCGTGAACTTACATTTTTGAACTCTACGTTGAATTCTTTATTGATTTGACTAATAAAAACGAAACCGGAAGTCGACCTCAAAACCGGAATGCAATTTTTAGTTCATCAAATGTCGACATGGATATCATTTAGCAGTTAATTTTGCATGCTGATCACGAATCCGGTGTCAGATTTGCTCTATCTTGACGTTTTATGCGCGTTTCGGGTCACTTCCGGTGTCGGATCGCAACCGGAAGTACATATTTAGATTCGTCTCGACGAGACCTTTCGATCCATATATACATTGTGGGGTCTAAAACTTAACGTAAATTTTAACTTCCGGTCATCTCAAAACCGGAAGTGAATTTTTGTACCAAAAGTATATCTTGACAGTCTCATACGTAATACTAATAATATTCCGAAAAAATATTTTAATTATCTAATATGGTTTTTGAGTAAAGTGGTGGACAAGAAAATGGCTTAGCGTTTTAGTATATAAGATTCCTTGTTAATAACCCAGTTAAAACTTAACCATGGCCTCTTTCCAGAGCATCTGCATAGGATTGGAATCTATGAAACTCCTTACTGTCCTTGTGATGGTAAATTTGTCGGAGATTTGAACAACTTATTTTTCAATTGTCCTAATCATAGGGAACAGCCTCGAAGCCTATATTTGGGTTTAATTGATCTCAATATTAGCCTACCAGTTAACATCAGCAATCTGTCTATATATAATATTCTAATCAAGTTTATAAACGATTCTAAAATAAAAATTTAAACAATTTTAAAAATAAAACAATTTTCTGTGGCAGAAAGATTTTTTATCTAATGCCATCTCTCTCTCTCTCTCTCTCTCTCTCTCTCTCTCTCTCTCTCTCACACACACACACACACACACACACCCACAATTTTATTGTTATTTTTAAATTTTTTTTGTGTTGTTTTTAATTGGTACGTACATTTGATTTTATTTCCTTCCTTTGAGGTTTCGCGGCTGCATTAATCAACGTCACGAGTTAATTAGCCCATTGCCATTTGAGTGTATTTAGCTGTATTAATAAAACATATCGGAAATATTTTACCTCTGTTACATTAGCAGCTGACTTAACATCACCTGTCAGTAACCTAATCTTCTACCTTTCCAATTTGACATTTTATTTCGAGTAAGTACATCAAATGCACCATCCTTTACATTTCACATTAAACTAATCCCCGTTCCATATTAAATTAGCTACAAGTGGATCTCAAAGCCAAATGAAATATTAATTACCGCATAACACCTCCTAATCGTATTTCATTTCTGAACGTAATGAGGATGCAAGAAGGGAGAGGGTGGGAAGCTGTGCTGGTGGGAATCTTGATTAGACCGGAGAGTGTTGAGGTATCCTTCAGGGTTTGATTGATGAGACTGCATGTCTGCAACACACATATACGTCCATCCTCTCTCCCAAATTGCCCCAGTCACTCCGTTTTAACTTTTAATAACTTATACCCACTGGAAGATCGATCCAAACCAGGACGAACTCGGCTGACGCTAGCCGATGAAAAGAAGGTTCGAAATTGATTTGTACTGTTAAATATTGTTGGCTACTGTTAAAATAGAAAATTAACGAAATGAATTCAATTATTTTTTTAATAAAATACAAATAAATTGGTTTATATCGAAGAGTTAAAAGACTACTTTACACATAAAATATTTAAGATAGTTGTTAACTCTTTCCAACCCAAATCATTTTTTTTTAATTAATTTTGTTGAAAAAAATGTATGTTATAGGAATCGATACAAAAAAAAAAATTGTTGATAACTTTTGTAACAATTTTGCATCCTATAATCGGTTCACAATTTGTCGATAGCTCACTACAAGTTTAACCCTAATTAGAGAACTGAAATACAGAGAGGATAGGTAATACAATAAAATAGTAAAAATCAACCTGAAACTGACAGTTTAAGATGTTTTCGACTAACCCACCTTGTATCTGAAGGAATACAATACCTTATAATCCTATTACAAAGGTATTTTGAATGTTTACAGATGACCGACCAGTGTCGTAGAGTATATGATTGAAACATTTATTTGAACTAAATAAATATATTTTTTAAATTGTACTTATGTAAATTGTATTTTTTAATAAAACTTCTTTATTTTATTCAAAAATAAAAAGTTTCTTGCCATTTGTAAAAGATACATTTATTTAATTAGGGGAAAGGCGCCAAATGTCGCCTGGCAAAATTTCCAATGTGTTTTAAATGTATCCATTATTTTCGAATCCGGAGAAAACTAATAAATATTTTTGAAAAATTTAAACGCAGAATGAAAGATAACATTATTACTGAGAGCAGAAAGTCCCTGAAAACTTCTACAATGTTTACTTTAATATGTTATGTAACAGGGGTGAAAATAAAAGAGAAAATATAGTATAATTTTTAATTGAAAATATTGCATGCAAAAGAAATTTTTTATTTATTCCAATGAATATTTCATTCTGCCTTTAAATTTTTTAAAAATGCTTTTTAGTTTTCTCAGAATTTGAAAAAAAAAAAATGGATACATTTAAAACACATTAAAAATTTTGACAGGCGACATTTTGCGCCTATCCCCTTTAATACCTTACGATTACAACTACTATTACTTACCTTATATAATTATGATTAGAAAACTATTCAAATTCAAAATAAATAGGATCAGCTTCTTAATCCGAGTCGTCTTGAGGGTTAGTAATTAGCGGTTGGGTCTCTACGGTCGCATCAATTATGTTATCAAGATCCCACATTTTTTGTTCTTCTTCTATTACATGTCTTACTGCATCTTTCCAGTTTTGTTCTGTAATGTTGTAAAGACTCGTATAACAATTCATGTACAGCTTGTATTTTATATGACGTATTTTTTCTAGCCACATAACTTTTCATTTGTGCCCAAATGAGTTCAATTGGATTTATTTCGCAGTGGTAGGGTGGAAGTCTAAGGACTGTGATGTTTCGCCTTTCCGCCATTTTGTCAACTACGTATTTCTTGAACTTAGATTTGTGTTGCCGGGCAATTTTTAAAAGTGTTGCACGGTGTTGCAAGGTACACCTTGCTCCAACTGATTATGCAGGGAAAGTTCCAAGGAAAGAGAAGCATAGGGAGGCGTAGAATGTCATGGCTGCGTAACCTGAGAGAGTGGTACGGATGTACATCAAATGAACTTTTCAGAGCAGCCGTCTCAAAAGTCCAAATAGCTATGATAATTGCCGACCTCCGCCGCGGAGATGGCACTTGAAGAAGAAGTTCAATCATCTGCTCAAAATACTCTTCAAAAACATCAGCTGTCATCTCCTCGTGATAGTCTTTTGTGCTTTTGGACTGAAATTCCAACAAACCATGCTTAACAAATCCTTTTTCACTGCCAATGTGAGAAATTATTAATCTACTGCCTTTACCAGAAGGCGGGGAGATACCAGTAGACCAACCTTCCATAAAGGCTTGCCTGGAGCTTAATATATTTTTATCTGACTAAATTTTTTTTAGAGTATGACCTGAGTTTACCCACGTTTCATCCTGGTCGAAGATTGGCCTTCCTTCAGCCCGGAATTTTCGTATGGATCTTAGATAATTTCTTCCCCAACATATTATCTCCTCCCGGTCAATCAAAAATGATTTTCGGTCTGATTTCTCCCACCGAAAATTTAATTCTTTTAAAACTTGCCACAACTTAGTTCGTCCGATATGAGGCAAATCCGGGTCGTCTCTAACTTCTTGTAAAATTTTGTTTAGGTTTGGTATTTCTTTTTTGAAAAAAAAAATCCATGAATTTTCCTTCAAATACCATTTTTGGCAAATTCATCAATTTTAATAGGCTTTTTCCCTCTCTTTAAGTGTTTGTTTGTGTTTGAGTTAGCTATACCGTGTTTTTTTCTTTCTGATAGGAACCTATATATAGTTGACTCTCCTACGCCAGTCATGTTGGTACAACTTTCGACTATGTTGCGAACAGTGTTTGTGGGATTCTGAGAAACCAGAGCATCGTGAACATTCAGGACAATAGTCTTCTCTCTTGGTGAATAGACAGACTTACTGACTGTACGCAACAGTACCGGTGTAAAACTTGATGATGTTGATGATGAAGCCATCACAAACAATCCAACAAAACGAACACGAGCGAAAGGTACGTATATGTTAGGTATATGGAATAAAAAATCACTCAAGCACTGCATATAATTCGCAAAAGAAATATTCGAGACGCTAATTACTGCTGTAGACGTGGAAACACCGACGAGCCGTAAATTACATGCGATCAAAAACGTACTAAACAAAAAAATTGTTTTCGTTCGTAATAACTTCACCCTTTCAAGTTAAGTTTCGAATATAAACTGAACAGACGAGGCACGTGGCCAAAGCCGGCATCTTCACACCCATTATATTATATTAAAAATCTGGGGAATTCCATCCTAATTATCTTGCAACGAATAGTACCTTCGGATATGAATTCCAGGTTTTCTAGTAATGTGATTAAACGCGAAGATTAGTATTAAAATATCCAAAGAGATAAGGTATTCTTATTTACAAAATTGTTAATGGTTAAATTCTTATTTTTATTAATATAATATAATACCCAACATTAGCCGTGAAAGTTTTTATTGTTTTTTTGCTAAATTTATTAGTATTAAAATATTATTAATATTATATATAACAGTACTAAAACATTATATTCTTATTTAATGAATAAACACCTCAGTAACGCCTATGATTTACGACCGTTTTATGAGTTTGAGGCACATTTCGTGCTCTCAACAATTTGTGTACGGAGAATATTGATCCCATTTGGAATCATCTAGCGTTGGTGGTACCTGAATTATCTATTTGTAACACTTGATATAGTGGTCTGATAAAACATTGACTAAAATAGGAATTACGTTTATTATTGCACTTATACTATTAACAATTTAATTTTATACATGGAAGACTTTATACATAATTTACACCTTGTACGATTTTGATCATGTAGTGGCCAGTGTCCTTCGCCATCAAATCGAACGTCTTGCACTGGTGCAGGATGCAATACTTGTCTCTTAATTGGTGTATTCTCTTGAGAAGGACGTCCTCGTTTTCTCGTGTCGAACTTTCCAGCTTTCAGTAACGCATGTTCAACTTGAGATTTAAATTGGAGAAGGGTGATGTGTTTCACTTGTTTTTGTTTGCAGTGTCTTCGGTACAGCAAGATTCTATATAGTTCCACAAGCATGCCATGCAACTCTACAACCCCCATCGAAATATTATATTCTTTGACAATTGCTGGCCGTTCGATTTCTACATAGGTTTTGCTCTTGTTGCACCATCTCTCCACTTTATCAAGATATTTTGAGAGCTTTGAGAGCAGTAATATTTTTTTTGCTGTCTATTTTTACATTAGAGGATCCACGACCTTTTGCCACTAGAACTTTGTCTTCTGAAAAAAGACAACTTGCCAGCCACCCACTTTTTACAGTCCCTGCAGCAAGGAAGCCCCGTTCTTTCAGACTAATAAGTAGATTATAAGATGTGAACCAATTATCTGTGAAAATATTGAAATTCATGTGGTTCGGCAGATTTCTAACCAACTTCAATACTATATCCCCACTAATTCCAAGATATGACTCATCTGGGACTGTTTCTTTTCCCACATATATCTCAAAATCGTATAGAATGCCGCTACGTCCTGCTCTTGCAAAAACTTTTATGCCCCATTTATGAGGTTTATTTTTTATATATTGCTTTAGATTACTATGTCATTTGAACGCTACAATAAACTCATCGATGCTGTTAAATTCCTCAAGTTCTATATTATTCATATTTTGCCGAACTTTTTTAATGAAAGGTTTTACTTTATATAATTTGACATTGTTGCTAGATGACACTTTCAAATTATCGTTGACGTGAAAATATGCTCGCAGTTTATCAAAACGATTATGTGACATGATATCAGCTATCGTATTATATCGCCTTTCTTCTGCCTAATACATTCTATACGAAGGAACGCAAACAATTCCACTCAATACATGTATGCCTAAGAACTGCTCTATCTCTGCCGCATTTGTATCAATATTTTTACAGTCTTTTTGCACAGAATACAAATTTATCTGCTCAGCAAAATTTTGAATATTATCATTGTCACAAAACATTTTAAAATATTGGAAGGGCGTATAAATATTTTCATCAACCGAAAAATCACCACTGTATTCGCTGTTTACATCAATTAAATTGTTGTCTGTGCAAGTTGGTTTTTCTATGCTTTTTTTTTGGCATGACTTGTCTGTGGCTCTTCTTTAATTTCTTCAACAGTTTTTTCTTCCATATTCTCTGTAACTTGGGCGTTCAAGCTATGTTCTACAATATTTTCCAATAATCCTTCTATTTGAGTTTCTTTAATCATTTCTTCTTCCAAAGTCTCTTTCTCATTATCAACATCAAATTCGATATCAGAGTCGTCAAGAAGATTAACTACCTCTTCCTGGGAAAATTCCCGAAAAGAAAGTTTGGTTTTGGTAGTTTTGAACACACGATCCATCTGAAATAAAAAAGCATATTGTACTTTTGTATTTTATTGACAGAAACAAAATTCAAACGACTTCCCAATGATGCCATTTGGAGACCTCCACAATGGCCCAAATATTCCATTTGGATTCATTGATATTTATATCGCAGACAAAAACGCAGATTTATAAAACATTAGTGCGAAGTATTATGACATATGGGGCCGAAAATTGGATCATAAACAAGAAAAACAGCAGTAAGATAATAGCAACAGAGATGGAATGCCTGCGAAGATGCTGCAGAGTAACAAGAATGGATAGGAGAAGTAATGACGAAATAAAGCAAAGAACATCAATAGAAACAGACATACTAACATATATAGAACAAAAAAGACTAAAGTGGTATGGACATGTAAGAAGAGCTAGCGACAGCAGATGGATAAAAAGAATAACCGAATGGAGCCCCATAGGAAGGAGGAAAAGAGGACGACCCCGAAAATCCTGGAGGAACGAAGTAGACGACGCCATGAGTAAGAGAGGACTAAACGATGGAGAATGGAACAACAGAGAGAGATGGAAACGGTTGAGCGAGGGAAGGCAGTGAATACTGTATAATCCCTAAATATATATATGATATTTATAATGTTTACATAAACAATCTTATGTAAGTAAATATTAGCAAACTATAATGCAAATTATCAAATAAAAATAATGTAAGAAGCAAAATAATTTTTTTCGTGCAATTACTGGTTCAATTACTCACCTTAGAATGATCTGAAATTTACAGTGAATTGATGATCGTTGTTTCACTACGAAGTTTTACATTGAAATGTGACTAACGTTTACTGATAGAATTGTCAAATAAATTAATGCAGCGTCATCTAGTAGGAAAGTGAGGCAACGCAATTCCGTTCGCCAAATCGACATAAGTAGTTTCCTTTACCGCTAAAGCAGAAAACATTGCTATGATCCCAAATGGGATCATCTGACTGGAAAGGGTTAAATGCTTTATAATGGGAGCTAAGTATTTTTTTATCGTCTCTACTAATATTTACAATATCTGTTCTTAGCATAGGAACAATAAGTAAAATTTTTTGAAAAATATTGTTAAGGACATGTAGGAATTTTCTCCAGCGAGAAAATATCTTTAACGTTAGTTTCTATACTACTATTGGACAATTTATTATTTAACTAAATATATTTGGTACTCAAGTCGTCAAATCCGTTGGTTTAAATTGTTTTCAGCGACGCACTTCACCTGTGGTTTCGTGTAACTCACGCACTAGTTATCACATTACCATGATCATTTGTCTCTCTTGATTAAATGATTGGGCACGTAAAACAGGACATCTGTTATTATGCGCAGGATCTTATTTAGAAATCTTTCTAGGATTTCAGAGTTTGAGGTACTAGCAGTACACCAGAGTGATATTCCGCATGTTCACACCGGCTGCAGGATTGATTTGTAGATTAGGAGTTCATTTTCTATTTGAAGTCTGGATTTCCTGCCAATCAACTAGTACATTTAATGCAGTTTTACTCCCAATTGTTTACGTTTTGTAAAGATATGTGTTCTCAACGTCATACGTCGTCTAAATGCACACCAAGGTTCTTTACGTCATTGATTTGTTGAAGCTGTATACCATTTATTTTTTTATTATTTATTATTTTATATGTATTGTTATTATTTTTATTGTAGATACGGAGTTCTTTCTAAATTATATCCAAGAATGTGCTAATGTACTGGAAATTAAACCACTTGAAGAGAAACAAAATGTTCCTGTTACTAACACCATCAAAGCGTTTTCTTGGAATGCAGAAACCACAAAATTGTTGATTACAGAATATGGTAAACATATTTCTGAATTTCGTAATCTGAAAATGAAAAAATTGTGGTAAAATAAAAGAAGTTTGTCGTAAGATGAATTATACAGTATCTGAGGAAGACCTCGACAGAAACATGCGAAATTAAAACACCACTATAAGACAATCAAGGATAACAATAAGTCCAACACTGGTAGAGAACGCATCATCTGGGAATATTTTAATATGTTTGAAGATATATTTGCAGAGGATAAAACTATATATCCCGAGAAAATCCACTCTTCACTTAATGGTTTAGCTTTTAGTAGTACTTCAAGCACTTTTCTTAGTACTTCTCCTTGCATTTCAAGTATGATACATATAGAGCCATTAACAGTTGCACCCCACAAACTATTAAGTAGTCCTAGCTCTGCAACTGGAACACATAAAAAACCAGTAAAAGTTGCACTCCATTTAACAGATTGCCCTAGCACAAGTACAATACCTATATCAACTGCTAATCCCAAACAAGCAATTAAATTGAGAACGCTCCAGGAAGGGAGAAGCCTTTATAGATTTAGAAAAGAATATTTAGCACTAGAAAATAGAAGAGTTGTTGCATTAGAAAAATTGGTGGAAGAACTTGCAGAAAATAAAAGAATCCAAAAATCAGAGGAATGAGATATTAAAACAACAAGGAAGTATAAAATGATATTTTAATCTTTTAAATATAAAAATGCATATAATAAATTTTATAAAAGCACTCTTGTTATATTATCTGTTTCCCAGGTTAACCAGTTTACTACGTTTCATGTTTGCCCCTTGAAATTTTGGCTCATTGTGTTCAACTAAATTGTTTTCTTCTTGATATTCTTTAACTTCTGTAAAATGTAATGATCCTATGTGTTCTCCTGCAGCACAATAAAATTGTGTAGTACACATGCAGTCAATATTATTTCACTAGCCATTCCAGGAGCTGCAACATCTAAATATTTTAATCTTCGGAACTTTCCATTTATAAGTTCAAATGTTCTTTCAATAATGAACCATACACTAGACAATCTTGTATTATAATGAATTTGTTCTTTAGTAAGGTAGCCATTATCTTGATACGGTTTCATCAACTGATGAAAAAGTAAAGTGAAGTTGAATTTCCAATTAAATGGTAATTATTAGGTACTAGTTCTTGTAACCTATTAAACAATGGATTTAATCTAAATACGTGGGCATCATGCATTCTTCCTGGCATGCATATGCAAATATCTATAAAAACTTTGTATGCACCTAAAACATGTAATTCCATAAATAATGAATTAATAAATTTCAGAAAGTCTGTACCATTTGAGAAACTTTAATTATTCATTTGTTTACCACTATGTACTGTTAATAAAATTTGAATTTTGACAACTAAAAGTTTTCCGCAGTACACCATGGAAGAATAATATTTGCTAACAAGTGGATACTAAAAGTTTATTATATGGTCCATTTCACTATATATACCTAAAATATTTACCTTACAAGATGATTGAATGTGTACCTTTTCTATTGTAATAGTTAAAGGCATTTGCTTGCTCCTACTATTTGCGAAGAACCGCAAAGTGGGCGACGCCTGGTGGTAGATTTCAAAAGCATCCACTTCGGGAAAACCTTGAAATTGTCATTAATTTTATACATATTAGCGACCGGTTTATATTGTAATTAACAATGACTTCGGCTTCAAAAAACTATTGCAGTGTTTCTCAATGTTCCTCCTATTATAATTCACAAAAAAAATTCCATACATAAAAGTTTGGCAATGCATTTTGCGAATTGGCAAACCTATAACCAAGTACATGACTGTGTGCAGTTTACATTTTACTGAGAACGATTACTTTCCAAATAAGTATTGATTAAAATATTATTTATATTTTAATATATTTATATTTAATTGACTTTATAGTAACACCTGAAACTAAATTGAGAAGACTGAATAAAGATGCTGTTCCATCAGCTAAATTGCCCCAAAGTTCTCATGAAGTGATTAGTAGAAAACGTAAGGCGTAATCTACAATATATAACGTGGCCAGCTCCAAAAACTGCCTCACCCTCAACTAAAGATCTCTGTCGACCTTGCAACCACAAAAATAATTGAGACAATGTAAATTTTACTCTGCGTGTTTCAGACATACTGTAAAATAACAAACATTTAATTTTATTTTTATTCAGGTTTGGGAGTCAATTGCCGTATATATAAACTCGAATCACAAACAAATAAACTTTGAAGAACGTACTCCAACTTTTACTGTGGCAAAACACACGTGTAAATGATTTATATTAAACGTTTTATAGCTTCGAGATCAAATAACAAAATGATTTGTTTTCCCGAAGTTATCGTCCATCTTTGAAATCTTGAGCGCCCCCTGTTGGAATTGGCTATCGCGAATACCTGGAATGCCATGAGAGCGACGCTGAAATACCTGTATCTAAAAGGATGAATATTTTAACAATATTCTATAAATCACTTCATACATTAGCTATGCGCATTTGTGCTTCCAAATTTGGCCAATTAATATATGTCTGACATATTTGACCAAGGACTATAATCATTTCAATAAAAATGCCATGTCCTGAGCTTTTGGAAAAACCAAATCGATCCTCTGCTTCCAGATCCCCTGTTCTGTTTACTAATAGTCCATAAGGTAAATAATATTTTTTTCTTAGAGGTATTCGAGTAACTTCTATTAACTGTTGTACTCGTTGTAACAAAACCTAAAATCGGAACGTGTTATAAATAGTATTAGGTACAGACAAACAGATATCTCGTGAAATTAAAAAGTCACCGCGCAAAAACAAATTTGAAAGTGGGAGTTTAGCAAAGCCATTTGTGCAGTAAACGTTATGCACTGAGGAGCTGGATATTTTAACACTGTTGCATTGTTTCTTTTACTCGCGGTATTTAAATTTAATTTTGTTGTGATTTTATGTTTTGTATTTGTGTATTTTGTTTTACTCATTTTCTGCAAAAGTTCTTTTCAGAACTCTGTTAAAATTAAAAACTCCAAAGATAAGGAAATAATTGTAATATAAAAAAGTAGATATACCTAAATTAGTGTTATTTAATATTATAGCATGGAGGTCACAGTCTCCAGAAACATTTAAAAAATAAAAATATAAAATGTGCAGTAAAGCTAAATATCTACAAGACCTTAATAAGACCGGTTTTGATATATGGGGCTGAAACGTGGACCTTA
Source organism: Diabrotica undecimpunctata (assembly GCF_040954645.1). Classification (NCBI taxonomy): domain Eukaryota; kingdom Metazoa; phylum Arthropoda; class Insecta; order Coleoptera; family Chrysomelidae; genus Diabrotica; species Diabrotica undecimpunctata. The sequence goes on from NC_092811.1 coordinate 104,732,296, forward strand.
TCTCAAAATGATGAAAGACTTCTTGATATTTTTGAGACACAAATTTTTTAGAAAGATTTTTGGGGCCGTAGATGAAAATGGACCATGGCGTCGAAGATACAACTTTAAACTATATTAGTTATACACCGATCCAGATATTGTGAAATTCGTTAGAGTGCAGAGACTTAGATGGACTGGACACATTGCTACGATGTCAGATCGCGAATAAACGAAAAGAATAACATTTTCAAAACCAGAGGGCACAAGAAGTAGAGAACGACCACGAAGGAGATGGATTGATGATGTGGAAGAAGACCTACATATTCTAAGGGTTAGAAGATGGAGGGAAGTTGCCAGGAATCGACGGGAGTGGTAACTTCCTTCACGGCCAAGATCCACAACGGATTGTCGAGCCGCTTATGATGATAATGTTTAATAATAATACAAAAAATTGTTCTAGTCGTGAACAGATTGTAATAGCACTCCGAAAGAAGCATAATAAATAAATATTTTCGGAAATGAAATAGTAGTATTATCAGCATTTTTTTTTATTAATTTGTTTCCATGATTTTCTAGAGTATTATACCTAAACTTATTGTGCTCCTATACCCTATATTTAAACTAAACTTTTTTCTCTACTAAATACATATAATTAGACTTAGGCAAATATGCAAATAAAAAAGTATGAAATATGCGCATAAATATGCAGTATTTTATGCAAAAATATGCAGTATTTTATGCAAAATATGCATATTTATCTAGAAAATATGTATGTAATAAAAAATATTTACAATATTTTTTTATTTACAAAAATACTTCCAATATTATAAATATATAACATATACAATTCTTTTAACATATAAATATTATTTTGAATTGTGGTAACAATAGATTATCAAATGATGTTCAAAATTTTCTAATAAAAACTTATTGCTTCTATCTGAATACATATTATATTTTGTAAATAGAAAAACTTCTTTCGACATCAACTGATGTAACTGGGGCATTTTTCAAATTTACTATAATAGATCGTTCTATATTAAGTGGTTCGGAAAATGTCCCAGCTAGTACTTGAACCACTTCAGAAAGAACCTGGTAACCACTACTTTTTTCTATGGTTACTTTAAATTTTTGAAAAATTTCCTTTCCAATAGTACCTTTAACGTTTTGACACAATGACTCAAATTCTTTTATTAAAGCTGTGCTCTCTAACAATGATAATTTGGAGGATCATAATTGAGTCATAGTTTTCTGGACAAAACTATAATTTAATTTTATGAATGACAGTTGCTGTTGGAGGATGTTATTTTGGAAGGCTTGCTTAGCTTCCAATAAAGATTGGCAACTATCATCCGTTAAAAAGTTAATTATTTTTTTTAAATCAACAAAATGATCAGCATAGAAATTAGCTGCTTCCAACCATGTTCCCCAACCTGTTAAAATGGGTTGCGGTGACAGTGGAACAGCAGGAAGCATATCTCTGTAACATTGTATTCTTACAGCTGGTTTCAGGAATAACTTTTTGACGCTCGCTATTAAACTGTTAACTAGTGGAAATTTTTTTCTTACTTCCTCCGCAACTCTGTTTAATCCATGCGCTAAACAAGTGACATGTATTAAGTTTGGATAAAATATTTTTAAATTTTGTCCTGCTTTCACCACATATGGTGCGGCATCAGATAAAATAATAAATAATTTATTATTAGGCACAGCAGCAGGAAGAAAAAAGTTTGCTAATGCTTTTTGTGGAAATCGTGATATTTTTAGACCGTTGGGTTTTTCCACTTGCTTACAGGAAATTAAATACTATTTTGGAAAGGTTTAATCGCTAAGTACACCAATTAATAAGTGCACAATGTATCTTCCTGACGAGTCAGTGGTCTCGTCCACACATATGTAAAAGTTCGGCTTTTATGTTGTGGATAACTGAGGAGTATAAAAAAATTGACATTATTTCTCTTTAGAGTTCGTTCACAGGGAATGTTTTGTTTGCAATATTTTTTTAAAAAAGAACTGAAGTTTTCATTAGATAATTTTGAAAGCGGTATATTAGAAGATACTAATGCACGACACAAGTCTCCGTTAAAAGTTTCTTGTTCGGTTTGTTTTTTGGAACTTGACTGAAAGTACTTGGACACTGAAGGTTGATATTTTTCACCGGATGTGGTTTTTACTTTTTTAGCTAAATGTTTCGCGGTTCTGACGTGCTGATCTATTTGAAATTTTTTTTTCAGATGAAATCTAAAAAAGAATATAAATATTTTATAGTTGTACCCATTTTTAAAATCTAAGATTGTAGAAATAAACTAAAAATGAACCGTTTTTGCATAACAATTAAAATATTTAAATTAAATCAAATAAAAATTGGAGTAGTAATCTTGACAAAGTCAAGAAATGACTGTGCAAGAAGGAAGAACCCCCAAATATTTACAAGAGGCTCTTGGTCTTTTCTGTTTAGATTTAAAGAAAAAATACTGTAAGCATAAATTAAAAGCACTTAATTAATTAAGTCCAATATATGATATGTTTTTGTTTTTAGCAAAATTAAAGCAAACTATGCTATTGTTAGAAAAAAAAATGTTAGCGACCTTTCAGTAGACTATTGAATGATTTGAATTTAAATATGTATCCTATTTTTTATCGCAAGGAATTTAAAAAATGCTTGAAAAATAAATACATCGATTTATTGCGAACTAGCCTTGTGTCGGTACTTTCCTTAAACATAATCTCCAATTTTAAAATCTTTGTACCATCGTGTAAATTTTTAAAATAAAATAAAAAATTATACGTATGTACTTACGGTATTGCCACAACATGAGCAATAAACTTTATCCATATCCATAGATAAGCTATTTGTAAGGTTTTATCCAAGTTGAAACATTGCTTATTTTCGGCATTTTCAAAGCACAATAATTATTGACAATTAGAAATACACGTTGTTTACGCCTCCAATTTTACAATAAAAGTTCTGAAACCAAGTGAAACTGACCGTCAAAATAAAAATTTTTACCTAGAGACATAAACTGGCAAACACAAACCCTTAATTCCAGGACAAAACGTAACAAAACTATAAGCCGCTGTCTTTTATTAGTTACTATACCAAGAATTTGAATACCAAGTGATTATAAAACAAAATTAAATATTGGCATTTCATGCGATCTGTAAGTTTGAATATAAAAATATATAGTTAACACAAAATTTTCAAATTATATGCACTTTATGCTCACTTTTATAAAAATATGCAAAATTTTACATTTTTATTTTTTATGCATTATATGCAAAATAAGCAATTTGTATATTTCCCAAGTCTACATATAATCATTCTTTACCAATTTCTGTTACATTAATATATATACTAAAACATTTCCTACTTCAAAATGTTCTTAAAGTTTGTTCGTTTAACGCAAAGCAAATAACTTCCAACTTTTATAGGGTAAATAGAAGCTGTGTGGTGCAAATTTCCTTTCTGTTAATCACATTTACTACATATCAAAGTAAATTGCTCGTCGTCAGTTCATTTTAACTTTTAATAAATTATACCACTACAAGATCGATCTTGGGATGAGCTGCGCTCGGAATAGATGATGAGAATTTGTAAAATATTAAACCGACTAAATCTCATGTGAGGTCATGAGCGTATCCACAGACCGAACGTGCCATGACTGTCCCGTTTTATTGTATTATGGCATTTTCAGCCGTAGGAATACATCATCTAATTTAAAAAAGAAGACGTTTGTTCTATTTTAACTTACCTAGTTATATCATTCGAGATTAAGAGTTTTTTTATTTAAAGAAACAAAGTCGCATCCACCCAAAGGTTATTAGCGACATTCCTGCAATATTTGTAATAATATTAAATTTAATATTTGTAGCAATCAATCATTGTAACAATTAATTACAATTTGTGAACAATTGAACATTTGTAACAATTAATTAAGCTAAATTTTGTGTAACATATTTATACATTTTAAGTAACCTAATAAATTGTTCGGAACTAAACTTTTGTTGAGGAGTGCTTTCAGGTTATTTGACAAATTTTAAGACTGTCTTTGATTTACATATTTAGGACAGTCTATCAAGAAGTGCTTTATACTACTGTATTGCATGTTTCGCATTTTGGAGGTTCACTATTTGAGAAGTGATAGGCATGAGTATACCCACAGTGTCCAAATCGTAGACTTGTAATAATAGTTTGGCATCTTCTATTTCTGGCTGTGGACTTCCATGAAAAAATATCACTTCTGATGGTTCTGAGTTTCGAACTAGAGTGATTCCACTCCCGATTCCACACACTTAACACCTTATTTTTGAAATAAACTTTTAGATCGCCTGCGATACTCCGAGACTCTAGTATCGCGCACTAGTATCTGCTTCTTCATTCCCTTCTATGCCTATATGAGATGGTATCCATAGGAAGTGGACTCTTCTGAAATTTTCTTGAGCTTTCATTTTGCGAAAACAGTCATATTGGTTGGAGTTATATTTTTTTAGGGGATTCAGATTAGTTTCCTGTAGGCATATTACATCAGGAGATTGTTCACCAATTAGATGATGGAGCATAGCAAGGCGATGGAAAAAACCATTAATATTCCACTGAAGTAGAGACTTGAATTTAATGTTTTCTTAACTGAGATGTGTCACTTTCCGCTTCCGATGCCTCACTGTTAAGATAAATATGGATTTTTTTCCTTATGGCCGGAGCTAGTGGTTCGGAGCACTGTGAAGCGATGTGTCCTAGCTTGTTGCATCTAAATCAAACTAAACTGTCTTTAGAAATGGATATTTTATAAGTCGTGTTGTCCAAAACAAGAGTAAATGACTCTGGTAGTGTTAGATTGTGAACACTGATATAGATTTGTCTTCGAAAACTAAGGATGTGATTGTACTCAGGCATAGAAGCACTTATTTTGAGGAAAGTCATGGGGGAGACAGGAACTATGCTGATTTTTTGTAACTCATTGATTAGCAAGTCGTGCGGTATTGAAGGACATACGCCGGAGAGCACAAGTCGTTCCGCTTGTGTAACTAACCTTCTTGCTCTGACAATTTCACCTTGTATTTCTATTTGACCATGATTATTCATAAAATCGTCCACTATCTGTTTATTGGATAAATACATACATATGCGATTATTAGATAATCTAGAAGAGATTATATTTTTCGGTTGAATTATATTTCCAAGTGGGAGAAGATAGTCTTGAAGTTTGGTGTTTTATAAGGCACTAAAGATAATTGCTTGGGACTTTAAAGGAAATTGCACTCTCGACGCTGCCGAAGAGTATGACTGTGATGTGTTTATTTGATTTTGATGGTCTCGTATTGTAGAACTGTTGTGTGATTCCATGTTTGAATGCATTTCGATAAACGTTTGTGAAAAGTAAGTCCGCTAAAATAGGTATATCGGTCTTTACTAAAAGCGGTTATTTGCTGGTAAAACTGGATTTGTTTATTGACAACAATAACAAATAATTGCAATTTGCTGACTTTAATGCTAATTTAACTGGATATTATGTAAAGAGTTTGTACACTTACAGATTATTTCAATATATCACTAAGATTCACAATTTATAACTTACATTAAACTTTGTTAATGTTAAAAATATTCGGAGCCCATATTGAATACAACATTATAGTTATCGATGCAGAACCGAACTCCGAGATTAAGAGTGTTCCGAAATGAAACGCATTCTAAAGTAAAATTTATATTTATTATATAATTCTTGAAGTTTAATAAAGAAATTAGATTGTAACAATATTTTATAAAAATAAATTACACAGGTCAACAAAAAGAAAGACCTATAAAAATTTTCCTACAAATTTATGTGAATCCGATGTATTTTTTGGTCCTAAAAAATCTGGAGTTAGATTTTACGTATTACCCTCAGTTTTACCACAATATATTAATTTATATTTTTATAAATAAATATATACTTTTTTATTCTACATTATAATAATTTGAAAAAGACAAAATACCGTGACACAATAAAATGATACGTTATTAGAATAATACCTTTTATCTAATTCTTATCTTGTAATAGTATATGCTATAATTTCATCATTTGAGAAAGTGATTCATCGTATAAACGCTGAATATCCTCAAATTTAAATATACACAGCAGCTCTCGAAAACTACCCGGTTTCTCAATTGCAATTTGCGTTTTCTCATAAAAAATTACACAATATATAAGTAGTATATTTATTTGTGCTTCTCTATAGAAAAATTGACCAGAAGTTGTACAGTGTAGCCAATTCTTGTTCCCAAGTAGTAATTATGGTCATACAAAACCTGTATTCTTCCACGCAGCGATTATTACCGTCATAAAATACCAAAAAACATGATTTTTTCAATAGTAAAAATTAAGCACAAAATTGTAATTAAATAAATTTTATTTATATATTCCGTTTCGTTACATATTTAAATTTATAAAATAAAAATCGATATTTTAAAACATTATTTTTCAATCGTTTGCCAACTTTGGAATAAGCGACGGAACTCCGTTTCAATTCCGACCCACAGAAAGCTGTAAAACTAGTTTTTGCCGAGCAAGTGCCCATCAACAATCGTTCATTTATATTGGCGTTCCTGAGGATAGTGCATGTGTTGCATTTTGTGAATATATTTTATGCGATAACTTTGTGTTATTGATAATACGAGTGTTATAGTTTGTCGTTTTATAGTAAATTTTTAGTTATATTCTGTGATTATTTGGTTTGAGTTTTATTGGAGTGGGACGAAAAACCGAGTTGTTCCAAGAGAAGACAGCAAAATTAGATGTTGATTCCAAAAATGAAAAGCCGCAAAAGAGACGGAAAATGTTAACGTCCGAAAAAATAGGTGATTATGAAAGAAATTGAAAAGGAGGATTCTAGAATGGCTTACAGAAAAGGGGATTACATACGAAGAATCAATGCTCAAAATTTAGCTACTTGACATTGCACGCTTAAGGAAAAGTGAATATCTTCAATATGCTGTAGATGAAACTGCAAAAGATTATGGTGTCAAAGTTCTGCGTCTATCAGCTTATCATTGCGAACTTAAACCCATTGAACTTATCTGGGCGCAAGTGAAAGAAGAAGTAGCACGCAATAACAAAACGTTCAAATTAAACGAAGTTAAGGAACTTTTGATTCAAGCAATCCTCCATGTCACTCCAGAGAAATGGGCTAAATGTATAGGCCACATAATTAAATAAGAACATCGTATGTGGGAACTTGACACTCATATCGAAGTTTTACTAGAGCCAATTATAATTACACCAGGTGGTGAAGATAATGACAGCGATAGCAGCGCTGTATCTTCAGATTTAGACAGCAAATAATATTTTCTAATAGTTTAATAAGAACATCAGCATAAAAAAAACCAAAAACATAAAAAAAAACGAGAAGAACATAGTAAGTGTGTATAGTGTTTGTATTTAAATAGAATACTACAATGTTTTGTTACATCAAACATTATTTTTATTTTGTTTTTATAGAATTTTATTTTGTTTTATAGGATTTTATTTTGTTTTGTTTTATACTGTTTAAGTATTTTGTTCATTTTCTTTAATAAGACAATATGGCTCTTGGCGGACACCCATTTAAAAAAAGTAACGCGCCACAAGACATACCTCTGGGGTGGACGGTGTGGAAACTGTCTTAAAATTTGTTTTAAAAAAATTTCATTATGTAAGTCTTTAAGGACGGGTCACGTCAAAAGACGTTTTAGCGTAACTTCCGCGACAGCCGGGTGGTATCAGAAAGCTTTATGCAAAATTACTTGTTTTTTATAGCTTTTTGTTTGTGGCATTCTGTATTTTTAGGGGAATGTAGGGAATGAGCCACACAATATTTATTCGTATGTTTATTTACTGACGTTTCGATCTGTATATCCAGAGACCGTTTTCAATTATACAAATGATAGTAATATTTATTTTCTATGGGTTTTTGCTTGTCTTTCTGTATTTTTAGAAATAATGTTGGGAATAAGCCACAATATATTTATTGAAATGTTTAATTTACGGACGTTTCGATCTCTATAAAGAGACCGTTTTCAAACATACAAATGACAGATATATTTATTTTTCTATAGCTTTTTGTTTGTGGCATTCTGTATTTTTAGGGAGAAGGTTGCAAATAAGCCACAATATATCTATTTACATGTTTAATACACTGACGTTTCGATCTTTATTCCGTTTTTAAAGATAGAAAAAAAAAGAAAATAAATAATATAAGATTATAAAAATATATAATGATAAACACATAAAATAAATATAACTATCATTTATATCTTTGAAAGCGGTCTTTGGATATAGAGATCGAAACGTCAGGTAAAACTTGTAAATAAATATATTGTGGCCTATTTCGAACATTAATATTTAAAAAATAAAATATAATTAACGTTAAAATAAAACTGAGTGTACGTCACTAGATTTTCATACGTCTTTCTGCATTGCTGCGCCTTTAAACGATGAATCACTCTCCCAAATAGTGAAATTATAACATAGGTCCGTACAAATATTTCAGGAGTTAATGCTTTTGTCTTTTCATTCTCTTTTTTCTGTAAAACTTCTCAAGAAGCTTTTTCTCCTATCCGAGGTACTTCGTTGTTCCTCATAAAGTAATCAACAGTAATCATCCATCATGTTGGTGTTACAACGTCCCTGGTATCATTTCTCCATCACCTTGATATCCTGGTGGAATCGTTCGCCTTGTTCTTCACTGACATCACCCAGATTTTCAGGGAAAAGTCACGATAATTGTGCAAAAAGTGGTAAACTTATCTAATAAATTACCCACTATAAGCTTGTAGTTAGAGTATTTCACATAACCTAAAAACTTGGTGACAATTGATTTGAATGCAATCCAAACTTCTTTTTCCTTAGTAGTAATTTTTGATATAAGGTTGAATGCTCGCATAAATGAACTTTGATCAACTGAAAGGCAGATATCGAGCACAGTTTATTAATTATATCTTGCCCAAGTACTTTCGCTTCCTCTTATAGGCATTTTATGATAAAAATCCTGCTGGTGGCCTCAAAACTTCAACGTGGACTCACATTATGAAAAATGAAATTTTGCCCAAAATTCGCATTTTAGAGTGTTTAGAGATTTTGATTTGAAAGTTAAAGAAAGTAATAGAAATACTTTAAAAAAAACTGGTCGGCCAATGCAGACATTAAAATTTTTAATATGGTTCAAAATGTTAAATAAAAGTTTTCTGGACTTTTAATTTAAATAATTTGGCTTTTATAAGGACAGCAATAAAGGAAGCAAAACTGCGCACGCATTAGTATTAACTTAAAGTAGCTTTTATTAAAGGATGACTGTATTAAAAGTATTTTTGTTTTGTTTAGTGTTTAGTTCATTAGGCTTGACCGTTTCTTTGATATTGTATGTTCAGTATCTTTACTGTTTTCTCAGTAATAACAATAACAGAAAACAAATCATTAATAATTTTTTAATCAGTTTGACAAACCAAAAACACATTTTATATAATCTTTAAAATGATTTTTGAAATTGTATCCGGTTTATTTGAAATAGTTTCCAAGAACAAAAAGAATGTTATAAATTTATAATGGAAAGAAGCGGTGTTAGCAGGTAATCTTTTAGTTTAAAAGTTTAATCAAGTTAATTACAAAACTGCTTCAAAGCTATATTCTTGTTAAAAGAGCCCGAGAAATCAGTCTACAAAGATTAAATGGTATTTATTCAGTCGTTTGTATCTCCTTTTTTAAAGACGTGTACTCGAATTAGACGACTAAAAAGTTATTACTACAAAAATATAACGTAAAAATAAAAATATAATAAATTGGCAGATAAAATATTTAAATTTTATTAAAATAAGTAAATTGCTTCTGGAAATAAAACGGTTAAGGGACACATTCGTAGTAAAAACTTTATTGACAAAACGTATTTTTAGGTTGTTTTATTTCAAGATTAAAATAGTGGGAAAACAGAAACATCCTCGAAGGTTGATTAAAGCAATGTGGAGTAAAGAAGTATAGCTTTTTACAAGAGGTATATACCTTAAAATGGGGTGAAATTGATCCAAAGGGTAAAACTTGATAATTGCGAATAATTTTGAATCCCGTGTTACCTCGATATACGAGCGCCCTAATATACGAGTGTTTTTAGATACGAGCCGAGGAGCGAGCGATATTTTGCTTTGAAATGACAGCAAGATTTGAGATACAAGGAATCGGTTTTTATTCAAATTCATACCTCTTATTTGACTACTTCTAATTTGCTTTGTAAATAAAAGGTAGTTTTACTGGTAATAGATCTTTACGGCCTCGCCATAAAGATCATTTTACGGGTCTCTACGTGATTATTACTTGGACCGACAAATTAAATGGTCATTGGAAGTTAAATCAGACAAAAATTCAGATTCTAAAGGTCGTGGCATATTATCGTGCACGTTGCGTTTCCAGCACATAGCGTTTCCGAAAAATATAATTTAAATGGTTTTAAATATGAACAACGCACACTCTCCGGAACATAGCGTTTCAGACATTTAACGTTTCCGTTCATTATATTCGAAAACAGTATTTTACTGATACCGACGGCTGCGTAACGAGTCGTAACCGGTTTGTAAGGATAATGTTAATTAGATACCCGTCGTTTTCCCCTTGTTGTTTATTTAGGTCTTTGTTTGATTTTGAAGTATTTAAAAGAAATTTAAAACATTTAAAAAAAAATAATTTTCGAGGCTATTTTGTCATTTATGCATGTGTTTTTATTGCTTTATGACAATTAATCACGGAAGTGATAAACAATTAGGAATTTAATAATAATTAATAGGTTTAACAATTATTTTAGAATGAATAGGATTCAGTTTAAATATGTTTTAAATTTAAATTCAACTTCAGTTAAAAAACAAAATACTACATTTAACGAAGCCATACATATCAAACCAAAAAGTATGTTTAAAAAGAAGAGGTATCACTTCCGTACAAAAGTCGTAATTTTTTATCACTTCCGTGATTAATTGTCACAAAGCAATAAAAACACATGCATAAATGACAAAATAGCCTCGAAAATTATTTTTTTAAATACTCTGTATCAAAATCAAACAAGTTCCTAAATAAACAACAAGGGGAGAACGACGGACATCTAATGCACATTATCCTTACCAACCGGTTACGACCTATGTTCCGTACATTGTGCGTTGTTCATATTTAAAACCATTTAAATTATATTTTTCGGAAACTAAACGCTATGTGCTGGAAACGCAACGTGCACGATAATATGCCACGACCTTAATACTAACCATATTGCACTTTCGATGTCGGTGTAATTTACATTGTGTAAATTTTTTACTATATACCTTAGTCTGTCTGCTTCGCTTGTTTCTCTCATTTTCGAAGTATCGTTAATAAGTTGGGTTCGCGTTTTGTACTTTTTGTACATTACAATATTACATTTATTTTTACAACCATGGGTTTGAAGAAGAAGATGATGTATATTTAACTAAAACGCGAAATCATTGAAAAACATGAGCAAGGTGTACGAGTAACTGACTTGGCGAGGATGAACGGGCGTACCACATCAATGATATGTACTGTACTTAAACGGAAGGAGGTGATAAATATATATGGTATAATGCCAGCTAAAGGTATAATGGTATAATGGTATAATGCCAGACTTCTTTCCATAAAAAGATGGAGAAACTACTAATTGTGTGGGTGACAGAGAAGCAGCTTCAAGGAGAAACCTTAACACAAAGCATCATACGTGAGAAGGCACAAGCGATTTACGAAGATTTGCTGAAGCAGATCCCACACACTTCCACAAATAATGAATCGAAAGACTTATTTAAAGCCAGTCGAGGCTGGTTTGACAACTTAAGAAAAAGGACCGACATTCACTCCGTCGTCAGGCATATATAGGACTTACATAACGGCAGAGGAGAAGACGATGCCAGGTCAAAAACCTATGAAAGAGAGATTAACTCTACTACTTTGCGCCAATGCGAGTGGCAACTGTAAAATAAAACGTCTTCTAGTGTACCAGTCAGAAAATTACAGAGCTTTTAAGTCACATAAGATTTTAAAAGAAAACTGCCAGTTGTGTGGAGGGAAAATCCAAAGGCGTGGGTTACCAAGAAATTCTTTGTGGAGTGGAAAACCTGGTGTTTGCCCCTTCTGTTAAAAAATATCTACAGCAAAACAACATACCCATGCAAATCCTTCTTGTCCTCGATAAAGCTCCTTCTCACCCACCAAATCTCGAAGATGATTTGCTCCAAGTGTTCAAGTTTATAAAGATTGTTTACCTACCAGCCAACACCACTCCTATCTTGCAGCCCATGGATCAGAAAGTGATTTCTAATTTTAAAAAGTTGCATACCAAGCACATTTTTCGGCGCTACTTTGAGGTGACGAAGAACACAAACCTTACCCTTCGAGAGTTCTGGAAGGACAACTTTAACATAGCAATATGCCTAAGAATTATTGAGCAGGCCTGGCTAGGTGTTACAACAAGGCCTTAACCTCTGCATGGAAGAAGCTGTGGCCTGTGGCTGTAGATGAAAGTGCCTGCGAAGGACTGGAACCCGAAGTGTCAGTGGTAGATGAGATTGTTTCTCTTGGAAAATCCATGGGTCTGGAGGTGGATGAAAGAGATGTGAACGAACTTGTCGAGGAACAGTCTCAGGAGCTGACAACTGAGGAGTTAGACGAACTACATTCGCAGCAGAATATGTGGTTCAACGAAAAATTAGTTTTGAAGAGGAGCCAGATTTGGAAGACGTTGTCTCTACAAGAGATATAAGGGAGATCTTGGGAATGTGGTAGAAAGTTGCAGAGTTCGTGGATGAAAATCACCCCGAAAAATTTACAACTAGTCGTGCATCGGTGTTGTTCAACAAAACTTGCCTAAGACATTTCCGCAATATTGTGAAACGGAGGAAGAAACAAACCTCCTTGGACAGTTTTTTTAAACGATCTGCAGATGAAAATCAGCAAAGTACTTCACTTTTTCTAATGTTTTTACAGAATGTGTATGTATTTTTTGTTACTTATAAATAAATGTTTCTTTTTTTAAATACATTTTTCTTGTTTAAAAACACAACAAAAACAACTAACGTGTTTTTTTGGTTGCCTACTTCAAGAATCTGTGTAGAGAATTAGAAAATATTCCATCTAATAACATATATTGAGAAAGAAACGAAAGGTAGAATTTACAAAACAGTCATCAGACCAATAATGACATACGCTGCAGAAGGAAGACATGACACAGAGAGGACAAAAAGGATGTTAGAAAGAGCAGAGATAAAAAAAAATGGATGGTAAGACACTATGGGACAGAGCTAGAAGTACCGATATACGACGTAGATGCAAGGAGAAGAACATCAAGAACTGGGTAAGAAATAGAAGAGTAGAATGGAACGATCATATAACCCAAATGACAACAAATAGAGTAGTAAAGACGACAAGAGACGGTTCCCTAATAGGAAGACGATCAGTAGAAAGACCCCGAAAACGATGGAACGACAACTTACTGGAGGCACATTGAAAAACAGACAGAGTCATGTCTATATAAAAAGAAGAAGAAGAAGAAGAAAAAGAAGAAGAAGAATGGCATATTTAATTACGACGAGACCAATGTACAAAATAACCCTGGAAATAACAAAATGATATTTCAAAGCGGCACCATATATCCCGAACGGGTTTTTAATTTTACTAAAGCAGCAACGATTATAATGATGTATGCTTCGGCTTCAGGATTGCTGTTACTTACATATTTAAAGCAAAAAAAATGTGGTTACAATGAACTGAAATAATCTAAAAGGATCACCTTGCTGTACTGACAGATGCTACTCTCTGGGCTCTCGATATAATCGCACTTGGATGGATAGAGTCAAAGACATTTATGGATTGGTTTACTTTGACCTTTTTACCACATGAAAAATCATCATGGGAGATAACCTTTCCTCACATTTTACTGATGAGGTGATATCTTTATGCGAACAAAACAAGGTGGACTTTATATGTTTGGTCAAAAACTCAACACATTTGACCCAATCACTTGATGTCGGTTTTTTCTGCCCCTTTCAGATGACTTGGAGGAAAACTCTTACTGATTAAAAAAACTGTCACCTCACATTAACCACAACAGATAAGAAAGATTTTCCAAACTTATTAAACACTATCCTGCACAATATGAACAAAAAAATAAAAACAGCGCTATAAAACGAATTATTGTTTCTTCCTTTGCAGCCACGGGAATTTACCCTTTCTCCCCAGAGTAAGTTTTAAATAAATAATCTAGAGAAGATGAAAAAATAAAAAGGCCAAATCGACAAAAGATATTCAGCTGCACCATCTAGGCGAAATGTTAAGCGAACCAAATTAAATGTCGAGCCAAGAAAAAGTGTTGTAGCTCAGCAACCTGATGAAACTGAAAGCGAAAGTGAAGAAGAGCCACCAAGTAGCAACTAAACAGAAATTGAAACGTCTAACTTAGATGAGTCTGACAATAATGATGGGGTTAAATATTTTGCCTTTTACAAGGATGACATCAAAGAAGGAGTTTTTCTGTTAGTAAAGGTATTGGGAAGAAGAAGGAAGAAACACTACAGTATACATTTTTCAGAATGTTTACATTTTTTGAAAAATATTTATAACGTGGGGTGAACGTTATAAATTATCGGCCGGCATTACATATTATGCTATTTTCATTCACTTAAAAAGAGGTTCATCCAGTTGTTTACATTTTTTAGTCAAAATCTTAATCAAAAAAATATTTTTCATGGAGAAATTAATATAAAGTCCATCTAATTTACAAACCGTTGCACGTCATCGGCATCATAGCCCGTGACGTCACATGATACCAACACGAAATATTTAGGCGGTAGGTGTGTTCTTTTTTAGAATCACTTTGCCGAGTACACTGGCATTACATCCACTAGACATATTTTATTATATACGCGCAGAAATAATATTTAAAGATTTCTATTAATGTTAACTTAAAGAAATACACAATAGTATGTTTAATTTAATTTGTATAAATGCATTATAAACCGTTTTTATGAAGAACATTAGTTCGGAACCCACTGTAACTGTAATCGAACGAAGATGATAAGTATTTTGGCATAAATTGGTAACACTTATTTGACAGTTGCGGAGTTGACACTTTAGTTTTGTTTTTATTATTTACTATTAATTAAACTATGTTGTTTTTTAAACAAGCGGCTCAAATTGTTTTTAACAAGATTATTTTTTAACTCTTGTTTTGTTACTATTTATTTACATTAAATATTAATTTATTTTGTTGTATACTGTTGTTGTACACTTTTGCAATAATTATGTGACCTATTTAATTTAAAATGGATTCAGGAATTTTTTATCATGACGTCATATAATAACGTGCAACGGTTTGTAAATTAGATGGACTGTAGATCTTGTTGTATTATAGGTATCAGTAAAAAATAGGACGTGAATTTTATAATTTACTATGATATTTTTAATATAATTTTAAAACGATCAATTTCACCTCATTTTACGGTACAGTAGATCTTAGATGATTTTAAGGCATGCATGCATACTGGGAAACTTAATTATTTACGTCACGGCACTATGTAATGCAGCAGCATCAAAAGGGATATACGTTACTGTATGTAACTGGATCAAAGTAATGCAGGAAAATAGGCTAATTCTAACAGAACTGCAAGGAGAGGAGATTTACATAAGCCAAAACAGCTAGGAAAGTGCTTTCTACCCTCCTGTGTTCATTCCTAGTGGATGACTTGATTTCGCTCCTTGACGCGCAGGCGGTAGAAATGCAGGCTCTAGTAATTACGGTAAGAGGAAAATATGGTAAGTTTCTATCCAGCAGACTTCCAAGAACATTAAATGTCTTTACTAGGTGGTGCGAGCGACAGGGAAAACTCTCTGTCAATTCTAGTTTAACAGTAGTAGGCAGTTTCACAACGAGACGGAACCTAGATAACATCTGGATGCCTGCTCTGTGTAGAGAAACTGTCAAAGAGGCAAATGAGGTTAAATATTTAGAAGTAGATCTAGATAAGCGGCTTTCATTTAACGCCCATTTCAGAGGATTATAAAACCCAAACAGATGTACTGGCTATATATGACTGTAGTCAGACCTATAATTACGTATAACTCACTAATCATCATCATCATCATCATCAATCAGCCCTGAGTTGTTCATTGTTGAACATAGGCCTTCTCTAGACTTTTCCATTTCTGTTCGGCGCCTCTGCTATCCAATTGGTCACGATTCTTTTGAGGTCGTCGGTCCATCGCGTTGGGGGTCTTCCTCGGCTTCGCTTGTCAGCCCGTGGTCTCCACTCAAGCAATTTTTTTGCCCAACTGTCGTCTTTCATTCTTGCAACATGTCCTGCCCATCTCCATTTTTGTTTTATAATATGTTCGATAATGTCTTCCACTCCGGTTCGTCTACGAACTTCCTCGTTTCTTATTCTATTTCTTAAGCTTATTCCAAGCATTGATCTCTCCATCTTTCGTTGTGTCCTTCTCAATTTTTCGGCTGATGTTTTTGTGAGAGTTAAGGTTTCTGCTCCGTATGTGAGGACTGGTAGAACGCACTGGTTAAAAGCTTTTCTTTTTAAATGGATCGGTATATTTGTTTTAAATACGTCTCTTATTTTTCCGAATGCAGCCCAATCCAGACTTATTCTTCTGAGTAGCTCGCATGTTTGGTTATCTCGCGTTAACCTTATTTCGTGACCCAAATACACATATTTTTCCACAAGTTCTATGGGGGAATTTTCGATTTCTATTAGCTCATTGGGGACAAAATTGGTCATCATTTTTGTTTTTCCATAGTTTATTTTTAAACCGACTTTCTGGGTTACTTGCTGTACTTGTTGTAGCATAACTCTGGCTTCTCCTAAGTTGTCTGTTATGAGAACAATATCATCGGCATATCTGAGATGATTGAATATCTTTCCATCGATGCTAATACCCTTTGATTCCCACTCTAGCCGTTTAAATGAGTACTTCATAACTGTTATAAATAGTTTTGACGACAAGGTATCTCCCTGCCGCACCCCTCTGCCAATTTTCATCTTCTCAGTCATGCAATGGAGGTTAACGGTTGTTGTCGCATTTTCGTATATATTTCGAATACTATTTGCATACCTGTGATCTATTCTGCATTCTGATAGTGCTTTTAAGATAGCAACTGTTTCGACTGTGTCAAATGCTTTGTGGAAGTCGACAAAGATAAGAGCAAGGGGTCTGTTATATTCGATAGACTTTTCAACTAGAGTTTTAAGGCATTGCAAATGGTCGTTTGTTCCGTGTCCCGCTCGAAATCCGAAATCGACTCACTAATATGGTAGTCTAAATGCATGCTTAATAATAACAGAAGCGATGTCGACTAACCTAATCCCCTCCATTGAAGTGATACCTGACCTCCCTACTTTACAATATATGGATGGGGAAAGAGGCGATGTTAGTAGCATACAGAACGCAGACAACACGCCAGGAAGGAGGGCAAAAGGATACCGGGATCAGAGAGAAGATACACGACAGAGTTGGAAATGGTACCCGATGAAATACAATCTAAATATCATTTCGAAATGCCGTTTTTTTCGAAAGGGACGAATGAAAATCCAATAAAACAAATCTCATAATGGCAGATTATTGTTGGCTCTAAACGGATGAAGAAGTTGGAGCTGGAGTATACGGTGGGAAACCAAGGCTAAGATTTATAAAAGCCTAGTTAATTACTTCCAAGCGGAAGATTATGCTATAGAGAAGTGACTGCAGGAACCAATAAGGAGAAACTACAGGGATTGATCTATAAAAAATTATATTGACTCTGGGTTAGTTCAGAACTGTCTTTAGAACCTGATTCAGATCGGAAAAAGAAACAAAGTAAGTTTATTCTGGGTGCCTGGATAGACTGGTGTTCAAGAGAACAAAAAAGCGGACCTACTTACTAAGGGAGAAGCAAAATAAACATTCATAGGCCCAGAACCTGTCGTTGGCATTGGTCGTTGGAAAAGTTGAAGTTTTATATTTCTTCAATGGCACAAAGTAAGCAATTCCTATAGAAATAACTTCATAAAATAATTTTGTAGCAACTTCAACATCATTAACCATACATACCTGCCAGTCTATGCGAGCAAGGAAGTTGTTAAGCGCAATGTAATCACCATTTCGAAAATCATAAATCAACTCACTGTAAATTAACTTATTTCTATTTGTTTCTTTAACATCGAGGTTTAAGCAATATTCATAACCCTGATGGATGCTAGGATCTACAAGGGGATTACTTGTTTTTAATATATTAAGCTCCCTAACATTAAGACCAGTGGTCACATATGGATGTGAAACGTGGACCCTCTCAACCACTGATGAAAATCAACTAAGAATATTTGAGCGCAAAATACTAAGGAAGATATTTGGACCAACCCAATGCAGCGATAGTTCGTGGAGAATTAAAATGAACCACGAGCTGAATGAACTAATGCAGAGCGCAAATATTGTCAGATTTGTAAAATCACAAAGACTAAACTGGCTTGGTCACCTAGAAAGAATGCCAGATAATCGAGCTGTAAAAGTAGTCCAGAGATGGAAGCCCCAAGGAAACAGAACAAGAGGAAGGCCCCGTAAAAGATGGATAGACGACGTAGAGAGGGATCTTAAAACCATGAACATCAGGCAGTGGCGAAGGAAAGTATCCGACAGGGCAGAATGGAAGAACATTGTTAAGCAGGCCAAGACTCACAAAGGGTTGTAGCGCCATTAGAAGAAGAAGAAGAAGAAGAAGAAGCTCCCTAACATTAGAAAAAACTAAATCCAAAAATACATTACGATTCTTGAGAATATTATTATGTTAATACAATTTTAAAAAACCAAAGGCTTGAGAAATATTCACAGCTGGATCACGTGCAGGACAATGCACCATTACACCAAACTCATCATTCTCCCATGATGCATAGGGAAAATTGTGATCACCAAAACATAGATATCCTATGCCGAGTATTGCAGAACAACATTTTCCACAGTTTGACAATGCCAGTTGTATACTTCACGAGGTGATTGTGGAGGTATGTAAACACCACCGACCACAAACTTGACTTCGTTAAGTTGACATAAGATATATATTTGCTCAACCCGATCTTCACGAATACTAATGGTTTGTGATTTCAGCTTGTTGTTAACAAACACTAGTACACCACCGCCACTCAACTTTGCACTGGTTCTCTGGGATCTATCACATCAGTAGATACTAAAACCATCACATTTAATTTCACAATCAGTTATGTTATCATTCAAGTTACTCTCCACTAAAATAATTATAATGTACAAGCAGCAGGAAATACTTTTCAGGATCTCAGAAATCTTTCTACGAATGCCTCCAACATTTTGATAAAAACTGTTAATAGGAAGGATACTAGTTTTTTTGTAGTTTAACTTCACAAACTGTGGGAACACCAAATGTCAACAAGTTGTGTAACTGTATCCATTGTAGATATATTTCCCCGAAAGCTTTACGGTTCACTCTTATTTTTAAATCGCGTTTTTGCAACGTTTTAAATAATTTGTTCAAAACTTTACAATGTACAAATTGACCCTTTGTATATTCAAATCAGCGGAATGTGAATATATCAGAACTAAAAGTGTTATGGTAATGACGGGCCAATCTCGGTGATTGATGACCACAACCGATGTTTCACAAAGCCGCACCGTGTTTTGTTTGTAACACTTTATCTAATAAAGATTTATTATTCGTTAATTAGGTACACTATTCTAAAGTATTAGCAGGAGTTACAGGAGTGCTCCGTTATGCACACGCCCTTTTTCTCGATTATAAATGCTAACAGTGGATAATTAGAGTATAATAGGGGAAGATTTATGGTTCTTTAAAAGGTAATTTCAATTTTCCCCCAGAATGCTCGCAAAACAGAAAGTGTAGGTTAGAAAGATATTCATTTCTAGTCGATGTTATAAGAAATACAATAAATCGTATTAATTACATTTCTAGTTGAATATTGAAATTTTTTACATAAACTTTTGTTATATTAAAAACAAAGCTGTTTTTACTGTTAAAAATATTATAGCATGGCTAAAACGTGAGCTAAATTTCGTTAGTATCGGTTTAATAATTTTTGCATAATAATTTTGTATTCCAGGGTCCGTAAAAAAATAATTATTTGCAAAATTATGCTGTACCCATACTAAACTAATAGTACTTATGTGGAGAATAAATTGGTACCAGAAGAGTGGCCAAAGGGAATAATATGTCCGTTGCATAAAAAGGGTGATCAATGGTGAGAGTAAGAACTACAGAGAGCATCTGCATATAAAATCATCGGCAATGTATTATTTGAAAGACTTAAACATTTTACAAAGGATATTGTTGGTCAATATCAATGCGGATTTACTGCTGGAAAGTCAACTACACATCAAATTCAAGCACATAGGCAGATTCTAGAAAAGTCACTAGAATATAACATATATACACACCATCTCTTCGTCGATTTCAATGCAGCCTATGACAGGGTGAAAAGAACTGCATTATATAATGCAATGATAGACTTTGGGATCCCACCTAAGCTAGTTAAGTTGACCCAACTAACAATGCAACACGTAAGCTTATGCGTTAGAATTGAAGGAGGAAACTTTACGTTCTTTTACATTAATAATGGCCTGAGATATAGGGACGCTGCGTGTCTCCTTTTTAAGATTTAAGACAATTAATTATTAGAATGAATGGAACTATTTTTAATAGATCGACGCAAATTCTCTCATTCGCTGACAATATAGTGGGCAGAAGTATGAGACACATGGGGCAGTGTTTGACAAGGCTTGCGGACGTGGCAAGTGAATTAGGACTTGTGGTAAACGAGGAAAAAACCAAATATATGTTGGTTTCTAAAAACCCTCGAAATATCCAAGAAATAATTCAAATTAACAACCATACCTTTGAGCAAGTCAAAGAATTGACATATCTTGGATTGCTAATAAATGCAACAAACACGACAAGCGACGAATAAAAAGACGCATAGCAATAGCAAAGAGAACAGTTCACGGTCTGTTCAATTTTTAGGTATAAAATAAATATATTATGTGTCATTAACCCGTTGTTCATAGTTTTGCATATTTTGTTACATTTTTTTTAATAAATAGTATTCTTGCATAATGTTATTTAACGTAAATTTCTTTCACCTACTTGTTTAATTTTTTTTTTCTGAAACAAATACTACCGTGCTAAGGATAATTTATATTCAAAGTAGATAATAAAAAGTACTAAAATATCACTTTTAGTTTGTTAAAAAATACTTCGGAGTAAACTAGAACAGTTTCTCAATTTAAATAGTGGTGGTTAGATTGACCATATGTCTGCTAGAGTGTACCGTTTTTGAGACGTCTGCAATTACAGGTTAAAGTTAGGGTTTTGGTAAATATATTTAACTTTTTATTTTTAAATGAAAATACTTATACTAAAACTAAAATACTTGTGGGAAACATTTTAATTTGTTTATGTACGGTTTCCAACCGTTTCTAAACTTTTTATCAAACATAATTAAATTACAATCGACATTCCTAATGATCATTAGGCTAATCTGCATAATGTGTTTAGGATCTTTATAAGCGGTTATATTATATTTTACCTCTCAAGCACAGCAGTTAGAAAGTTTCTGTCATATTGATCTAAACTCAGTATATAGTAATTTAAACGTGTAGTTTCAAGTGACCATCATGCCTAGACGTAAGTTGGATATTGATGAATTAATTGCAAATGTGCATAAATACTTTATCACGAAAAGAGACAATGGCGTACCTTTAAAGTCATTATTATGTATAAATCGCGTTTGTGACGCACTCGGGATAAGTGAAAGCAAGCTAAAAACTGTAATGAAGACTATCAGAGATTTTCAAGAAGATCTTACTGTGACTAAGTATCACGAAGACAAGCAAACAACTCGTAAACATTCTAGACTTACCTAATGGAAAAAAAATGAAATTCACGATATTTTGTTTCGAATGCGTGAAAACAATCAACATGTCAGTTTAGATAATTTACTGGCCAAAATAAGAGAAAGACAAGTTTCTGAAATTAAGAGGGCTAGCCTTTGGAAAGTGTTAAGAGATTAAGGATTTAGATTCAAAAAAGAAAATAATAGGTTACTTTTATGCGAAAGGAGTAGTGTGGTTCACAAAAAAATTAAATTTTTGAGAGAATATACTAGACTTATATGAAAATGCAACATTCGTATATTTAGATGAGACATGGATATTTGCAAATGGTGAAATTAAAAGAATTTGGCAAGACGACAGCATAAAATCAATAAAACACACATATAGCGAAGGTAAAAGACAGATCATTCTTCTTGCAGTAGGGAAAGAAGCTTGCAAGCCAACATACAGATATATTTGTTCAATGGCTTGAGTAGAAACTGTTACCTAGTCTCAGTGAACCATCAGTTATAGTTTTAGATAATGCACCCTACCATTCGAAGATTTTGGAGAAATAACCAAAATAGTCGTGAAACGTACCGAGCATAAAAAATTGGTTAGTTAAAAATAATATCAATTTTCCGGAATACGCTTTCAAATCAGAGTAACTGGAAATTTCGAAACGTAATAAAAACGTAACAGTTTATATAGTTGACCAAATTGTATCAAGTTATGGACATCAAGTACTACGGTTACCGCCATATCACTGCTAGTTTAATCCCATCGAACACATCTAGAGTATATGTAAAACGTTTTATGATAATCACTTTGGATGCCGTCTATACAGCGATGATGCAGTTAGGGAAATGTCACAAGAAGCTCTTAAAACTGCAACTCCCGAAATATGAGCAAAAACTGCAAATAAATGTGAAAAATTAATAGAAGGTTCAGGACCAAAAGGAAGGGAGAGAAGCATAGAAATGTGGAGGATCAGTGATCAAGGGAAACAGGCAAGGCCGTCTGGACGAGGGTTCTTATCCCTGATGTAACGACTTGGTACAAATGCAAACACATATGCAATTTCTTGTAAAAATATAAAATTTATGCAAAGTATGACAGATATACAAAAAAATGCATTTTGCACATTATATCCCGGTCCCTGGTCATTAAATAGGATAGTGTAGGTATGACAACTGTATGAGTGCTCCCACTATACATTACCTGCTTTCCCCTACGGTAAATAAAAAAATAAATACTACAAGGAATAATTGTCAAGCAATGTAGCAAAAATAACTGCATTAGCAATTTTATATAAAATACTTCCGTATTTGCTTTGAAAATATATTTTCTAATGTTCGTCGTATTTAAAACTTACAGTACGTCTTCGGCTTTATTCATATAATTAGGATTCTTTTCAAGAAGAGGCTCATTATCTAGGAATCATGTCGTTTGGCTGAGGCTTATATTCGAAGAATTGTATACAATTATATACAATAACTCAACGTTTTATAGTTAATAACACGCAATTATAACGAAACAAAGGAATTTAGAAGGAAGGATATACCTGTTAAAATTCTTTGCACATTTCAACTTTGATTATGAGCCTGAAAAATTGGTGGGTTGGCTGTTGTCATAAAACACAATTAGAGACCCTTGGTGCAAGGCAGTACGAGCTCGGGAGTGGTGATGAATGTTCTGTCAGCGTAAATATAACGGCAGCACGCGACACACTATTCACTACTCATTTTAGTCTCATTTTTGAAGAGATGGGCTCACATTTTATTACCGGTATTTATTTGTAGATTTCAATTATACAAAATAGAAAACGGGGTATCCCAGTCGTGTTATATTGATTACATTTAAGGTTACATATAAGGGAGTTAACTACAATTGACATTCGTATAAATGTAAATGTTACATTCTTTGTCTATGGGTACGGGTGGACCCAGTGGATAAAACTCATACCTGTTGTGAATTAAATTCCATTTTTTTTATTAATTCGTAGAAGCTTTTGTAGTTTCATGTTATCAATGTATCAGAACTAAAAACATTTTTTTGTAATAAAAAATATAATAAAACTTTATATTCAATTAAAATTATATATTTATTCAATGCATCTTTTACAAAAGATATTTAAATGATCAGGACAAATAAACCTCTTACATACTTGACATCTTGTACGAGATTTTCTGTCTTTTTCCCATCCGCAGTCTTTACACCTTCCACGTTTTAGACTTTCATTTGCATTTTCACTTATTCCAGCTACTGCATGTATATTTATTTGGATTTTTTGTGGAACGTTTGTTGTCATTCGGGTAATTCGGCATTTTTCTGTTAAATTATATGCCAATTCTTTTATAAAAAGCCTCCTTTTATGTAGTTTGTTCCTATTGTATTGAGGATTTACATGCATATAACTTTTATTCTCTATAAAATGATATGTGTTCGTTGGAGAATTCAAGAAGGGCTTCTTTTGCAGCTTCGAAGTTTTGTAGTGAAAAGCCTCTCATACTCCGTACAGGGCAGGTAGGTCCACATGGAACAAAAAAACCAACCGGCAATAACTTATTCTACTTTTGTTGTTATGAGAAAGCCGTAGATGAAGTGTACCACAAGGTAATCGAATTATATATTGCAGTTATTATTGATTAAAATTCCTTTATAATATATATTATTAATAATATAAATTAAAGCTCATATCTACTACTTGTCGTGTTACACTTCAACTTCGTTTAGTCAATCGCATCATAAAATGGTTTTACATTATTAAAATGAAATTTTCGAAATGATATACATTTCTGTCATTCTCATCGTATAGATATAAAATATTCTTATTGTTAACGTCTAAGATTTGCTCATTAGAGTAGGAGAAATTATTTAAATTTAAGTTAGTTTTAATATTCTCAAATTCGGTATATTCATTTGGTTTTTGATGGACATGGTTTAATCGAATTCTTGGCAGAGCTTCTAATTTTAGTTTACTTACAATAGTATCGATTTTTTCAGTTACGTCAATAACATTATTACTTCGGACTTGATGTTCGTGTATATTATTTACACTAAGTATATTATGTTCCTGATCAGATTGAAACAATGGGATTTCCTCGCGATTAGCAAATAAAGTATTTGAACCCAAGTCAATAACACATTTATTCTTTTCTAAAAAATCATAACCAAGTATTCCATCAAAAGGAGAATTTATGTCAACTATATAGAATTTTTGAACACCCGAAAATAACTTAAAGTTTACGCTCTTTGTAACTTGAATTGGTTCGTTATTAATACCAAATATTTCAAAATTTTCATGATTAAAGTGATAAGAGTCTAAAATTTTACCTGGTTTCAATATTGATATAGCTGCCCCTGAATCAATTAATAATTTTATATTCAAATTTTTAATATGCGCGTAAAGAAGCGGTTTATTTGCTATTTGGTAAACTGTAACATTGTCAGCGGCACTTGCTCTAAAAAAATCCTGATCAACTTCGATTTCTATTTCTTTTTCTGAACTATCGTTGTCGCAATAGGTATTATGAACAACATTGTGAGATTGTGGTTTACGATAACATTTTTCTGCTTTATGTCCATATT
Source organism: Diabrotica undecimpunctata (assembly GCF_040954645.1). Taxonomy (NCBI): domain Eukaryota; kingdom Metazoa; phylum Arthropoda; class Insecta; order Coleoptera; family Chrysomelidae; genus Diabrotica; species Diabrotica undecimpunctata. The sequence continues at coordinate 104,757,747 of NC_092811.1, forward strand.
TATGACAAACAGTGCACTGTGGAATCGTTAATTTAATTGGTGGATTTATCGATTGATTTGTTGAACCGGGATCAGAAAATGTTTTTTGGGTACCTGCAGTACTTGAAAAAATTTCATTGTCATTATTTATATTTAATTTAGAAAAATTGTCATTCGTTTGTTTGAAATATTGTTGGTTTTCATAATCGTTTAAAATTTGCTTAATTTGAATTAACGAACTAGGATTTAAAGAGCGAAGCATTTGACACAAAGGTTCTTTTATGCCCGTAATAGCGGTCAGAATTGCAGTTTTACTGTGAAAATTATTTAAACATTTTTTCTCAACATTGTTCAAATTTGAATCGTATTTGATAACTTTATTGATTCTTATTAATTGTTTTTCAATTCTATCAACGAAATTTGTAGGCTTTTCATTAGAACGTTGCTTAAAATGACATAACTCAAAATTTAGACACTGCAAATCCAAATTTTCACCAAACTGAGAAAGGAGAGCATTTTTTATCTCTTGCCATGTCGAAAATTCTTTCGAGCCAATGAAGTCAAGAGCTTTTCCCTCTAACCTGCTTTTTACAATAAAAGGAAAAATTTGCAATTCCGCTGGGTCAAATTTTGCAAAAATGAAATCAACAGAATCTATAAAATAATGTAATTTTGAAGAGGACCCATCAAAAACATTTATAAGCTTGATAGCTTTGTCACAATTAATATAATTATTAGAAGTGGTAGCGGAAATTATTGGCGTAGTTGCTGTTACGTCGTTAGTTGCCATTGTATTATCAAAAATAAATTAAACAATTAAAAAAAATGCAAATACTAGATATGATAGCTTAAAAGTTTGAAAATTGCGAAACAGAGTAAATAAAAAAAAATGAAAACAAATAAAAAATTAATATAATTCGACTAACCTCAAGTATTTCCGTGAGAACGTGGCTTTACACCGGAACTGGTCGAAAACGTTGCAGCGTCTCAGATCAAGTGGATTTACACTGGAACGGGTAGAGAACGGGTGAAGAACGTTGTACCTTCTGGATCAACTGGGTTTACACTGGAACTGGTCGAAATTCTAAACTGTATGTAGTCGGAATGGTAGCCGAGATGTTTTTGCTTCTTCTGTGGAAATGCTTCACCGTTTCCAGGGTCGAGTGGCTTTTCACTGAAGCTGGTTGAGAAGATTTCACGAAGTTGCTAGTTGCGCCTCCCCAGAACTTCCGAATTACTTTGTGGCTTTACACAACAAGTGGCCTTACACTTGGAATTCTTCGAAGTTGCTTACGGGTTCATTCAGTTTTCCTTCCTCGTGGCCTTACACTCGGAACTCAAATACTAAGTCACTAATTCTCCAATTTTCCAATTAACGATAAAAATCGATTAAAAAAAAGGCTTTACTTTTTCTAATTGGAAATCCTACTGACTGCGCTACTTTTATTCTCTATAAAATGATATGTGTTCGTTGGAGAATTAAATAACGTAACTCTGAATGAAATGCACAAATTTATTTAGATGTTAACAGTTTAGGGTATAAGACTATACTAACTTAAGAATTACAAACTATCCTAAAAACCTCTCATAGTTCTTGATAATATCGTAAACACCTCGAGATACTCAGCGTGGATGTTTATCATCTTCTAAGTAGTCTAAATATTGAGATAAAACACACACACACACAGTGGCGTGCTCGCCATAACATATATAACACATATGCGTTAATTACCACCAAATCTAAAATATTATAAAATAAGCAAAGTGGCCATCTACCAGTTACTCTTTTGCAGGTAAAAGCTGACGCTAATTCATCTGTTGTATCTACACCTCCTTTGGTTCTATTTTAATCTAAAATAATGTCTGATTTCTTATGTTCTTGCAATGACACCTGGTCATCTAAATGCATCGAGGACAAAAGAATAACAGGTTTACCCTTTTTAAGACTATATGAAACTAAAGTCATATTCTTCTGAAACCCAAAAATTGATGATAGGGCTTCTTTACTTTTATTTGGTAGAAATTCAACTGCAATAAAAGTTTTGTTCTTTCGTAATGTTTCAATTAGTGTTAGTTTATGTTTTAATAATTCAGTCGCTAAATGGTAGTCAGTAAAAAATTATATATTGGTCGTAAAACCACAACTCTGCCCTGATGTACCTCACGGGGCTGATTTTCTGCTTTTCCCGTATATACTTCTGCACAATACACATACGCAGTTTTGACATCAGTTAAAAGTCATAATTTAATTCCATATTTGTCACGTGGTTTTGTTGAAATATACTGTCTGAAGGGACACTTACCTCTAAATGGTACAAGTTGTTCGTCGACAGTGAGGCTTTTATATGGAACAAACATTTTGGGAAGTTATGCTACAAATAAATCAAAAAAAACTTCTAATTGGAGCTAACTTGTCGTGCCTCCGTCGAATAGGTCTATCCTCTTTATTATCAAATCGCAAAAAGCAGCTGATGTTACAAAATCGTTTCAGAGACATAGTAGCTCTAAAAATGGGCCTACCATCAGAATTGCTCCAAAGTTCTTGCAGAGATTCTCCAGCACCTTTATGAACACCAGCCAGAAGAAGTAAACCTTGAATAAAAATGCAAAATTTCAAGTTAATTTATTTTATAATTGTAATGAAACTATTTACCTAAAAAAGCTTCTAACTCTTCCAGTGATATTTCTTTTACAGTTAACATTTTTTCATTATATTATGTACGTTTTCATTATATTATATATTCTCTATTAGTTTCCACTAAGAGTAAATTGAGCATTTCATCAGTGAAAAACAATCTCATTGAAGATATAGGTTTATCGGTAATTCGTTGAGTGGCATATCTGGTGGGACCTGGCACAGGATTTAGTATATTGATGGATCTAAACAATATACAACGCAATTAGTAAAACCCACAAATTTAATAAGAAAATATGTGTAGCACTTGAGCCACCACTTACCTTACACGTGACTAAGGTGGTGGATATTTGTTCCAAACTGTCCCATCGCGAGCAATATATTGTAAATCTTCTTGTTCAGGAACTTCTATTTCATTTTCCAAATTTTCGCTTTCATCTTTGTCATCATCAGCCGTAGATACATGATCTTCTTCAGAAAATTCTTCATCTACTAACTCTTCTTCACTAGTGACGGTTTCTAAATTGGTAGATTCATCTTCATTTTCTAAGTTTTCTTCAAGAATTTTTCGTAATTCCTCTTCCGTGAGTCCTCTCCTGGAGCTTATTTTTCAGCAAGCGCTTATTATTCTGTTTTTCACAAATTATTGTACACCACACTCTCCAAACTCTAAACTTCAAGCGATCAAGTCTGGTACAAAAACTAAAGATACTCGACAAACGCTTCCGAAAATAGAACCCATAAAATCTAATCACCCTTCTCAGAAAAATAAACAAAACAAACATCACGTACATTTGAAAACACTTCTGGGTACAGGTGGACCTATAAACAACAGATGTGTTTCTTTCATTTCACAGAAAACCAAACTGATATATTAAAACGCAAATACGTTAAATTGTATATAAACGTTATCTTAAGGATATTATGAAACATCATTATGAATTTTACTATTGGGTCCAGGCGTACCCACAGACAATACAAAGGTTAAGAACAATGTTTAAAATACAAGTTTTGAAAAATCTGTTTTATTTTTGTGATAGATTTCTAGAAAAGAACTGCTGGGCATGTAAAATAACAAGCAAAAAAATACTTGAGATAATTGAACATTGAGAAATTGAACACTCAATTGTTGATGAAGTACAAACAGTTGATACTGCATAGTCATGTACAAAGAATTACTGCATGGTCATGTGCAAACAATAGTCTACCAAAATAAATACTGAGATAGATACTACACGGTAAGTAGAAAAAGGATGGACTAAGAAAAATAGTAGGAAATGTCACAGACAATGAAATAAGGAAAAAAGACTTACAAAATATTCTAGGAATTAAAACTCAAAAACTCAAAATACATGACCAACAGGACTTGAAAACAGTCGATAACTAGAAAAAATATATGTGCGTTGCATCTCAGAATCACATTTTACTAGAGAATCTTCTATCAGGTTCCTTAGGTACACAATATATCATACAATACTTCCACATAACTCAGAAAAGATATAAGAGCAGACGAGGACATTTTCGCAATAACAATTATACAGTCTAGTATTCAAGTTAAAAAAATCATCTTCTTTTTGTGGTGCCTATCCGTTTCGAATTTTGGCGACTATCATGGCAATCTGTATTTTACAAACTACTCTAAAAAGATTTGTGTTGTTGTGTTGAACTACAAGTCATGATGATCGCCAATGTCCTTAGGGATGGGGCACGTTAAGAAGAAGAAGTTGAACCACACGTATCATCCTTCTAGTCATCGTATTCCTTCTACTTTTCCTTGTAGAATTAATTACAGCAACCCATATCTTTCGCCGTTCATCATGACGTGACCGAAATATTCGATTTTTTCAAGTAACAACTTTTTCGTTTTGCATTTTTAATAAAACGTGCTGGATAGTAACGTAAACGTTCTACGATAAAGCCACATTTCGAAAGCCTTAATTTTCTTGTAGGTAGCTGAGGGGAGCCTTGTTACTGGCTCCCTATATTCGAGAGTTGGAAATCTTTTGATTCCAAGCCTTACTTCAAAGGACTTGTGAATGGATGTATCTCCATAGGTTTGGTTCTTCAGTGACCGTTGAAGGATAAGGATTGTTAATGTGAGCAAATATTGCTCCAGAGAAATAAAAGCACTTTAAGTTTATCGACTTATAATTAACTATTTTTAGATTAAAGAGGTTCAAAACGACGTAGCTGACTATACAGTATCAAATAATTCTTTCTTTATCACACGTAAAGGAGAAAAACCGTATTTATGAGAAAAAATGCCCGATTTCGGCGTAGAGAAATATTTTATATATGAATTGAGAGTGTTTTTAAAATGCACTTGCCTCAAGGGCGTGTGACAACGAACTAACAAAATAATATTTGGTGCGTAAAGTGTAGATTACCCCTCTTGTATTTAGGTGTGAAAACTATTTAAGAGGCTGTGGCGCCATTAAGTCGGGCTATCCGAGCAAACCAGATATTAGTGAATATTTTACTTATTCTACACTAAGAAAAGTGTAAAGAACTATATTTTTATTTTATATTTTAAAATGATATGTTCATTTCTGGAACATAGACTGCCCGCGTTGAAGTATTTACTTCAAAACGAAAGAAAGAGTGATTTGAGAAAGTAAGCAAACTTAACTTAAATGTAATTTAAGAAATAACTATTCCTAAACTAGAGTAATACATATAAATGTGACAAAATTTAAAATTTTAATTCTCTACTTTGTCCACAGGAAGAGGACAGAGTTTTGTAATGGGTCTGTTAAAATATCCATCTCTAGTCTTTATTTTAACACTACGGACCTTATCGTCCTTACCAGTAAACAATTCAACAATTCTTGCCAATGGCCAGTGTAGGGGTGGAACTTTATCTTCCTTTAATAGAACTAAGTCGTTAACTTCAAGATTCTTCTGTGGTGTTAACCACTTGGGGCGATTCTGAAGTTGATTAAGGTAATCAATTTTCCAGCGTTTGGCAAATGATTGCTGAATCTTCATGTAGTTTTGCCAAATTGTTAATTTATTGTCAGGTATTTCCGTCACTATCTCTTCAGGAAATGACGTAATTGGTTTTCCTATTAGGAAATGTCCTGGAGACAATGTGTTAAAGTCATTTGGATCATTTGACATAGCACAAAGAGGGCGTGAGTTTAGTACTGCTTCTATTTGTGCGAGAACTGTGCTAAAGGCTTCAAAAGTTAAAGTGGTATTGCCTAAAAGCCTTAAAATGTGATATTTGGCACTTTTTATGGCTGCCTCCCAAATTCCACCATGATGCGGAGAATGGGCTACAATAAATTTCCATTGGATTTCAGAAGAGGAGAGAAAATTGAATATGGACTCAGAGGTTTCCTTTTGTTTAAGAAATAGTGCAACTTCCCTCAACTGATTTCTAGCTCCTAGAAAATTAGTGGCGTTATCTGAGTAGATAATTTGTGGACAGCCTCTCCTACTGATGAATCTTTTTAAAGCAAGTAAGAAACTTTCGGTAGAGAGACCTGTGACTAATTCGATGTGCACTGCACGAGTAACCATACATACGAACAACGCTATGTAGGATTTTATTTTTGGAGCCTTTCTTAAATTGGAGCTTTTTATAAGAAATGGACCACCAAAGTCTAGACCAACATTGGTAAATGGAGGGGAGAAACATGAACGTTCCCGTGGTAAATCAGCCATTAACTGTGTGGCTGTCTTTGCTTTAAATTTAAAACAATCGTGACATTTATTAATTATTCTTTTAGTTTCTTTGAGACCATTTAGACACCAATATCTTAAACGAAAATTGGAAAGAGTATTTTGAGGGCCTGCATGACATAATCTTATATGTTCTCTATGCAGCATTAATTTTACTATGTGATTATGAGAGGGTAGAAGTAATGGGTACTTCTGTTCATATGGGACGTCTGAGTACCTTAGACGACCACCTACACGAATCATTTGCTGATTATCTATGAATGGGTTGAGTTTTAAAATTGTTCTATTTGAAATTATCTCCTTATTTTTAAGACAAGAAAATTCTCGAAAAAAGTGTGCCTTTTGCAAAAGTTTTATTATTAAATTTTCAGCATTTTTTAATTCTGAAACAGAGAAGGGTCCAACATATTTTTCATTTGGAAACTTGAAATTGTGAATGTACCTGAGAATAAGTGCGATACTGCGTTGTAGTTTTGAGAAGTTTGAAAATTTGAGAGATAAATTTTCAATGAAACTTATTGGACTTTCTTGTGCTAGATGAACTATTTTCTTTTCCTCGGGTATTTTACTTACATTTGGTTTTAAATCATAAGAAGTTAAATCTAAGTCATAATTAAGTAGAAATGAGGGACCTTGAAACCAAAATTTTGAGTTTAGAAGTTCAGGAGCAGACATGCCTCTTGACGCAATATCTGCGGGGTTTTGTTTTGACTTTATATATCGCCACTTAAATTGTGGGTTTCCTTGTATTTCAGAAACTCTATTTGCAACAAACTGTGACCATCTCGAGCTATGTGAGCCTAACCAAGCAAGTACGATTTCTGAGTCCGTCCAGCAGTTTATTGAGTCTATTTGAGTTAATTTATTATTTAGAATTTCAACTATTCTTTTAGTGAGTTTGCTGCATAAAACAGCACCCATAAGTTCTAACTTAGGTAAAGTTAATGTTTTTATTGGAGCTACCCTACTTTTAGAGGTGATGAGTGTGGAAGAGACATTCCTTGAGCTATAAGTAACTCTAATATATATGCAGCTGGCGTATGCCTTTTCACTAGCGTCGGAAAATGCGTGGATTTGTATACTACATACATAATTTTCAATAAAAAAAGGTCTGTGAATTTTTAAATGTTTTAGTGCTGAAATATGTTTGAGAAAATTTAACCATTCATTTAAGAGTGTAGAGTCTAAACTTTCATTCCACTGAATTTTTGAAAGCCAAATTTTTTGCATTATTATTTTTGCAGTTACTATTACAGGATTAATTAATCCCTTGGGGTCGAAAAAACTTGCGATTATCGAGAGCACTTGTCTCTTAGTGTACGAATCTTTTATTTCGATTTCTGGCACTGAAATAGAGAAACTATCTAATTTAGAGTCCCAACAAAGACCTAATATTTTATTGGAATGATTTTCTGAAGATATAACATACGTAGAGTCAGTTGAAAATTGTGAAATGTTTTCTAAAAATTGTGGTGAATTTGAACACCATTTGTGAAGAGATATGCCTGCCTTTTGTAGCAGTGCAGTGATTTGCTCATGCGCAAGTGTGAGTGTTTCAATACTATTTGTACCATATAATATGTCATCAATATAGCAAAAATTAATGAGCATATCATGAGCGAGAGGATATTCTTCCTTATGCATGTTTGCGAGTTCAATTAAACATCGTGTGCTAAGGAAGGTAGCTGGTTTCGTTCCATAGGTAACCGTTTCCAATTGTATACATTTTAACGGCTCCGAGGGAGAGTTGCGCCACAAAATATTTAATAAGAAAGTTTGGTTGGGGTTTATTCTGATTTGTCTAAACATCTTTTTTATATCAGATGTGAATACATACTTGAAGAGTCTAAAGTTGACTAAAGTGTCAAATAGTTCTGGTTGTGTGGTATAACCCTTTAACATAATATCATTAAGGCTAAAACCAGAAGTGGTTTTCATGGATGCGTCAAAAACTACGCGCAAACGAGTTGTGAGAGAAGTGTCTTTTTCTACACTGTGGTGAGGCAAGAAATATTTGTTTTCTGAGTGTACATTCTGCAGAGACAACGGAACATATTTTGCATGTCCTAATTCAACATACTCATCTATAAAAGATTTATATTGTTTGTAAAGAGAATCATTTTTTGAGAATTTGTTCTCCAAATTTAGAAATCGCCTTCGCGCCATTTGGAAAGAGTCGCCCAATTTATTATTTTCATTAGGCGTGCATAGGGGTAAATCTACTTGGAACTGTCCATTCGGTAGGATTTGTGTTGTGGCTTTAAATATTTTCTCAGCCTTTTCATCATCAGGACTTAAACGCTTTATTTCGGGAACTTCTTCAATGTCCCAAAACCTTTGGAGAAGATTATTTATATTTTCTTCTTCAGTGTGAGATTGAACAAATAAAGAAATATGATTCGAGTGTGAATAGTTACAGTTTGAGTGAGAGTGCATCTTTTTCTTAGATGAAACTTGTGGAGATAAGTTACCAAACATGACATATCCTAAATGAGTGTTTTGAAGCACTGGAAGACCTGCTCCAATATGAATTAAACCATCCTTTAATAGATCACAGTAAATTTCTGCACCTAATAAGAGATCGATTCTCCCTGGGGAGGAGTAAGAGGGATCACTGAGCTTTATGCCAGCGGGTATTTTTATTTTGCTACGATCTAGAGGTACCTGAGGTATTTTACACGTAATATTATCCAAAACTGCACATGATACTTCAAATTTCATATCATTGTTTTTATATGGGAAAAATTCAATGTTTACCATTTCATTTGAGATGGAACAATTTTGAGAGATTGTGGAAATTTGTAATCTTTTATTAGTGGTAGAGTAATTTAGTTTATTTACTAAATCTTTTGTTGCAAAACTCGATTGAGATCCATTATCGAGAAGACATCTTGCGTGTACAGGTTGTCCACTTTTAGAGTAAATTGTTACCAGCGCTGTGGCTAGCAAAACTTCGTTTTTTGGATTGAAAGTGGAGAGAGAAGAGATGCAAGATGAATTTTGACTTTGTGTGTCTGAGAGTAGACAATTTTCATTTGTCTGAGTGCTTAAGTGAGTAGAAGTGTTTGGTGATTCACTATATGAATGTGGAGAATTAATTCTTTGAGTAACTTGGGCATTATTACTTCTTTGAGGAGCATGAAAATGACTTTGAGAGATATGTGGTGCACTATGGCGAGTTTGTGAATCACCTTGTATACTTGCGGAGGATTGAGAGGTTTGTGGTGCATTAAAGCGTGATTGTTGCCTATTGGCGAGACTTTGATTACCATCATGTGAATTTGAAGCACTTTGATTGCTTCGAGTGGGAGAGAATAAATTATTTTCATGAGTGTGAGAAAAATTATTTTCTTCATGCAGAAGTGTATTGTGCTTTTTATTGCAAATTCTACATGTGTATTTAGAGATGCATTTATCAGTAAAATGCTTAGTGCCAAAACAGTTTCTGCAAAGCTGTGCTTGCTTTACAAAATTAAACCTTTCCCGAGAATTTGTGTCTTTAAATAAGTTACACTGATATATTTTATGACCAGTTTGTTTACAAAATATGCAATTTTCATAGCTAGATTTATTATTATTTATAGTGGAGATATGAGCAGTTTTTTGAGTGACTTTATTATTAAACTTTGACTGAGTTTCAGTGTAATTAAGTTTCTCTAAAACATCACATCTTTTTTCTAGAAATTCAAAAAATTGTTTGAGTGTTGGAACATTCTTAGAACCTACTTCATATTCAAAAGCCTTGTGAGAAGCAAAATCTATTTTTTCTAAAAATATTTCTATTAAAAGGAGGTCCCAATGTTCAATTGGAACTTCGAGATTACTAAGAGCTTGAAGCGTTTGCTTCGTGTGTACAAGAAAATCTCTTAGTACCTGAGGAGTGCATTTAACTAGAGATTGAGACTTTAACAGCTTTTTTATAAGAGTACTAATCACTCGTGATTTGTCATCATATCTTTCTTTTAGGGTTTTTATAGCGATAGCAAAATTTGCATCTACTACTTCGATACTGCTAATTAAGTTTAAAGGTTCTCCTTTGAGGAAGGATTTTAAATATATTGTTACGATAATTATCCTGGCCTAAAATAACCGTAAATATTATGACTAATGTGTTCTGTTTTTAGATTTTACGAGAGTATTCTATTAGCCGGCAGAAATTTACCTGAATGGACCTTCCAGAAACGGTCGAGCCGATGTAAAAAATACCCGTTTGCCTTACCGTTATAATTTCGCCGCAAATCGAGAAGGCTGTTCGATGATTCTAGCGTAAAGGCAATGGCATATATAAAGGACATTTGATTTGGAAGGAACAGTTAATTCGGACGACGCGCTCGCGATAAAATGTTACGTTCGCTTTTTAATAAATTATGTATGTTTAGTGAAAATAAATAAATATCAGTCATTGTGCTTTTTAATGAATTAAGATAAGAACAAGACATTATAAATTAAAGACTTAACAATTAATAAATTCACAACAAATGGTGTCAGAGTGAGATCGAACATAAATTAGACTTATAATAATAATACAAGTGAATACGTAAAATAAATTGTGAAAATGGCTACGATTTATGAGCTCACAGTGACGAATTTAAGAAGACATCTCGAAGACAGAGAATTAGCTTCTACCGGAAAAAAGGCTGAGTTAGTCCAACGACTAAAGAACGCTTTGCTAGAAGAAGGACTAGATCCAGAAACTTATATATTTGAAGACAAGCATGATGCTGTCCTCTCGTCGATTTCGAAAGTTTCTTCTGATGTAGCCAAAGTTTCTGGTGATGTAGCCAAAGTTTCTGGTGATGTAGCCAAAGTTTCCGGCGACATCGCATCATTGGAGAACAAAGTATCCGGCGACATCGCTTCTTTAGAAAGCAAAGTTTCTAACGAGATTTCTTCTCTGGAAAGCAAAGTTTCTGCTAACATCTCTAAAGTCACTTCAGAGATATCTGCTCTTGACGATAGAGTGTCTTCGTTAAAAAACCAAGTTGCTGCCGATATGTTGGCCTTCGAAGAAAAGATATGGAAAGAGATGGAAAGGAAGATGGAGGAAACAGGGACAGCAGAGAGAGGTAACAATCCGATTACAGTGGAGATAAAAGAAGACGAGACGAAATTTAAGTTGGAGACACGGCCGAAATTTGAAGGAAGTGGAGGTTCTATTCATGTTAAAGTCCCAACTTTCGACGGAAAATCATCATGGAACAACTACATGAAACAGTTCGAATCAGCCGCAAGAGCAAATGGATGGTCTGAAAAAGAAAAGGCTGTAAACCTGACTATCGCCCTTCGAGGAGATGCCTTAGATGTGCTTCAGACCATAGCCGTAGAGGAGACCGATGATTTCGAACAACTGAAGAAGAGGTTAAATATGCGATATGGCCACGAACATTTGGAGCATGTATATCAGTCACAGCTTAAAAATCGTAGACAGAAGAAAGATGAGGCTCTTCAAGAATATGAGGTAGATATTGCCAGATTAGTACGATATGCTTATCCAACAGCTCCCGAAGACATGATGGAAAAATTGGCCGTTCAAACGTTTATTGATGGTCTTCGTGATCATGAAATGCAGAGAACACTGCGATTAGCTCGTCACAAGACGCTGGTTGATGTCCTATCCGCCGCCCTCGAATACGAGTCAGCTACGCAGGCCTCTGGCGGGTACAGTAAAGTTAGGACTGTAAAAGAGGAAGGAGATGAAGATAAACTTGACCAGCTCGTTAATATGATGAAAAGCATGACATACAAGAAAACGAAGACCATCAGATGCTGGAATTGTGGCGAAATAGGACACGTACGAAGCTCCTGTAAGCACCCTAGGTACGACGCAAATCAAGAAACTCACCATCAGGAAAACTAGAACGGGTCAGCCTTAGGGGGGCAGCTTCGACCCAGAACTTTTCCAAAGACCCTCTCATACTAATAGCTTCTTTGAAATGTCGTGAAGATAGTGTATATGTAGATGGAGACATAAATGGTAAAAAGCATACGTTGTTGGTGGATACCGGAGCGACCAGAACCATTATACGCCCGACAGTTATAAACAGCCGAAAGAAACTGTTACCAACGAGGTTACGACTTCGGACCGCTACAGGCGAAAATGCCAACATTCATGGAGAAATCCAGGTACAATTGGGAATTGGGGCAGAAAAGTTTGTCCATACTGTTATAGTTGCTGACATCGAAAAGGATGTTATATTAGGAATGGACGTAATGAATATGCATGGATTCCAATTGGATTTTAAGAATAAGGTAATCAAAGTTGGCAACGAGGAGGTATTTCTCCATCCACATAATGACAACACTGTGCAAGCAGCCATTACAGAAGATACAGTCGTGCCTGCGAGAAGCGAAACGATCATAGTAGCGCGACTACAGGGAATTGTAGACGAAGGGAGACCTGTTATGATGGAGCCTTGGAACCACGACGATGAGGTTGGCCGTGGAATCATAATTGGAAAGGAATTGGTGACTTCGGCTAAAGAAATTCCTGTGAGACTTATCAATGTCAACGACTACCCAGTGACCATAAAGAAAGAGACAAAAGTAGGAACTTGTGTACCTGTGACATCCATAATTCGTCAGGCGACAACATCTGATAATTCCAACGACAAATTCGACCAAATGGTTGCAGTTGCAGGACAGTCTCTAAATCAGATGGAGAAAAGGAAATTAAGGGAATTTCTTCGGCAGTATCGTGATATTTTCGTACCGAAAGGAGGAAAGACGGGAAGAACTACCGTTGTTAAGCATAAAATTGATACTGGTAATGCTAAGCCAATTCGTCAAACAGCTCGACGATTACCACAGGCGAAGAGAGAGGAAGCTGAAACGATTGTTCAGGAAATGAAGAAAGACGGGGTGATAGAACCTTCTACGAGTCCATGGGTCTCTCCGGTGGTCCTGGTTAAGAAGAAAGACGGAACGACGAGGTTCTGTGTGGATTACCGTTTGCTGAACAACGTTACCAAGAAAGATAGTTATCCTCTGCCTCGGATCGATGACACGTTGGACACATTGGCTGGAAGTAAATTGTTTTCTACTTTAGATTTGAAGTCTGGATACTGGCAGGTAGAAATGGACCCAGTCGATAAAGAAAAGACAGCCTTCACCACAGGATCTGGATTGTGGCAATTCAACGTTATGCCATTTGGACTTTGTAATGCTCCTGCGACATTTGAGAGGCTTATGGAAAATGTGTTGAGAGGGTTATCTTGGAAAACATGCCTGGTTTATTTAGATGACATAATCGTCTTGGGGGAGACATTCGAAGATCATTTGAGGAATTTAGAAAACGTTTTTAATCGACTTAAAGCTGCCCAATTGATGCTAAACCCCAAGAAGTGCCAGCTATTTCAAGGTAAAGTCAATTATCTGGGTCATATAGTCAGTAAAGAAGGAGTGGCCGTGGATAAGGGAAAAATCGATTCCATTAAGGAATGGCCAAAACCAACTGACAAACATCAAGTGAGAAGTTTTCTTGGACTATGTACTTACTACCGGAGGTTTATTAAGAAGTTTGCAGATATCGCTAAGCCATTAACGCGACTTACAGAGGAAGCAAGAGAATACCGCTGGGATATAGACTGCCAAAATGCCTTTGAAACGTTGAAAAAGCATTTAATAACAGCACCAATTTTGGGGTATCCACTGCCAGAAGGAGAGTTCATCTTAGATACGGATGCAAGTAATGTGGGAATTGGAGGAGTGCTGTCTCAGATTCAAGGAGGACAGGAACGAGTCCTCGGATATTTTAGTAAAGTTCTTTCAAAACCTGAGCGGAATTATTGCGTCACGAGAAGAGAACTTCTAGCAGTAGTTAAATCAGTAGAGCACTTCTATCAATACCTCTATGGAAGGAAGTTTTTAATCCGAACCGACCATGCCGCCCTTAAGTGGTTGATGCAGTTTAAGAATCCAGAGGGTCAGATAGCCAGGTGGATCGAACGACTCCAAGAATACGATTTTAAGATTGAGCACCGAGCCGGAGTTAGCCACAGAAATGCTGATTCTCTTTCCAGAAGGCCATGCCCCGCAGAGTGTTCCCACTGCAACAAAACGGAATCCAAGGAAGCAGCAGTGCTAAGAACGACGATTGTCAACGACGACTGGACGCCTACTAAGATAAGGGAAGAACAAGAGAGAGATCCAGTTATACAGAAAATCCGAAAATGGAAAGAGGAAAACCGTCGACCACCTTGGCAGGAAATATCAAACCTATGCTCAGTAGTTAAGACGTATTGGGCCCAGTGGGACTCATTTATCATCGAAGATGGCTTGCTCAAACGAGTCCTGGAAAATGATGACGGTTCAGAGAAAAGAAGACAGTTGGTGATCCCAAAGAGCAGAATAGCCGAAGTACTTCGTCAGTTACACGACAGTCCATCGGGAGGGCATTTTGGTGTAAGGAAAACCCTTCAGCGAATTCGGGAACGGTTTTATTGGATGAACAGTTCCGACGACGTAAAAGACTGGTGTAAGAAATGTACTATTTGTGCTACGAGTAACGGGCCTCACCGGAAAAGGAGAGCTCCTATGAGACAATATAATGTTGGAAGCCCGTTTGAAAGAATAGCTTTGGACATTGCAGGGCCATTTCCAGAAAGTGAAAATGGGGGCAAGTACATGTTGGTAGTAATGGATTACTTCACTAAGTGGGTCGAGATTTATGCACTTCCAGACCAGAAGGCCGCCACCGTTGCAGATAAGTTGATCCAAGAATATATCAGCCGATTTGGAGTGCCTTTGGAGATCCATAGTGACCAAGGCAGGAACTTTGAAAGTGATCTATTCCAAGGAATATGTGATAGACTAGGCATGAAGAAAACAAGAACTACCGCGTATCATCCGCAATCGGATGGTATGGTAGAACGAATGAATAGGACAGTTGGCAAGTATTTGACAAAGATGGTGTCGGATCATCAGCGAGACTGGGACCAATACCTTCCGTTCTTCACAATGGCCTACAGATCTGCTGTTAACGAATCAACGGGCCAGACACCAGCCAGAGTCCTATTCGGACGCGAAATGCGACTACCTTGTGATCTAGAATTTGGGTGTCGACCTGGAGAAGATGTAGCAGGTGAAGATTATGTGATCGAATTACGAAGAAGAATGGACGATGTACATGAGTTGGTCCGTTCCCACCTTCAGATCGCTAGCGACCGAATGAAGAAACGGTACGATACACAAGCCGAAAAGGGTTGCTTTAAGAAGAACGACAAAGTATGGCTGTATAATCCCAAGAAGCGAAAAGGTTGTTCTCCCAAATTGCAGCAGTTTTGGGAAGGTCCATACCTCATCATGGAGAAGATCAACGATGTCATCTACCGAATAAGCAAGATTCCAAGGGGGAAGCCGATGATAGTACACCATAACCGGCTGGCGTCTTTCGAAGGTGACCACAACGTAGATGGAGAAGTGGAAGTAAACCAAGTCCAAGACGTGTCTGACCTCACGTTTGAGGAATTCATGGGTGCCTATGGAGGTACCGGTAAAGCAAGACATGGTGTTACCACTGAAGAAAAGCAAGATCTACTCGCGCTCCCCGATGACTACTCGCTGGCCCTTACCATCCCGGCCAGTATCAAAGACGCACCAGGGTTGGCATCCGTCTTTCGAAGGAAGTTTGGTCGAGTTACAGAACTTCAATGCCAGGTGCCAGCTCCCGGTAAAACCTTGAAACTCCAAGATGCATCACGTTACCTTTTCTACCTGGTAACAAAAGACACTGCCCGTGACCAACCTACCTACCGAGATGTGTGGGAAGCCTTACTTCAATTGAGAGAGCACGTACTAGAGTCCGACGTGCAAAAGTTAGCCATGCCAAAGTTGGAGTGCCGCCAATTAGATTGGAGGGTTATTCGAAATATGGTGGAGGAGATCTTTAAAGACACCGAAGTCCAGGTGTTAGTCTGTTGCAATCCGCATAGTTACTGGTGCGGAGAGAAAACCGTCCCTTGTCATTTTTATACAACTGGAAGTTGTAAAAGAGGGTCCAGTTGCCGATACCAGCATACAGTTCCGGTTTCAGTCCCGACAAGGTTCCAGGAGGAACCATCTTTTAAGAGGGGGGCAATGTTACGATAATTATCCTGGCCTAAAATAACCGTAAATATTATGACTAATGTGTTCTGTTTTTAGATTTTACGAGAGTATTCTATTAGCCGGCAGAAATTTACCTGAATGGACCTTCCAGAAACGGTCGAGCCGATGTAAAAAATACCCGTTTGCCTTACCGTTATAATTTCGCCGCAAATCGAGAAGGCTGTTCGATGATTCTAGCGTAAAGGCAATGGCATATATAAAGGACATTTGATTTGGAAGGAACAGTTAATTCGGACGACGCGCTCGCGATAAAATGTTACGTTCGCTTTTTAATAAATTATGTATGTTTAGTGAAAATAAATAAATATCAGTCATTGTGCTTTTTAATGAATTAAGATAAGAACAAGACATTATAAATTAAAGACTTAACAATTAATAAATTCACAACAATATAAACTTTTGTACATTATTTAAACTTGAATTGTTTGTGATCAGAGTTTCAAATAGTTGAAAAAATTCATTGAATTCTGAGAAATTGCCGGTAAAGGTTTTCATGCTAATTTCAGGCAGCCTCGCACTGGAAACAGCATTATTATTTGAGCTAGGTACTTTATTTTCTGTTAAATTTAATTCTATTATTTTTCTTTGCAAACCTTTGAGTGTGTTGAAGTATTTTTCTTCAACATTTGCTCGATCAGCTGATTGTTGGTCGCTATCATCAGTCTGTTCGATTTCTAATTGAGTTTGTTCATATTGTGTGAAAAAATTAAAAAGTTTTTCTTTCCTATTTTCAAAATCAAGTATTTCGTTTTCTGTGTCTTTATTGGCTATAAACCATTCTGAGATACGTGTAATTGATGCTTTAAGTGATTTGCGCTTTTTCTTTAAAGCTTCCATTTTTTATTTAAAGTGAATTTGTTTGCAAATATATGCTGAGCGAGAAATAAGAGTGAATGATTTTGTTTAGTGTAAATGTCTTTTTTAACTAAGACGCGATTTTAATTTTAATAGAGTATTTTTACTAGAGTGAAAAATAAATATTTTTCGTGAGAGCGGGCTGTGAAACAATCTGTATAATAAACAATTGTCAGCTATCTTTAGCGATATTGAGAAGAAAGATCTGTTGTCAAATCAAAGCCATTAGTTAATATAAATATTAATAAACAAATAAAAGTCGAGACAAATGTCTATCAATATAAATTACGTGCATGCAGTAACTATAGAAAATATAGAAAGAGTTTTAACCTCACCAAATGTTTTTCAAGTATCCAATTTAATTACCGCTGTCGCTTACCAGCACATAACGCACTTTTCACAAAACACACGTGTCTAATCTTGAACGAAGGTCAACTTGTGCAATCTTTCTTCTAGGGACGAGAAACCATTATTCTTTCTTCCTGTTGCTCTCCGGCGTGTGTAATCCTTTTCTTTCTTCAGTCCTGTTTCATCAAATAATCTGTGCTCGATAGGACCACGAATGTGGGGGAGCCTTGTAACTGGCTCCCGATATGAGAGAGTTGTTTTTTTTTTTTTTTTTTTTTTTTTTTTTTTAAGTTTATCGACTTATAATTAACTATTTTTAGATTAAAGAGGTTCAAAACGACGTAGCTGACTATACAGTATCAAATAATTCTTTCTTTATCACACGTAAAGGAGAAAAACCGTATTTATGAGAAAAAATGCCCGATTTCGGCGTAGAGAAATATTTTATATATGAATTGAGAGTGTTTTTAAAATGCACTTGCCTCAAGGGCGTGTGACAACGAACTAACAAAATAATATTTGGTGCGTAAAGTGTAGATTACCCCTCTTGTATTTAGGTGTGAAAACTATTTAAGAGGCTGTGGCGCCATTAAGTCGGGCTATCCGAGCAAACCAGATATTAGTGAATATTTTACTTATTCTACACTAAGAAAAGTGTAAAGAACTATATTTTTATTTTATATTTTAAAATGATATGTTCATTTCTGGAACAGTAGCATTTGTGAGACTCCACTACAAATCTCCGTACAACAGTATAGGAAAGATATAATATCTTGGTAACCTGATTTTTTGGGTACTGATAAACCATGGCATTTACATAGCTTAGCCATTTTTTGAAATGCAGATCTTGCTTTTTCTATCCTACATTTGATTTCTAGAGAATAGTCCTAATTTTCATTGACGTTCACATCAAGGTAGGTGTATGTTTTTAGTCTTTCTATTGGTTGACCATTCACACTGATTCTTTTAGAGATATAGAAAGTCCATATCTTTGACTTACCACCGAATACAGTGCTTACAGCGAATACCACCGTGTCATCCGCGTATTTGATGTTATTGATACATTCTCCGTTAATTCGAATTCCGGTTTTAACATCCTCTACTGCTTCTTAAAACATTTCCACAGAGTATATGTTGAACAGCAGGTGTTATAGTATACATCCTTGTCGGACTCCACGTTTGATATTGATATCATCGGATTCTCCTGTCTCTGTACGGATAGAAGATGTTTGATTCCAGTAAAAATTGCTAATAATTCTTAGATCGCAGGTGTTTATTCCAATATTTGTTAATATCTCTATTAGCTTGTCGTGTTTTACTGTATCGAACGCATTATGGTAATTAATAAAGCATGCATAAATATCGCAATTTACTCTCTACATCGTTGAAATAGCACTTGTATGCTAAAGAGAGCCTCTCTCCTACCCACTGCGTTCCAAACACCAAACTCTGTACGGTTGATTTTATCTTCGCATAGTCTATATATCCTTTGATGCCTGATTTTTAGTAATAACTTTAAAGTGTGGCTAACTAAACTGATGGTCCGGAAATCATTGCAGGATACGGATTTTGTTTTCTTTGGTAAAGCAATAAACGTTGACTTCAGCCATAATCTTCAATCGTGTGATATTGCTTTTTCCATTTCATCTGATGTAATTGACAAGTGATCATTACATATGTAGGATGGAGGTTGTTCAAACCTATTATCATCAAATAGTTCTTGTATATATTTGGTCCAGATGCATAATTCTTAATTTTTATCTGTGATGATCTTCCCCTGTTGATCGTGCAGTTTGCTAGTTGTGTGGGATTTTTGAAGACCAGCTGCTTGTTTTACCTTTTTATGCATATTAAATGTATCTTTATGTTTTTGTTCCAACGACTCTATCTCTTTACACTGTGTTTTTAACCAATTTTCATTGGTTTTTTGTATTCCGGTTCTTATTTGTCTCTTAATATTTTTGTACATACTTTTGTTGTCCTTTGATTTTCTTCTTTCTTTCATAAGTAGATGCAGTATATTGTCATTCATCCAACTTTTTCTTTTCGCTTTAATTTCTATTAGATGTTCTTCTCTGATCTTGTTAAAAGTTTCACATATATTCTGAAGTGATTCTTATGGATTATATGTTTGCTCCATGTTACTTAGATTTTTTGAAAGAATGCGTGCGACTGTCTCTTTTGTTTCCTTATCTTTTCATATCACATTTTTTGTTACTATTCTTTTTTGTAACTTTTCAAATCTAATCCTAAATTTACCAATAACAGTATGATGTCAGCACTGGGGTAACTTTTAATTGATATGCATCCATTACGGAATCTCTTCTTCACCATTATGTAATCAATTTGATTCCGTATTATGTTTCCTGGTTGATCTTGCGGAGAGACCCAAATATACAAACGTCTTATTTGTAGTTTAAAGAACGTATTTAGTATTACAAATTCTTTTTCCTCTACAAAATCGTCCAGAAAATCATAGTCACAACTAATGGACTTGCCGTTCTAATTCATAACTCAGTTCTTGGATATAACACTATAAACGGCTAAATAATATCTGTACATATTAAAGCAAGCCCATTCAACATAACTCTCATCATCCATTTTTGTTTTTACCTCTACAGCAGCAGAAGATGAAATAAAAGACTCAGAACTTTGAAATCTAAGAAGGTATTTTCTTATTGTGGTGGGGTGTCTGTGCTCTACTCTAACATCAACCTCTACAATTGTATTCACCTGTGTAATATATTCTTTAGAATTATGTAGAGTTCGGTTATCATTTTTGATAGCAAAGTTTGATGCAAAGGAGAATTTTTTTAAACATGTCTCTGGTCTTAGTCTTGGTTTTGTACTCCTCTACTTCCAGGCAGATGTTGCTGAAGTAGGAGTTCTTATGCTCTTTGCAAAATCTTTTTATTTGAGCGTTCAGCGCTTTTTATGATGCCTCTTTCTCATTATCATTAGTGTCTCACAGACCTGTGGCTTTTAAACACTTCTTCTCCTGTATTTTAGTCAACGTGTAGTCTTTTATCTATTATTTAGTTCATTCTTTTCTATCACTTTTAATGTTTTTCGCGGCATTGTGCAATATGCATGTCGTTTTATGTCCATATGCTGTTCGAGGACCCTTCTGGTTTTATTACTTGGTTGAAGTTACATACCTTATGAATTGCTGCTTTTTTAAATAAATCGTTGGATCTTATCGTAGCGATTCATTAAGTTAAGGTGTTTCTTGTTTTTTGGACAGAAATGGATTATCTGAGACGAAGCTGCGGTAAATCGAAACTGGAGAGAGTTAGAAACGAACCAAAAAGAAACGAAATGAAAATGGAGCGAAATATCAATGATGACATAGAAAGAAAACAATTAATCTGGTTCAGACATGTTAAAAGAATGCCAGAGCACAGATGGAATAGAAGAGTACTGGAATGGATCCCTCCTGAAAGAAGAAAGAGAGGACGACTACGGAGAAGTTGGCGCAACGATATTGATGAAGCAATGGCTTAGAAGAGGCAACTGCATATGACAGAAAAAGTTTGGGGGCGGAGAAGCGGCGATAGCCGTAATTATTCCGTTGTTATATATATTTCTTGTTTTTGAACTGTTCCTTAGCTTCATGCGGAATTCATCTGATAAAATTACTGGTCACTTTTACAATCCTTTCCTGGATGAGTTTTAACGTCCTCAAAAACACTACTTTAAAGGATTTTTACCAGGATAAAATTTATTAGGAACACACAGATTTTTGTCTATGCGGAAGTGTAGCAAGCGTTCTCCTCTGTCATTTCTTTTGCCAATCCGACGGTCTCCAGTAAGTAATAATATTCTATAGTTTTACTAATTTTGACGATAATCGCCTATGACGACTGTGATTTCCCTATTGGGAAGATTCCTGAGCATCTGTTCCAAAGCACTGCAAAAAGTTTCAATTTCTTTATCCTAAGCTTCGCTTGTTGAGGCAAATACTTGCACTACATTAGGATTAACTGGACTGGTATTCAGTCTGATCACAGTTATAGGATAACTAATGGCTATGTATTCTTTTATAGAGCTTTTTATATCATTATTTACTATCAATGCCACGCAATTCCGACATTCGTTATCATTACCAAAGACATAAACATTGCAATTTTTTGACATAAAATGTTCTTTATTCTTCTAGTGGGTTTTATATAGACCTGCAATGGCATAATGTTTTATCGTCTTTTTCACTACATTCAATTTTCCGGTTTCCAGCAATTCCCAAATATTGCACGTACCAACATTAAGGATTCTCCATGTTTTTATTTTTATTCTGAACGCAGAATTTTCATGGTGTGTCTGGTTTCTTACATTATGACCGGTAGCCCAATTTACACCATAAGCTCGGACGCTGATTGATGCCAATTGCTAATTGGGTCACTCGGCATATTGATATCTTTAGAGGTAATGGTTAATGATCGTTTTTGGGGTAAAATAACGCAGTAGGACGCCGCTGCGTTTATATTAAGGAAATAAATAGTGACCCGTCTGCCATCGGGGTCTAAAAAATAATAGTGGACTCTGAAAGACTAATAGGAACAATCAAAGACATTTTATAAAAGACACGTTGAAGAAAAAAAAATGTGAAGGTTTTAATATACCGCCAGGTGAGTTTCATAAGATTATGAGTACTAGTATTCTGTTCATAGATTGGGGTATTGACTACAGGTAGTATAGCTCATTAAGCATGCTATAGTAAGAATAATAGAGTGTGGGCCATCTCACAGTATAGAAATTCGTATACTTTAACTCCACGGTCTGACAAATGTTTGAATGGTAAGTAAAATTATTATCTCTATTTTAAATATCGAGATCTATAATTCTATCAGAACTAATAAATATGTGATTTCATAATTAAATTACGACTTACTCTTTTGATTTCCGTGTTAATTAGCACTAATAATTAAACTCTGTCTGTCTGTATATGTATGTGTGTTTGTATGTGTCTGTATGTATGTGTATGTGTCTATGCTGCGTATGTTTTTTTTAGTAGGAAATACATTTACGTATTATCAGGATGAGATATACTGCCTGGTATGTCGGACTTGTATCCCGTCCCCTTTTTCCGCCTCCGTTTCCTCGCGAAACTACCGTAAGGCATTTCTTCACGGCGGTTCTTCGAAGTCATTGCTTCTCCCATTCTAACCTTCTCTTTTTTCAGCTCGATTAATTTTAATGCGACAAAGATCCTGGAGGACTTCCATCACGAATGTGCTGATTGCATCCCAAGCTATCTTCGGTAAAAGTATTTCTCCTACTATAGTCTCTAGTCCTGTCCTTAGAGCATCTGCATCAGATAGTGGTTGACTTCGCTATGTTTGCGGTTAAGTCAAACATTCACTTGTGGTATAAGAGAATGTATCCATCTGCCCGTTGTTGCTTAATTCCATTGTAATTGCCACCGATGCGTGCTGTTTTGCCGTTCTCTTCTTCGAAGTTCATCAAGACATAATGTAGTTGTAGTTGACTCTGATAATAAATGGTCTTCCTTTCCTCATCCAGCACTCTATGGGTAGCATCACGGCTATGACGTATATTGCGTCCTCAGATACTGTGCAGAATGCGCTGGCAACTCTGGCTGGAGCTGGCAAGGTGATTAGACGATATACTGATGTGGCTTATGAAGGAATGGTTATGATGTCATTCAATGTTCTCCAATGCTCAGCGTTACGGTTTTCACCGGTTTCCAACTAGTTATAAGCTCTGCCCAGTTTTGTGCTTCGCTCGTGTTAAATTGACTATGTTCATCCACTAGCAGATTCTAGCGCTAGCCTAACATCTCTTGGTAATTCTAGCTTAAGCAACCCATCATACATAATAGTCCAAAAGAAAGGGGCCTATCACAAAGTCCTGTGTTACTCCTCCAGTGATTTTATAGTACTGCGGACCAGACTTTGTGTCATATTTCAAAAGCCGATCAGGGAAGTAGCTGATTACTATCCTCCTTAGATATACCGGTACCCTCATTTCGATAAGAGCTCGCATAATGAAATTCCAGTTGGAGGTGTTGGAAGCATTTTTTATGTCCAATGTGGTCACCAGATAATACTTACTATTATAATGATATTATATTAATATGATAATACTATTTAATGGACTATTCATTCTAATATCTTGCAAGCTGTATCCAACATATAGAGCGGATGATAATATAAATGGTTTATCGGATGATTTCTTTTATTTTGGGAAAATCACTAATGTGTGGGAAAGTACCCAGCTTAACGCATGTATTGTAAACCTCCAGGAACATTTTCGGTGATTCTTTAACTGCTGCTTTTAAAGCGATGTTGCGATGTTTGGGATTCCATTTAAGTCCGCAACTTTATTATTTCCTACTTTATTACACTCTTTCATCGGTTGATCCTGCACGATCGACGTGATTTCTTCAGCCTCGCACTCCTCGATTTGATGATAAAAGTTTTATTGAGTAAATAGCGTACTGATGATCTTCTCTAGGAGGGCATGTAGGTGTCGCTACTAAATTGCTTTTCAGGTGAGTTATGACCACCTTATATGACCTGACCGATGGATCATTATTTACCCTATTGATAAGTTCCATCAAGCATTTCTTTTCGCTGATTTTGATTATATTATTTAGTCTTCAGCGCGCGTTCTTGTAATCTGTCACCAGTTCTGCATAGTTTTATCGTCTCCAGCTACGCTGAGATGCTCTTCTTATTCTGAGGCACTCTTTATGTAGAGTATTTTAGTGGACATTCCACGAGTGCACCGATAAACGTTGGTTTGTGCCACGTTTTCGGCGCATACTTGCGTAGGCTTCCACGAGCACGTGGGGCGCTCGCGCGTGCGTGTCTGTGTGTGTGTGTGTGCGTGTCTGTGTGTGTGTGTGTGCGTGTCTGTATGTGTGTGTGTGTGTGTGTGTGTGTGTGTGTGTGTGTGTGTGTGTGTGTGTGTGTGTGTGTGTGTGTGTGTGTGTGGGTGTGTGCATATGTGAGAGTATGTAGATGGGTGGAGAGAAATCGTATTAGAAAAGAAGATTATGTTCATTTATAGAGTTAATTAAAATGTTAAATATAAATTTGTCTGAATAAAATATAACATATTGATCATGTTAACTAGTAAACTAATGTTGAGATGGATTAAGCCTAGATATAAGTTCTGAGTCTAATCCCTATGATTGAGACCATCAAAAATACAAGATTTAGATTTCTGGTAGATTCATAATTACATGAACAGAAAAGAGTAGATTCCAACACAGATTCCAATCCTATGTATTGTTACTGTTACGGTTGCTGTTACATACATATGAATAGTATACCACCTCTAACACTTCTGCGATGATTTCGCTTTTTTTCGCAGATGCAGATAGGATAAAGTGTTGATTTTTCATTCAGTTTTAAATATGGTATAACTACAAGAATGTGAACACAGCACATAACCCAACACTATCACGTTTTTTATGTTTTATACATACGGATTTTATATTTATTTATTGCAATACCTTTTTTGATCGATACGCAATTTTTTAATTAAAAATATGGATTGATGAGATATCGATTTTACACTAAAATAATATTTGCTTAAGGATACATTATTGTGATAAAAAATAGTACACTAGCAATAGTATTACAATAAATCAACCAATCAGTTGGAGATAGGTCTCCCATAAAACTCTTTTAATTTTACTAGTGTTGTGGATTGTAATCAGTTTTCATTTCTTGGGGTGATTTTTAAAAATGGTGCTTTAATAAAATTTGCATTTGGTAACGCTAATTTATGACGTGGACAGGCCTGTAATTTAGTATAAGTTTCTTCTTTGTAGGTTCTCGAATAGACGATCACGTGGTGGGACGGCACGGAGAAATGGTTAAAAATGATTCAGGGGCAGCTTAATTGAATTCTGTTAAGTTTTTGGTTTAAAAATAATGAATACCCAATTCCAACATAAAGATATTCATAAATACACTTAGGAACGACCTTCACTCAACAGTTGTCGATCATAGACTATTATAATAATGAGACAGAAATCAAAATTTAAGTGCCAAGACTGTAGAGTAAAAAGAGGATCTAACTATGGGAGAAATCCCTACTTTCTTTTAGCTAATTTTTGTGTACCTTTAAACAATACTACAAACAGAACACCGAAAGTAAGAGAAACAATACTACACAGTACAAAACGGAGATATATAAATTTTGCACCTTTTATTCCAACCAAGTATTTAACATATTTTTCAATCTAGATTAGAAAAGGAACTAAATGAGATGAAAAGAAATATGGATGTAAAACAGGAATAAAATAAGCTCAAAACGATAATAAAAAAAATTGCTCATGAAGTATTAAGAACAGAGACCAACGACAAAAAACACCACGAATCACCATGGATGACATTAAACGTAAAAGAAATAATACAAGAAAAAAACGAAATATATAAGAAATGGCTAACAAATAAAACATCTAGCAATAGAGTAACATATCAAAGGAAAAACGGAGAAGTATGCAATCAAATAAAAATAGCAAAAAACAATTTCTGGGAACAAAAATGTATCTAAGTTAAAAATTTAATTGATGGTTCTCAGACTACGGAAGCATGGAGAACTATCACTAATCTAACGAAAAACACCCATAACTCCTTAAGCAACTTAATTCCTATAGAAAAGTGGAAGAATCGCTATAAAAATTTACTCCAAGAGTTAAGATTGGAATATATGGAAGTGGAATACAGTGTGGAGAGACAAACAAATAGTAACATTAATACTACTAACAACGAGGTCCGTACTGCGTTAATTAAAATAAAAAACGGGCGATCTCCAGGACCTGGTAATATAACTGTAGGGTTACTTAAAGCAGGAGGTCTACTTCTAATAGAACGATTAACACTTCTAATGAATCAATGCTGCCAACAAATTAAAGTACCATCTGAATGGCAAACCGCTCACCAAGTGTCCATCTTTAAAAAGAGTAATAAAAAAGATCCTAACTGCTACAGAGGATTAAGTGTCCTACCTAACTTTAGGGCGATTATATGGAAAGATAAATAATGGAAAAATACAAGATGATGTAGGCCATCTAATTAGCTAAGACCAAAGTGGATTTACACATGGTAGATCTTACACTGATGACTTGTTTATACTCCAACAATTAATAAAAAAGAGAATAGCGGTTGGTACCAAAGTACATCTAGCCTTCATTGACCTAGAAAAGCCGTATGATACAATTCCAAGACTTCAATTGTGGCAAGCTTTACAACAACTCGGCTTTAGTCAATACCGTTTTGGAATAATCACAGAAGTATATAGGAATAACACCATTTACCTAAAAATCATAAATACACTATCAGAGACAATAAAAATAACTAATGAACTAAGACAAGGATGCAGTATGTCACCCTTACTGTTTAATTTATATATTGAGGCATCCCTCCAAAATTGGAAAAACCACTGCCAGGGAATGGGAATCCCGATAGGAAATGACGTACTGTTCTCCCTGAACTTTGCGGATGACCAAGTCGTCCTAGCTTAAGATTCTTTTGATCTAGAATTTATGATAAAGCGACTATACAGAGAAGATGTAAAATGGGGGTTACAAGTCAGCATGAAGAAAACAGAATATTTAGTTATCAATTGATGCAAGGTTTGAAGTGTTGATAGACGAGGACGTGAAAAATTTAAATATTTATGTGCATACATTATTAAGAACGGCTTGGGAGAAACCGAAATGAAACACCGAATTAATCAGGGTCGTAAAATTGTAGGATGTCTGAACTCCTTATGGTGGATTGTAACATTTCCAAAACGAACAAAAAAAGAATAGGGCAAACCATGGTTGAATCAGTTCTTTGTTATAGCTCTGAAGTATGGACAATTAATGCAGACCCGAAGAGAAGATTGTTGGCAGTTGAAATGGATTACTTGAGAAGAAGTACTAGAACATCAAGGCTGGAAAGGAAAACCAACGAATCTATAAGAAATAACATGAATGCTACAGAAACGGTTATTGACCGAATATAAAGAAAAGGTTTAAAATGGTTTGGACACCTATTGAGAATGCATGACCAACGTTGGCCCCAAAAACTCCACAGGTGGAAACCCCCGGAAGAAGAAAAAGAGGTAGACCTCGAGGATCATAGAATGAAAGAATTAGAACAGCTATGGAATTAAGAGGTTTAAAGAAGGAGCATGCCTTGACCAGGAGGATTGGCGGAGGAGATATATTCTTCTTTGTTTCGGTTTTAGATCTTCCTTTTACAGATCTGTCATCATTAAGATCCACGTATCCTATGATTCATAATCATGATGCTCTTGTAAATTATTACTATAGTACATTTCACAAATTTGCGACTATTGTGGATTAGTGATGATAGTTTTAACGTAGACGATTTTACGTTAATGATCTCAGAAAGAAAGGAATATCCTTACACCGTTGATTGAAATATTATTCTTAACTTACACTTACTTGCCCATAGCGGTTGGGAGTTAACTTTCGTAACGGAGGCGGCACATGAAGAAGAAGTGGTGCTTGGTGTCAAAAACTAACCCTCAAGTAATAAAAAAATTGATCTAAATGAAAATTTTTTCTTCTATATGTGCTTCGAATACTTTAGCCCTTACTAATATTTTTCAAATATCCAGTACTTGTATCCTAAGCATTTTTTGTATGAAATCAATATTCATTCTTTCCCTATCCACTATATACTATTGTTATGTATTTTGCAGATACCTGCATATTGTTGACGTAAATATTTGATGACTTAGGTACACTCGGAATAAAAGCGGATTGAAAGCTTGTATAAGTATTCGGTATGAATAACTTTTTTGTTTGAATGCAGCGTTGCAAAACATATTTTATTGTTATCTATTCTAGTGACTGATATACGTAAGATAAAAGGAAAGATGGATTTAAAATAAATTTTTACTTGAATATCTATTTTAAAATAATATGAATTTTTAAAGAAATCTGTCACTGATTTTCTTTTTCTTCATTCCAGGGATTAGAAATAGGATGGATATAGGAATTTCCTATATTTTCAATTTGATTAGTTATTCCGTTAATATATTATTTACATTTTGATTTTTATTGTTTTATTATCTTAACGATCAAGTAGATATTTAGCTCTTACCTTACGCCTTCATTTCAGTGTCGATCAGGTCTTTTAATTCATTTTGTTATTCAAAAATCTGATTTCTTATAGTTTGGATTCTAGATTTTATATTTGCGTCATTATTCAGCTTTAAAATACACAAAAGAGAGTCATCATTAATTGACCTATATCTGTCCACTGCTAAACGTAATCCTCCTGTAAAAGTTTTCACCTATTTCTATCTTGACCTTGCCTCCAATTGTAGTGATGCATATGTCTTTCGTCTATTCCAGAATTTTTCTCTGGTCCATTTATCTTCCGTCAATCTGGTAACATGTCCGGTCCAAGCCCATTAACAATGGATATTCTTTCAACTGCATATGTGACCTGTGACGAAAACACGAAAGGCTTAAAGTTTACACAGTCGGCATAGTTGGAAAAAACAAGGCTGGATTTACTCCAGAACAATCAACAATTAAATAGATTCCTCCAAAAAAATAGATCCTTGAGAAAACATTGGAATTTAATATTGAAACCCATTACGTATTTGTCGACTTCAAGGCCGCATACGACAGTGTCAGGAGAACAGTTCTATACCAATCAATGCATGAATTTGGTATACCAGAAAAACTGATCCGATTAACGCGAATGACAACGTCTAACTTAAAAGCCAGCGTTAGGATGCAGGAAGAAAATTCTCGATCCTTTGAGATAAAGGATGGACTCAGACAAGGGGATGCCCTGGCTTGCCTCCTATTTAACATTGCCTTGGAAAAGGCAGCCCGAGACACGCGAATTAGAGACGGCAGTACTATATATATATATATATATATATATATATATATATATATATATATATATAATAGAATAATAGAATAATAGAATAGAATAGAATACAAATCTTAGCATATGCTGATGACATTGACTTAATAGGAAGTAGCAAGCAAAATGTTGAGCAATATTTCATAGATTAATTACTATTTAAATGGGAATAAGCCACAATTAAAGGTTAAAATACGTTTATTGACGTTTCAATTTCCACTTCGGAAATCGTTCTCAAAATACAAACATTCACTAATGTTTGTATCCTGGCTGAAAAACTTGAGAGAATGGTTTCAAATACCAGAAGCTGCGAACATAATGCATGCGGCACAAAACAGAGAAACCTATCGTTTGATGGTCGCCAACCTTCGGTAGAAGACGGCACATAAAGAAGAATACTTTTAACTGTGCTGCAATTTTATTTAGATTAGTCTTGTCTTGTGATACTTTGGCCAGCTAATACCTACGTCTTAGTTTTCGTTAATCAATAATAATTTTTGTTTAATTATATTGGGAAGTTCATAAGCAAGAAGGTTTCGATTGCCTTTGATTAAAATATAGCTTCTTGTATAGATTGGTTAAGGTGTTCTAAATATCTTTCTAATGAGATTAATGTCTAGTTTATTAGTCAGTAATTCTCTGAGTGGTTTTCAGTTTGTGAGTTTGGGGATCGCTTGGACATTTTGGCAATCACTTTTTCAAAAGATTTAATATTGTGCTCATTGGTTTAATAAAATCTTTCAACATTTGTTTCAGTTCGGCAGTTAGCTTTGTGTGATGTTTGGTTTACGGATTGCTGCGTACTTGTGACACCTGACTAGGGAGTTGTTTGACGTTATCTGAGCCTATAAGTAGATTTGTTGTATATATTTTTTAGAATTAATATTGTGAAAGTTAGTTTGCTTTAATAGTAAAGCCGTATATTTTATCTGCTATAGTTCTTTATATATTGTAGAATTTTTGTAGTTTACTGGATAATTACTGTGGACGGTCCATGCTTAGCGTGGACTGTGATTGCATTTATCTTAATATGTCCTTATCTTTGATACCTGATATATTCCAAAATTTTTTTTATTTATTTTTTTTTGTCTGTTGGGGCTTTTGTTATTATTTTATAGTTTTCCAGTGTTTTTGGCTAGACTTTGACTTGGTCTAGATTAAGGACCTTTATTTTAAAGTGTTCTTCGGAGATTTTGTCTAAAAATTAAAGAAACGATGTTTTTAACTCCACTAATAAATGTTAGGGACGATTTGTATGTTTTAGGGTTTTCAATAACATTTTCCTGGGAACTGCTTAATTTTCACTATCTAACTAGATTTTCAAACCTTGAAATTTGTCAAAAGTCCTAGTTATTAACTTAAAGAGCCTCAACCTTCTTAAAGTTTCTGCGAGATTGTGCTCTATCTCTTGCTTGGGTTTTCCAGTTAGCAGCACCGATTTTCACAGCATCATGTGTTACGCCATTTATCCACCTTATATTAAGTGTATCTCATCGTCTTATTCTGACTGACTGCGCTATTAAAATCCTTTTTATAATTTGTGATTGTGGGGCCTGGACTACATGTCCTGCCCACTGTAGACGATTTCGCTTAATTACGGTGGTAGTATCTTTTTCACCAAATAGAGCACATACCATGGCTGAAGTGGAAGTTCAAGACCTACAAAACTGAAAAAAATAAGAGAGACCAGTATTCAACTTTGGACGCAGAAGGGTGGATGATGATAAAAATGACCTTAATTCTCGTCATTTCTTTCCGGATTAATATAACCTTCTGCAACTATTGATCCTTAATATTTGAACTGGCCTACTTTTTAAAAATTTTGCCCGATCAGAGATATATGAGTGGCTTTCATTTGTAGTTTTTCCCAAGTTGTTTTCATATACTTTGTCTTTGAGACAAAGTATGTGACAAATATGTGCCGCTTCTTTAAAATGTATAAATCTTTTCTAGATCTTTTAATATCCTGTTAATTTTGTCTATATCATCTGAGTAATCTACGACTTGGCTGATCTTTGTAAATATTGCTCCTTCTTTATCTATAGGATTTTTAAAAAAGTGTAAAATGGTCGTATACTTGCAATATATTTCTCTTTGGTTTCTTCCGTACTGTTGATCATAATTTTAAGCCCAGCTTGATTTTTTTGTTCCAAAATCATAATTACCAAAAGGTTTTATAAAAAAATCACCATTATTTCTCTTAAAATAACTATAACTACTTTCACCCGCAATGCGGACGCCGTCGCCATAATTATTAAACATTATTTTTAAATTCGTTACAGTCACTGTTATTCGCCATTTAGAAGCAATTTGTTATAACAAGTACCTGCATTTGTATGTCTTTTGGATAGTCTTCAATTATAAATATGTCTGTGCCTCTTAATTTTTTTTTAAAGATCTCTTTCTTTTCACTCCAATTTTTGAATTTGAACGAGGATCGGTCTTTTATTATTAATATTTTTGATACCAAGTCTTCGTATTCCTATAATATCTTGATCTGTATTTAGTTCTACTTATAATTATTATTTTCTTTGCCTTTCTCTTGCAATTTGTGATATCTTATGTTTGATTTGCGTTTCGTCTTTATTTTCGATCTCTTCTATTCCTTGGATGATCAGTTAATTTTTTCTTAATTCTCTTTCGAATGGCACTCCCTTTCTTTCTTGAATTTGCGGTATTGTTTGAAATTCTTGATTCTTTTATTTTAGATCTCTATTTTCTTCTGTTAGTTTCGCAATCTCTTTAGTAATTACGTTGCATCGCATTAATTTCCCGTTCCATTTCTTTACTATGAAAAGTTTTAGTGTATGGCCACCTTTATTGTAGTGAACCGTAATTACTGATTTGAACAAAACTTACAATATGAAACATTAATGTATTAAAATTAATTATACTAAAAACTAATTTTAAACAATAATTAAATAATTTTAAAGTTTTCCCTTTATTATATGAACGGAATTATATTTCTGAGTTTCCTTCATCTCAAACTCTTTTTTGGTTCTATAGGTCTCATAAATTTTCAACTGAAATATAAAGTGTACATACCCAAATTCGCAATTTTTCCGAGAGAGTACTTTTAAACCTAATTGCTTTTAATAGGTGGCCACACCGGCTTTTCACCAGCTGCTTTTAAATTTAATTGCTAATGGTATCTTTCGTAATATCGCAGAATGGCACAGACTTCAAAGATTCTTTGGAGACTTGCTTTGCCAACGAGTTCACTGTTTTTTTTTTCATCTGGCTTCCTTCCTTCCTTTTCAGTTTACAAAAGAACTGATTTTAGATTTACTTATCATCATCCAGCCATCATTTATTACGTCCACTGCTAAACATAGGCCGTCTTCAGCCCAACGTGTAGGTGTTTTTTTTCTACTACGTTTTTCTGTTCTTGGCCTCCAATTTGTAATTTTGCTTTTTCATTGTGAGTCGTAAATTCTCGCTACATGGCCTGTCCAGTTCCATTTCAGTTCCGCTATGCATTCCACAACATCAGCAATACTCGTCCTTCTTCGCAGATCTTCGTTTTTCATTCGGTCCCGAAACGTCACTCCCAGCATAGACCGTTCCATTCGTCTCTGTGCCACTCTCAATTTTAAAGCCGTATTCTGGGTTAGAGTCATAGTTTCCGCACCATAGGTCATGACCGGTAATACGCATTGGTCAAATACTTTTCTTTTGAAGCTAATTGGCATGTTGGTCTTAAGCGTGTCTCGCAGTTTTCCAAAGGCTGCCCACGCTTAAGTAATTCCACCAGTTCTACCACTTTGTCTTTAATAGTTAAATGGTTATTGGGGACCATATTTGTCATAAACTTAGTTTTGGTCAAGTTCATTTTGATGCTCACCTTTGAACATGCAATGTTTAATTCATTTAACATATCTGTGGCTTCTCCTAAACTATCTGTGATAAGGACAATGTCATCTGCGAAACGAAGATAGTTGAGCTTTTTGCTTTCTATTGTTACTCTTCTATGGTCCCAATTGACCATCTTAAAGGCATCCATCCTAGTGAAGAGCTTGTATATGTGGATCAACAGGCTAATATGTCTTGAATTTTCTAGGTCCGTTCTATCTCCTTTTTTATGCAAAAGGATAGTTATAACATTGTTCCATTCTTTGGACACCTCTCTTAGCTGCAAACATAGATTAAACAGTTTCCTTAATTTATTTAATAGCATATCTCCCCCATTTACAATAGCTTCTATTACAATTTCATCCTCCCCTGGGGCTTTGTTATTTTTTATTTTTCTTAATGCTTGTGGAATCTTATTTACCTTTTTTCTCTGGCATTCGTTCGGAACCTTGATTCATGATCTTCTTTGAAATGGCTGTATTCCTGTTTGAGCTTCTCGTCTACTTCCATATAATTCCTCGTTAAGCTCTTCGACGACCTGTATGAACTCATCTCTACGTGATATTATTTCATTTTGCTTGTTTCTTAATTTATGAATTTCGCATTTCCCATTCGTTAGCTTTCTACGTAGAACTTTTAAGCTGTTATTTTCCTGTATAATACGTTTAATATTATCGGTTTTAAATTTCCTTACGTCTCTCATTATTGCCTTCGGAATAATTTTATTCCGTTCTCTTAGAGTGTGGCTGTCTGATTTTTTTTAGGACAGTGCACTCGGTGACTTTCTTGACGTAAGGCGTTAATGATGCAATTATTCAAGTCTATAGGATCGTTCTCGGAGGTTTCATGCAGTAGTAGCTTATTATTGATATGCGCCTGATACAGCTTGATATCTAATGGGAGTATCCAGATACCATGAGATTTATTTTTAATCAATATGTTCCTTTCTCTTTTTATGTTGGTTTGGACTTTCGCTCGTATCATTCCGTGGTCACTGTTTGTGGTGAACTTGTTGAGTACTGTGACATCTTTAATTATTTGTTTTTTGTCACTTATGATGTAGTCGATTTTGTTTCTTGTTCTACCGTTTGGACTTTCCCAGGTCCATCTTCTGTGCATCTATTTGTGAAAGAAGCTGTTCGTGTTATTCTGGAGTAGTAATCCTAGCAGCATTTCTCCTCGGTCATTTCTTCGTGGGGAACCGAATTTTCACAAGGATGTTTCTAGCTCTGCTTCTTTTACACGTTTTTTTGCGTTAAAATCGCCACATAAAATTGTGAATTGAGTACGATAGTCATTAAGCGCAGTAGATATATCAGTCATAAAACATTTCGATTTCTTCGTCTGTATGCTCTGTTATTGGAGCGTATACTTGGATAATTTTAAGTTGATATTTACTGTTCAGCTTCAGATTTATTACTTATTTAAATTATTTAAAAAAAAACAACAATTATGATGGAGGACATATATTACCAATGATTAGTACATAATAAGAGTACTTTTACTTACATAGACGTACATAACATCATCAGCAACACTACTAAAATGAAAGCTCTATAGTTATGTCATTTAAAAGGCAGATTTTATACTTTCTTTTCAATGATTGTATGACAAGAGAACTTTTGGTCACGCTGCATACATTAATCTCTCATTCTATTATTTTTAACACAATATAATTAAGTTATATATAAAAATAATATTAGTATAATAAACAGTATAATACAAAACTAAGCAAGGGCATTAAATATTCTGGAAATGGTTGTATACCGTACTTATATTCCCTTTTATATCTTTATGGTCAGATGTCAAACCCTCTTCTCAGTAGTAAAATAGGTTGTCTGGAAATGTGTACATACTACATAAAAGCTTAAACATTTGTTACATCGGAAGTGACGCTCATTCCAACGGCCTTTACGACATTATGTTAAACTACAATGATAATATAATTTTGCGAAACTTATCAGTAGCAATAAATCAACAGTTGCTTTAATCCATTTTTGATAGATTTGTTTAATTCACGTTGTTTGAATGGTTTCATTCAATGTGGTGTTTTCAAAGTAATCTGTAATATTTTTGTGGGTAATTTGTTTTTCAATTTTAAGACTAAAATTTCCGATGAATATGTGTTAGTATAATTACTAAAAAGTTTAACAATTGGTGCCCTATCAGGGTTATTGGTACTATTTCCCCACTATTTTTAACACCACTAAATATTTTTTAAATTGTATGTTCGTATTTCGATCAAAAGCAAAAATTTCTATCAAGCTAAATTGAACGGTATTTTAGATACTTGCTTTTAAATGACAGTTTGCAACTACTCAGATCATTTATAGTAATACTCTAATATAGCGTTAACAACATTAAATTTTTCTTTTGCTAAATTGACAGTCGTGTTAATGATCCAAAAGAAAACTTGAAAACATAGTAGAATAGCAGATCTTTTATAGTAACGGTCTTTAGTCTTTTAAATGTATTTAAAAAAGGCTGAGAGAAACCACAAACTTATTAATTTCAAAAGCAAAAGCTGCATACAACGAGAAGAACATTCTATTTTTAAAGTTGGTTACATTATTTAAAAACTAATATCTTATATTACAATTTTATGGCTAAAGGACTAGTTTCCAAGCCAACTCACCAAACACACACACACACACACACACACACACACACACACACACACACACACACACACACACACACACACACACAACGAGAAGAAAATTGTAGATCTGGAAAAGACAGAGTCAAAGAATAGTTCTAAAAGCCAATCTTTAAACATTTGAACTTAAAAAGATTAGATCTTGGTTGCGACTAGTGCGCTCTACAATTTATAGTAGCAAAGTATATATATATATATATATATATAAATATATATATATATATATATATAAATATATATATATATATATATATATATATATATATATATATATATATATATATATATATATTCAGGGATTCTACAGTATTCACTGCCTTCCCTCGCTCACTCCGTTCCCATCTCTCTCTGTTGTCCCATTCTCCATTTTTTAGGCCTCTGTTACTCATAGCGTCGTCTACTTCGTTCCTCCATGATCTTCGGGGTCGTCCTATGTTCCTCCTTCCTATGGGGCTCCATTGGGTTATTCTCTTTATCCATCTGCTGTCGCTAGTTCTTCTTACATGTCCATACCACTTTAGTCTTTTTTGTTCTATATATGTTAGTATGTCTGTTTCTATTGATGTTCTTTGCTTTATTTCGTCATTACTTCTCCTATCCTACTGATAGGAAGACGATCAGTAGGAAGACTGCGAAAACAATGAAACGAAAATTTACTGGAGGCCCATTGAAAAACACACAGTTATTTCTACATAAAAAAAGAGGAAGAAGAAGAATTTTGATTTGTCGATATCAAAAAGACAAAACTTATAACACCTATTTATAGTAACTTTTATTCCTAAAATTAAATCAAAAATGGTTCACAAAAATATTTAAAAATTTTTAGAGCCATTGCATGTTCTATTTTTTTTTGTAGGCAATTACTGCGCGACACATGCAATGTTCATCGTTTCGTTAAATTTTATCATATTCTCAAAATGCACTAATTTTCTAGTAATTTAGATATTTTATTTTAATGTAAAAGGTTTATGAACTATGCTATTTTTTGTTCTTTAAATTTTACATTTCATTAGATTTCATTTTATATTTTGTAGTCTTTTTATTTATTTTCTTACGTATTTGAAGTTTTTAAGTTTGTTCTTTCTTTCCGTATAGTTTCGTATTGATAGGCAATTATTATAAGGATTAAGTTAAGTAAAGCGATTTTTTTAATTTTTGAAATTAATATCTATACGATAGATGGCGCTATCAGGAAATGGCTACATTTTAAATTAGTTGAATTTCATATGATGTATGGTACATATTTGAAGATATTTAGTCTATAAGTGTAATATGAGTTTATTGCATTGTTAATTTTACAGTTGGGAATAATTTTATAACCTGAGGTTAAAAACACAACTTCAATTTTTATACAAACCCTTATTTTTCATAAAATTTTATTGACTGACCATTTCATATCATCATCAACACTTAAGTTTCATTTTGACTTCTTCGGTATATAAGAAGAAGATATCGGTATACGATATCTTTTTGTTATAAGTACGGTATGCCACTAATTGTAGAAACAATAAATATTCTTCTACTCATCACGTAAACCACAACTATAGCATTATTTGATATATTTTCTACGTAAAATAATGAATAAATGTTTTCCTATATTTTATGCCCTTGTTTACAAAAAACCAATTTTTTAATCTAAGTAGTACTTTTTACAAACAGTATTATGATAAAAATGTTACAAGAGAAATTAGTATTAATAATCTATTCATTCCTAGATTTTATGTAGATTAAAATATATTATAAAGTTAGAAACAAAAATTTCACTCACGGGAAAAAAATTAGAATTTATTTAGAAATCACAAAGTAGATGCTTGACAAAGCATGTGTATAGTTCATATAAATCCAACTTAAAAAAATAATATATAACTAATATTAGAATGAATATGGAATTTAGTAGAATACAAACCAGAAAATTAATAGTTCACGAAAATATCATCGTGACGACTATCTTTATAAAGAAAAATAAGCAGATATTATATTCAATACATAATAAAACATATTTACTGTAATATAATAAGTAATGATAAATATTAAAATACATTATAAACCAAACGATTAAACATGGAACGACGTGTTAGACAAGACAACACACTATAACCGAAGTTAGTCATGACCGTTTTCAAAAATGCTTTTACAATGCTCAATTGGGACACTAAAGTCCCAGATATAGTGCTTGTAACCGAAAATCTAGAAAAAGCGAAGGAAACATGTTAAATGGACTGAACGCTGTTTACTCAAAAAATAGGCCTGATGGTGCCTATATACATGAGATACATTTCGTATTAAATAAATTGGTTAGTAAAAAGCTGAACAAGTAGTTATAATTCTAAATATTGCACAAAATAATTTTTATTCATTTTCAAGAAAGGCGAGTGTGTCCTTTCTACACCTATGTATTTGGTAATTTCTTGTAAGGATTCATCCGAGATGGAATATTCAAGTTTGCAGTAATGAAGAGATGTATTAAATCCAAGGAAGAACATTCTGAGAAGACCTAACTCGTTCTTTTGTAACATTCCTATGCATTTCAAAAGTTAATGTAATTAATTTAAAATCTACAAACAAAACAATAAAACAGTATACTTTCTAATAATTTTTTAAACGTTAACCGACAAAACTAAACAATTTGGTCTCGCATGATTCTAAAATGTTTAAAATTTGTAATAAATATTTTATACTGCAATAATAGTCGAGTATATGTCTAAAACTTTAACAGGCAATCCTGAAAAATAAATGATTTAGATTTTATTCGTTTATGTGTTTATAATGTTTATGTTCATTTTATTTATTTATGTGACGTTTTATTTAAATTGTAAGTTAATAATAAATAGAAGAAAGTCACGATCATGGAAGTATCCATAACATTAATTTAGTTTTAAAATATTTTAAATTCGAACGAGTAAACAAATAGACAGTTTTTTGTTTCAAGTTTTTTACTGAAATATTTCTTTGCTTTTTCATTGTTGACATTTGTTTGTTTTGTAAAACCAACAATTTGCTTGATGATGATTGTTCAAAATATGACAGAGCCGGTCTCTAGAGAAAAAATTCTTTTGAATCTTTCATCAAACATTCTTTAAGTACCTTCTGCTATGCTAATGATGCAGTAATTACGGCAGAAAATAAAAATGACCTCTAGTACCAACTTTACACATTTAACATAACAGTACACAAGTTAATATCTTATGAAACGATACACTCAATCTCAATCTGAACCGGCTCGAAGGACCAAAAATTGTATGTCAAACATTTTTTAATTAATAATATATTCATATACCAATTCGTTTATTTTAATGACTTAAAGTATGCATAATCTTTAATGTTTTCTCCTTGACTCTCGATATCTGAATAAATTTACAAATTTTCGAACTTCCTATTAAAACCGTCTGATGATTAAAAAAATAGATTTCGCAAGAAACAGGCAGAACCGAGTTCTTTTATGAAATTTTTGCAACCGCAACGATTAGAAAATATATAGTGTGACACTATACAGTGTGAACAAATGATCAGGTGAAAATTAAATTCAAATATAAACAATTTGCATAAACAGTAATGGTTAACAAAAACAATAGAACAAGTCATGACTTTTAACTACCTCGGAATATATGTCATCATCATTATCCAGCCTTCTGCATCCAAAGTTGGACATAAGCCTCCTCTAATTTATTCCAGTTTTGTTAGTCCATCGTGTATATGGTCAACCTCTGCTTCTTTTATTTCATTCATTCATGCTCGCCATGCTATATGCTCTATGACATCTGTGATACCTGTCCGTCTTATTTCTTCGTTTTTACCTGTGTCTCTGAGAGTCAGTCCAAGTAGCAAGCGTTCCATTCGTCTGTGAGCTACTCTGAGTTTGGTTGCTGTAGCCTGGGTTAAGGAAAGTGTTTCGGCGGCGCCGTAAATCATGACTGGAAGCACACATTTGTAGAACGTCTTTTTTTTAAATAATTTGGCATGTTCTTTTTTGTAGAAGAAGCTGTTCATTTGGACTAGATTTTTTTCCAGCAAGAAACTAAGTAAAGTTTCATCGCGCTCGTCCCTGTTTCCCAAACCAAATTTTCCTAATGATGTTTCCGTCTGATTTGCCTTTCTTCCCATTTTAGCGTTAAAGTCACCATATATTCTGGTAAAGTGTGCTTTTGTATTGTTTAGGGCTAAAATAGTGCCATCGTAGAATTCTTCTATTTCATAGTTCACATGGCCACTTGTTGGGGCATATACTTGTACGGTTTTTAAATTATATCTTTCACTTAGTTTCAAGGTTAAATAAACTACTCTAGTAAAGAAACTTTTTACTAATATCATGTTGTTTTCATGTTTTTTTTTGTTGTGAACGAACAAGCCAACGCCTCCCATTGTTTTAGTTTCACTACCGACTTGATAAAACAAGTGACCCGATTTCAGTTTTTTTAAACTCTTCCCTCGTTGTTTTACCTCACTAATGCCTATGAATCCCATTTAATTTTCGACATTTTTGCTTCCATCTCAATGATTCTTTCTTCTGTTGCTAGGGATGTAGCATTATATGTAGCGACGTTAAGTTTTAAGGCTTTTCTGAGTTTGGTATGCTTAGTTGTCAGAATATTGTACTGATTGGTCAGATTAGAGCGAGATTCTGGCATAGATGTATGGTATGAGAAATATCGGGATACTTGAGGGATATCATACATATGAGTGTAAAGAGTAAAATCAGGATACATAAATAATGTGTAAGGCCACTACTAACATGCGCAGTGGAAAAAACAGCTGAAACGTTGCTTACAAAAAAAAATGAGAACTACAGAAATAAATGTGTTAAGAACCATAAGCAGAATTTCTCTCAGAGATAGAATACGAAATAAAAATACATTAAGAGTAACTGGAGTTCAGGATGGATTATGTCGATACAATGGTACAAAGAATCGCGAGATAGACATAAATACATAAACCCAATACAAAAACAACATCAGGAAGACCCCGAAGAAGTCGTATAACAGCTGGACATCAAGATTACAAGAGCTAGGATGAAAGACTAAACAGTACCACGTCGTACAAGAAGAAGATATTAGTCTTAAAAAATATTTGCCTTTCAATCTGGTTATGGTCGCGCAATCTTAGAGAGTGATTTAATTGCTTGTCTAACCAGCTGTTCACAGCAGCAGAGTTCAAATAATCCTCATGATCGCGAAGCTCCAAAAGAACGCGGCACCTTGAAGAAGAAGAAATTATGATAGCATTGATCTGCTTGTTTTTTGTTTATTAACATTTATGTTTTAGGAAAAACACCAGGGACAAATCTTTGGAATCTAGAACACCCTACTAGTAGCAGGCATATGTCTGCTTAAAAGCTCTTGAACAAGATGTGTAATGAACAGGACTATCAATACAAATACTGAACTTGTTGGATATATAGCCCACTGTTCTTCTTCTTTTTCATCAGCTTTTCCCTTTTCGCTGTTTCGTGTTTTTTTTTCGGCACTTAAAACCTTGCTAAAACCATGGATAGATAGCCCGCTGAGTTCCCAAAAAGAAATAACGTTCAGAATTGGCAACGTTAGGATAAGCCTTGTAAAACTAAAAGAAATTCTTTACGATCCACATTTTAAATCTTAGAGAAAGGCTAGCAATATATTCCGAATGATCAGTCTTATTTTGTGTGCTTTTTGAAATAACAGTACATATAGTATGTCATTGGATACTGTCTTGACTTTGAAATACTGTTCAAAGTGATGTTCAATGTAAAACAAAAATGTTCATTTTTAAAATCAAAAAATGAAAATCTATAAGCTATGGAAAAACATAAAATTTAACGTTCAAATCCTGAAAGAAGACTAAAACAAATAAAGAAGGAGAAAAAAGGGGGAAATAAAAACAGAAACAAAAAAAATTATCTATCCGTCCTTTCGCGGTTTAGTGAGGTGAAAAATGCAACACAGGAAGAAATATTGGTAACACATTCGAATTTAGTTTTAAGAGTATTGTAAGGAAAATTATGAAATTGTTTTGGAAAGTTTTTATTTCCGGTTCTGAGGAAGACTAGAACACCTCATTTATTTATAACCTTTGATACCTAGAGACATTGTGATCTACGTAAACAACTTATCTAAATGTAATATTCCTGTCTCTCTATTCTTCATCTATTGTACTCGTTATTTTTGTAAAAGCTCATAAATACGTTTTTAGAAATAAAAAGCAATATTAACACGTTAAGTGCCACGTACACCCAATTTGGTGGACATGAGTACCCCTCGCTAGTGCCAAGACAAAATCTTGTAAACTGCTCAGGAGTGCCAGAGCTATATTTTCTTTATTTATTTGTCGAA
This sequence comes from Diabrotica undecimpunctata, assembly GCF_040954645.1. Taxonomy (NCBI): domain Eukaryota; kingdom Metazoa; phylum Arthropoda; class Insecta; order Coleoptera; family Chrysomelidae; genus Diabrotica; species Diabrotica undecimpunctata. The sequence goes on from NC_092811.1 coordinate 104,800,050, forward strand.
GAACAATTTTACAAATACCATTCGGTTTCTCGCGGCAAAAACAAGATCATAGAACACTGAAACTTGAGCAACCAAGTGGGTGGACATTACAATTTTCCAGTAAAATACAAAATCAATTATCACTTAAGTGAGTAGACAAAAACCTGGATGTTCTACGTACTTGCTTAACCTTACTTTCTCTTGAGGAATATTTACTAAGGAATAAAAATCTGTATTCTAAAATTTTCAAAACTCGTTTCACTTGTATTCTGTTGTCGGAATATATTATATAAGATAGGCATTTATAATAGATGTTCCGAATATTAAATTATCAGCCACTTTATAATGACATCTATTTTTTGTTAATACCCAAATAATAAGAAGATAAGTGATTTGATATATCATTACAGTATTATTTTGTAAACACATTTGAAGATTTTTGTTTGTTTCTCGTATTATTACTTTAATTACATCCTCAAATAGAGGAAATTGAAAATAATCAATAGGTTCTGCAGTGATTCTGTCAAATGAAACACTTACTTTTTCCTAGATTGTTAAAAAAAAATTTTATTACTGGGAACATATATGTTTATTACTCTGTTTAATGCTGGAATTAGCAATAACATCCTTACTTTCAGATAAGTCAGTGTTACTTTGGTAATTTTCATTTATCTCTTCAACATTTACAATTTATTTTGTAGCTACTTAACTTTTTTCCAATGGCTCCTTTCCGTAAAATATAACTGACACTTTTCATGTTAAATTTTCCATTTTACTTATAAATAAACATCTAAATAAATCAGTAATATTCAGCTAAATAATACGAATCTTCAAAGACATTATACAATGAAATAAAGTTTTTTACTGTCGACTCACATGGGTGTACACTCTCCTTTAAAATTACCCTTTTTTGGTAAAGCAGATTTCTGTTATTACATTTTCTTTTTACCTACGCATTAGATGAAAACCTAACATAGGGATCTGTAATATAAATACAGGTCATAGATTTCGATTTCAAGCATAGAAGTTTTTTTACTAATTTAATCAATAATTCATTGTTGTCCACTCATTTGGGTAGACATATGTACGTAATATTTTGAGTTTATGGAAAAAAATATCTGGCACTTAACCTGTTAAACCAATTTTTTTTGAATAAATAGCTCCTGACGTAATTTTACCATGTTAATCAATTTTATTTGATTGCCTGTTAATGTTTGAAACATCGGTAATAATATTACTACTTTCTAAATTTAAATAACACCTGTAAATGTCTTAGACACCCATTTCTAAAGGTTTTTCAGAATTTACAAATAAATCGTTTTTCTTTGTTTATGTATATGATATGTCCGTTTATTTTTTACATAGAAGTATATACAGGTTAAGATTGTTCTTCATTCTCTTACTACAAGAAGGTTATCACGACAATTAGTAAATTATTTTAGTTAAAGCGACAAAATTTTCGTCTATTTTGCTGAAAACTTATACCTGGTTTTTTAAATGAATTAAATGTTACAAAATTGTCTCCAGTATCCTAAAATACGTTTTTTAATAAACGATATCATCATTTTTTCTTAGTATCAAAAAAACGGTCTTTATGTTTTAGCAAAATCATCTTTGATTTGGTTAAATGATACAAAGAGACATGCAGAGGTGTTAAATGTTATAAAGAAACTGTAAAATCCTGTATCTCATTTTGCTGATAGATGAAGTTTGAAAAGCATTCATATGGTTTTACTGTAACAATATATTGGGTGAAAGATAATTAAAAACCATCTCTCGGTCGGTTAAAATAAGCATAATTTAACAGTACAACAAATAATTAATAAAATTAATATTTAACGGACAGTGGCATAATATGCACCAGAATGCATGAATCCTGTCTCGTTTTCTCTAAAAGTCTGTTTTTGTTCACACTGCAACATGTTTCGGTCTAGCTAAACCACATTGGGTAGTGGTAGAACTGAAGATAGAATTGAAAAGAGAAACGCTAGATTCGTATCTAAGCTTCCTACAGAGTAGTCACGAGAAATTTTATAGAGAAAAGACAAGTATTCAAATCCTCTGGTGCGTAATATGACGCCCTCTATAAGACGAATTGTCGAAATTTGTTTCTGAAAGGAAGATATATTTTGTCAAATAATTAATAATGTTAGGATACAATTAACGTATTTTGCTCATGTAATGAGAAACTCAAAAAAGTAGAGTTTGTTATATCTGCAAGAATGCTGCATCTGCTTATGATGCAAGGAAAATTGTATAAAATATATGGAAGAATACATCAAGAATAAAGAACAGCATCTTATCTTAAAAACCTGTGACAGTAATATGCACAAACAACTCAATCATCATTTTCTTTGACTCTACAGTCCTCTGTCGATTCTGTCCTGCTCTAAGATTCGTCGCCATTCTCTTCGGTTTCTGGCGACGTGTTCTTCTGATTTTTAGTATCCCTAAGTCGATATCTTCTTCTTCTTTAGATGCAAATCCACTAATGGATGTTAGCGATCACATTTTCCATTAATTCTCTATTTCTTGCAATATGTATCAGAGATTGTATGTCCATTGCCTTATGTTTCGGAGCCAGGACATTTTCTTCCGTCCCATTCCTCTCTTGTCTTCAATTTTACCCTCGATTATAAGTTGGAGGAACTGGTATTTTTCATTTCGCATGATGTGACCTAGATACGCCGTTTTCCTTTTCTTGATGGTTTCGAAAAGTTGGCGTTCTTGATTTATTCCTTTAAGGACATCTATATTTGTGATTTTCGCTGTCCATGGTATTTTTAGGATACGGCGTTAGAGCCTTATTTCGAAAGCTTCTAATCTGTTTATATCCCTCGTTTCGAGTGTCCAGCCTTCTACGCCATATAGCAGCACTGACCACACGTAGCACTTAGTAAACCTTAGTCTCAGTTGAAGATCGAACTCTGAACAAGTCAGTACCTTTTTGAATTTTACGAAAGCTTGTCGAGTTTGCTCAATGCGATATTTTACTTCCTTGTCCGATGCCCAGTCTTCGAAAAGCCACGATCCCAGATATTTAAATTTATTCACTCTTTCAATAGACTTAGTATTCAGTGTTATGGTGGAGTTTTCAAGTGCATCCAAGTTTCTGGAGATGATCATAAATTTGGTTTTTTGTTGTCACAAATTAAGACACCATCATCAGCATATCGTATGTTGTTGATCAATACTCCATTCACTTTGATTCCCATCTTTGCATCCTCCAAAAACTCTTGAAGTATGGCTTCCGAATAAATGTTAAATACAAGAGGGGAAAGCACACATCCCTGTCGAACGCCCCTTCTTATATGTATGGGTTTGGATATAGAATTGTCTATTTTTAACTGTGCCGTTTGATGCCAGTACAAGTTTTCAATGCATCTTATGTATTTTTGATCTATATCAACTTTCTTGAGGATCTGCATTAACTTGTGGTGTTGGGCACGATCAAACGCTTTTTGGTAATCTAAAAAGCATAGGAACACATCCTTCTTCTGATCGTAACAATTTTGGTCGATATCAAGTCGATATCAACTCTATCGATCTGGCTCTACGTCATCATGTTATAGGTGTTCTTGTCTTTAGCTTCTTAGCAATCGTATTGTCTGGCATTCGTATTATGTGTTCAGCTAAATTACTATGTTTCAATGGCCATTACGACATTTAGTCATTAAAGAGTTGATGCAATTTTTTGCGCCACTGCCTTTGGTCGACCAAAAGTCTTTCATTCTCATAGTCCATGTTTCCGTCACATATGTGAGGACCGGCCTTAGCACTATTTTCTATATAATAATGTTAGGTTTTTTTTTAAATATTTCTTAAGTGGAATTGGTTTTGGAGCCCATAGTATGTGTTAAGACTCCGTCCTAACTGTTTTCATTTATTTTATTTTAAACGTGGGTAGGCCGCGGAACTGCGAACCCGACTCTGGATTCTTCGCGACAGTTAGAAGGGGGGTCCTGTTAGCAAGGAGACGAAATGACCACAAAATTGCTACGCGTGCAAAGGTGAGGAGTGAGAGACAGACCTCCAATGGAAAATGACATTCATTTCTCGGACATTCAATACGTTTTAATTTTTTTTTAGTTTTTTATTTTGCGTAATCCAATTTTAGTTGTATAGTTGAATAAACACGATAAAAATATTTTGTGCTTAAAAATCCAGGGAAACATCCCAAACAGTATGCTTATATATAAGTATTATCCGTCTTTTAATTTTTTCGCTTGTTTTGTTAGTGGTAGTCACTGACGAGTCAAGGTATGTGAATCTTTCAATAAGTTTAAAGATATGACTTCCAAATGCTGTTTCCCGTTCCTCATTTGCTATAGAATCCTTTGTAACCAACATGTACTTAGTTTTGTTTTCGTTGATGACGATTAATTCTAGAAAATATTGCTCAAAATCTCGCTTGCTGCTCCCTATTATGTCAATATCATCAGCTCATGCTAAGATTTGTATCGATCTATAGTAAATATAGTACCGCCGTCTCTACTTCGTGTATCTTGGACTGCCTTTTCCAAGGCAATGTTAAATAGGAGGCAAGTCGGGGCATCCCCTTATCTGAGTCCATCTAAAACAATCGTAAAATCTAATACGCATCTGAATACGTACTTTAGATTAATCTATTCTTTTGAAAAAGGGCCATTGTAGTTAGTTTTGTTTACATCGAGTGTACCGCTTAGTGAAATGAAGTAGATACAGTCTGTCCCAAACCCTTCTTTCAGTGCGTCACTAATTTTGACGTCATATAGGATTTTAAGAATGTCGAGAATTATTGCATGACATTTTAGTTAAATCTGACAGTTGAAGGATCGTAATCGGCTAAATGTGAAAAGGTTATATTTTGAAAATGTGGAGTAAAAACTTTAAAAATTCAAATTTTTTTTAATTTACATATTAGAGGTCCCGTCCTGTATAAAAATTTTTATTGTGCATTATATTGGAACGGCAGTTTGTCATAATTCCTATTCTATACACTCCAAGGAAATTAGCTTAATTAATGCTTAATTAGCTAAGATTTATTTATGTATTTATTATTATTTATTACAAACACTATGGCTAAAATGTATAGTATTTAAACTACTAATATGAATATTTTTTGGAATAATTTAAAACTTGCTTCACGAACGGCAGAAACTTGTAATACAGTTCTCCCAGCCTTTTTTTCTAATTGAAAATAATTTAATAATTTTAATATTAGTCTTTGTTCATTCTCGGTATAATCTCGGCATATTTAAAATATTTTTATGACAATAAATACAAAATTAAATTTTCACTGTAAAATGTCTAAAAATACTATCCTGGAATGACAATTATCATTTTATCAGTTGACATTGTCAAAGTACTGTCACTATCGAGACCATCTGCGTCAAATTATATTTATGCGCATCATTGATTGGATATCTATTTAGCGTATTCTAAACTCCGACCAATTATATATCCGTAAGTAGAATTCGCTTTAATATGCAAATACCCGTGAACGAAATATAATTTTCCAAGTTCTATGTATAATAATCACAGTCTCACGTTTTTTTCTGTCACTTCTAGCTTAATGCGTTAGAGAGAATTCGATAAACTGTGACGCACTGAAAGAAGGGTTTGGGATGAACTATATATCTAATTTATGCGGTAGTTTTATTATTCTTTTTTATCACGTTTTTCCAAACGTGTTATTCTCACATTTTAGTAATTTTGATACATCCTCTGTTCAATCACAAATTAAATCCCTTAATTTATAATCTTACATTAATCATAACTTCCTAATTTTACTTACATAATTGTAATAGATATTTATATTTTAAATTATTTATAAGGTTATTCACCTATAAAACTAAATCAATTACTAAATACTGTGACAATAATTTCATAATGGCAAATGTTATATGTATGTAAGCAGTGGCGGATCCAGAATTTTTGTCAGGGGGGGTCATGGGTCTTGAGGATGATTTTGATACAGGATTTAAATTTTTGAGCCTTTCAATGACTGATCCCCATAAATATTTTGTCGGGGGGTGGGGGTCATGGATCTTGAGGGTGATTTTGATATAGAATTTAGATTTTTGCACCTTTACTCATGTAAGGCAACCATTTTCTCAATAATTATTTTAAGCGATATATTAAACAACATTAAGGAATCTTAAACTTAAACACAAAAAAAATAATTTAAACCCACATACTCTCTGACAGTAAAATCAAGTGTACAAGACTATTAAACTAAAGCGAAGTTATTAAAATATAAATACTAAAAAATCAAGGACTGTCAATTTAAACTAGTTATTTTAAAGACAATTAATTTAAACCTGCCTATCCTATAGCTACAAAATCAAGAACAAACCAAGGATAAATAAGTATAAACCAAAGTTAAGTAATTTAAATGCAATAAATCAATGTAAGTGTAAACATTAATGAAGGTATTTAACATTCCTAATAAACTCTATCTTATCGTTGGATATCCGATATCAATTTGTAAAAACATTCATTTATTCCTTATTGCTATACGGAGTGGAAACATGGACTCCCGGAATTACAAGTATGAGGCGTATAGAAGCCTTTGGAATGTGTGTTTTTCAAAGAATGGTGAAGATTTCGTTGACAGAGCACGTGACCAATAACGAGGTGCTGAGAAGAATGAGGACTGAGAGAGAACTCCTAAATATTGTAAACAACAGAAAAACGAGTTATCTAGGACATATTTACAGAGAAGAAAAATATAACTTTCTACGACTCATAATGGAAGGGAAAGTAAAAGGAAAAAGAGGTCCAGGAAGAAAAAAATGCCCCTGGCTGAAGAATGTAAGAGACTGGACAGGCATGGACACACATTCGATACTAAAAACAGCTAAAGATAGGGAGTAATTTGCTGTAGTTATAGCCAACCTTCCGTAATGAAGAAGAAACCTTAAGGATAAGTGTAAATAGCATTTTATTTAAATTTATTTATTCAACAGAAAACATAATATAATTAAAGAATAGTTATTTCTATAATTAGGCATATTAGGCTATAAGTGAGTGAAATATTTTTTTACTTGGTATTGAAATTTTTCTCACGAATTGTCAGCAACAGCCGGTAACGGGTGGTAAATAAAAGTTTAGTCATTAAAAATACTACTCGTATAAGAATATGATAACTAAATACTATATAATTTTATAAAAATGTATTCTTTTCGCCTATCCGGATTAGCAAATCGCTCTATGATTGCATCAACATCTAGAGAAATTTAAGGATGCACATTGATGAGTGCTAAACCAGTTAACTTATCCGCAGAAGTTCTATTTCTAAGCCAAATCTTTAGATGTTTAAGCGTAGAACGCTCTGTTGTTGCTGCACTGACTAGCAGTGTAACTGATATTTTTCGCAAGAGTTAGCAGATTGGTTTTGACGACAGGTTTGATGAGAAACTATACGAGGCATCTTCAATTCAATGTCTAGTTGTTCAGCTATTTGTTTACTTCATAGTAAAGTTTGCTAAAAACAGATTTAACATATTGATCTTTTATTTTGACGAATGCATTTAGTGTCCTGTATGGCCTCAGTAGCCTACTTAAAATCTAATTTTGGTGACTGAAGAAGACGACCAAGTGATACAGTTGTACCTAAAACATCACTAAGACAAACTACTGTTTCACAGTTTCACAAATACCTTGGACAGCAGCCCCCAGTTCCTTTATTTGTATTCATTAACGTATCAGACAGAGCTAACGCAACAACAATATTCACTTTGATATTTATTATAGATAAATTATAAAATGTAGCACACAGTCTCAGCAATTATAATACATATTCAAATTACAAACAACCAATTCGTAGACAAAACTGAAGATAAGAAATACCTAATAGAAAATAAAAATGTGAGCATTTCGTGCGAAAAGTCATGTCATGTACATTGAATGAGTAATAATGTGTGGACGGTTATTCTATCTCATCGATAATTGAACGATTCTTTGGCACTCAAATGACGAATTGAAAAAATTTGAAAATCGCGTAAATCTGAATTCGTGGAAGTCTTAGTCGAGGTATTACTGTATTTAGAATTATTGATTGTTTTAAAGAGCAATTTAAAAAGGCTTCCGTATAATTCTACACTTACCCCTAGAATAAATGAGTTTGAATCATTTCAACTCTTGACTTCCTGCTTATAGGGTTGATGGGTTTTAACTAATTTTTTTAGAATTATTTCATTGATATTTAATTTTGTTTTGGGGGTGGTCATGACCCCGTGACCCTTCCTTGGATCCGCCACTGTATGTAAGCACCTCGGGCCAAGGTAGAAGTTTTTTGACTTTTTGATGCATTATTTTTTATATTGTAAACTTATAAATTGGGATTGAATTTTTTTGAGTACAGTCGATCAGAATATTTACCTCAGACAAGTACGTTTAGTCATTTTTAAAGTTACGTTAAGTGTTATTATTTTAAGCTACCAATAAACCAGTTAACTGCACACCATTCGACTTCGAATTATCTCACATCGTCAATCAAGAAGTTCGGACATAGAGCTTTCAAAATATACATTTCCAGTTCCAGCTGTTCTGTTTTTTAACGATGAAATATTGGTAGAGTTCAAAAGAAGCTGTTATATAAACACCATTACAACATTTTATTTATTAAGAATCAAAATATCATTACAAATGTAAGATATGATTAACAATGGTGCACTGTGAAGACATAGATTCAAAACTTTCCATTGTGTTACAAAATGAGACACAGTTTTTAAATTTAAATAGACCTTTATAACATTCAACCCGTTGTTCAAAGCAAAAACTGAGGTTTTAGAAAATGGTCCAAAGAGAGATAAATTTAATTCTAAATTCTGTTATCTGATCAAAGATTTAATGTATTTTCTACATAATTTCTTCCTACTTTCTATCTTATATGGAGTGATATGTAATTAGATAAGTGTTGATTAAAAATTGTTAAAAAGAAAAAGAAACAATTGTTAAAAATTTGAAGAAGCTTCTTGTATTATCAAATAACAAAACAAAATAATTTGTTCAATTTATATTTAGAGAACAATTTACGGAGTGAAAATCAAAACTTCAAAATAAACATATTTTCAACTAAAATTGTGCTTAATTCCCATCAAATATAGTGAATATTGTGTTGTGGAAAAGACCAGATGGGAGATACACAAAGAGTTGTAACACCATTGATGATAATGATTGAAATGGTTGACAGTTATTGCACTAATTGTTGGGATTATCAGATCTCCAGAGCAGGTCGTTTTTTAATTCAAGTGGCCAGCAAAATCCCACTGTTATTGCTCAGAACCGCCTATGTGACTTCTAGAAGCTACATGTGTTTTAGTCGAAACCATCACCAAAGACTTCGCACTTGAGATTTGCTTAGAAAAGGCAATTAAAGTTCATGGCAATATAAACTCGATCGTCTAAATTGATGGTTGGAGCATCATAATTGGATAATGGAAGATTGGCAAAATCCTTGAAACCAGAATTGGCTTGTGATCAACCGAGTTCTAAAAGGGTGTGAAAGGAAAATAAAGGCTAACAGTTACTCGATTTGTACTCAAATTCAAAGAAAGAAATATAATATTTGGGATGAGAATATAATGGAAAAAAAGATTTGCTTTATTTTCTGCAAGACCAACTTTAACAGACTAACGTCATGTGTATTCAGTGCTATTCATTGTAGCTCTTTGAAAATATGTTTTATTTATGCACCTTTATATACCTGCATAATTGCCTTTTTAAAATTGGAAGATATGCCTGAAGTAGGCAGGATATGTAGCCCAGACCCAGAAATCGAACATAATAAAAAATATTTTAACAGCGCAGCCGGTGGGAATAAGAAGACAAAGATGATGTGAAGATCAATGTTCATCATCGTCATCACTGGCGCGACAACCCTTTTTGGGCCTTGGCCTGTTCCAGGATTCTTCTCCATTCTGATCTGTTTCGTGCTTTTTTTCTCCAGTTTTTTATTTTTAAGGTTGTTATATAATTTTCTATTTGTTCTAAGTATCTTAGCTTCGGTCTTCCTCTTGTTCTTTTTCCTACTGGCATCTGTTTGAATATTTTGTTTGGTATTTCGCCTTCTTACTATTCCTTATTATTCTTTCTACATGTCCCATCCAACGCAGCCGTCCTACTTTAATCAATGTTATAACATCCGGATCCTGGTATATTTTGTATAGTTCAGAGTTGTATCTTCTTCGCCACATTTCGTTTTCTTTTGTGCTCTTATATATGTTTCGCAAGATTTTTCTTTCGAAGGTGGCTAACAACGTTTCCTTTTTTTTTAGAGTTAAGTGAGTGTCCAGGTTTCTGAGCCGCATGTGAGTACCGGTCTTATTAAGGTTTTATATATTTGGCATTTTGTTTTTCTTGCGACGTTATCTAATCTTAGTTGCCTAATTAAGCCATGGTAACATTTATTTGCAATAAATATTCGCCTCTTCACTTCCTCCGCAACATCATTATCAGACGTGACTAGGGATCCCAAGTATATAAAGTTTTTTACCCCCTCAATATTGTATTCTCCTATTGTTATATTTTGTGGTTGCCTTATTTCTGCGTTTTTACTTACCTGCATATATTTTGTTTTGGTCTGATTGATTTTAAGACCACTATTTTCTGCAGCTCGTTCTATTTGGTTTTATGCTTCTATCATTTATCTTCTTGATCTTGCGATTATGTCAACATCATCTGCAAATGCTAGTATTTGTACGCTTTTATTAATGATTTTTAGTAATGATCTTAAACAAGATGCATGATAGAGCGTCTCACTGGCGTAGTCCCTTTTTCACTTCTATTGTTTCCGTTAATTCATTTTGTATCCGGATTCTAATTTCTACTTCTAGAGATTCTTTTGTCAGTTCGAAGAAGATCAATGTTACCAACTGGAAAATCCAAGCAAGGGACAGATAAGAAAGGCGCAAAAAGCTTGAGGAGATCAATACCCTTTAAGGGCTGTAGCACTGTGATGATGATGATGAGCTTTATCTGTTTTAAAATGGCCCTCTTGCTTATCGAACCTTAATCCTATAGATCAATTTATGGGATATGAATAAAAAATCTTCTGGTAATACATAACAATTAATTCAAGCACCTTTTCATGAATAAGAAAATTTATCACAAAAAAAAATTACTAGCTTAATTGAAAACATGTCTATTTAAGCTAGAGGTGGAAAAACATTTACATAAAAATTGAACTTCTCAAAAATTGTTATTTTTAGAGAATTAATTTTTAAAATAAAATATTTTTTAAACATACTACAATGACTTTGGTTGCAATAAATAATTATTTTTCAAAAATACTGAGTAATGGTATATAAGTTTGATGACGTTGATTTAGTTTTAATTATTTTAGAACGATTAACTGTTTTGTTTTTCAAACTCACAGGCAGCATCAATTAAAATTTTTCCTTAAGGAATTATCGTCACTACCATATGCTCAATGCCGATAAAAACCCTCATCTGCATTTGCTACAAGCAAACTATTTGTCGATATGTCTTCTAAGACCTGGTAATGTATTCAGTGATGACAATACAAAAAAACTGGGATCAGATAACACTGGATCAATTGTTAATATATTGAAAAAGATCTATAATAGTCATTTTCAACGCTACTATTTAATATGTTATAAAAATTAATTGGATATTATAAATAAAACAATATTTTGTAACTGTAAAAATATATACAGATTTTTAAGATGGTATGCATTCGTTCATATTTTTATTATCTAATTCTAGCAAAACAGGCAGTTCAATATTCGATGAAGGGAAAAACATTTTTTTTTTTCAATTACATGTATACGAGTAAATAAAAATTTTTAACGGGTTTCAACATAATAAGCGGTGTATTATTCATAATTTTTATAAATATAGAAAGCCAGCAAGTCCCATTTTTCATTCATTTTTATCATTCTTTTATGTTTAGACATAACATATTAAGAATATAAGACTCCGAAATATGACCAAATAATTTTAATGACGTACCTAAAATATCTAAATTATTCATATTATAATTCTTTTTCATATTTTACATTGATCGCCTTAGTTCTATTTATTCCTTCCAGTATTCTCATTATTTTTTCGTTAGATCTTAGTTTTTGGTAGCGACTGGATACTTCTTTGCGACCAGTAGGGGTTAGATCTACTTTAGGAATAGTAATCCTTGGTAATCCTACTTACGCAGGCTCATAGATTATCCCAGCTTACGCATTTTTTGAGTAAATCACGTCTAAATCTAAGGAATTCCCATCATCATCTTTTCCCCGCTCCATACAACTCAAATTGCCAACACGCCCTAGTCAGGCGTAGGATTTTAAGTTATTTTCCATGAAAGACAAAACTGAACGATCCTTAGTGTCCAGTGGTTCCAAAACCTCCAACTAAGGTAGCGGTTGGAGTAACGTTGGAGCAGAGGGTGCCAAAAATCCCCAAAAAAGTTCAGGCTAGCAAAAAGAGCGACATGCATATTACTTCATACAATGTGAAACTTTTTATATCGAATCAGAAAATGATGGAACTGGAGGAAGAGCTAAAAACAATAAAATGTAATATCATCGGTCTCAGTGAAATAAGACGAAGAAAAGCCCACATTAGTCTTAAATCAGGATACCTATTTTATTTTAGAGGGGAAGAAGACACTTCAAATGGTCAAGTAGGATTTAATTAACCTACATAGAAAACCCACATTAAATATAGTTAAAATTAACAGAATGAGCCCAAGGGTTGTATACCTCATACTCAAATTAAATGCAAGATATAACCTTAAGCAAACCAGACATATGCTCTAACATTTACCCAATTGAATGAAAAAATTGAAAATTTTTATAAGGACCTACAAACAGCATTACATGGTACATAAACATATTACAAAACAAGATGACGTAGAAGTATCAACGGACAAGTAATGTGAATAAAGTGAACAAAGATTAATTGGAGCAAAGGAGAAGATCGTAAAGATGACGGGAAGTAAGAAGGGATGGAATGGGGTATACAATTACATCCGAGCAGTTATTAAGAAAAAAGAAGAAGATAAGAAACACCAGCCAGACCAACGACAGAGATAAAAGAAGGGAGTGCTCCGAAGCACGGCCATCCTACTTTCGGAGTATGGTAGAGATAGTGCAAGCACTCCTGACCACGGCGCAGTAGACGAAATTTGGTTTAGTCCCCACTTTCATGCGAAACGCATTGTACTATGCACTGTATAATTCCACTTACAATAGAACCTTACTGCCTTTACGTGAATTTGACTCCGCCTTCGCGCAGCTCAATGGTCAGGAGTGTTTGAATCTGCTATACGTGCGACAGTCAACTGCGCACAAGTAGGATAGTGTGATTTAGTTGGTAGACAGAATAACAGGAAGCCATCTGTTTACAGAACCTCCTTCTAGGAATGTACTCATCTGCACTGACTCCAACATATGCCAGTCAGAAATTTCCGTAGAAATTTCCACCCTCAGATGAGAAAAAAAGGTTGATATTTACATATGAATTATTTTTTTGTGGCTGAATGGATGAAGCAATCCAAAGCTATTAAAAAAATGTTTAGATTTCTGTGATCCATACAAACTTATCTAATATTTTCACCTTTAAGTTTATTTATAGAATTTTCTCTGTCAGTTTATCATTGTAGTTTAATTGTAGATTTTTTTTTATTGTTTATTTATTAAAATGATTATACATAACATCATTAAAACAGCTTTTGGTATCCAGGCTTACACTTCTACGCCCTTACTATGTTGTATCTGGTCAAAAGCTTCTGAAAAATTAGAGACAAATATATACACTTATTCGCAAAGCTATAAAAATTGTTACTGTGTCCTACTATATATTACATTCTGATCTTCTAATATTCAATAATTTTATTTATAGCTTCAACCCGAAAAACTTTCGGTTACAAACTTTACCACTTAGAATCACGTTTCCTCGAATATCCCCGTTTTCATTATACTTATATAATTATAAGCCCTTTCTGAAAATTGTCAACAGATGCTTTGACACATATATGGAACATTGGTTCACGGACACGGGAACTTACACCCCATCTGCCAAAATTTGACCCTCATCAAATATTGAACGTAGCGAAAGGAAGGGTGGAAATTAAACCAAATAATAAACAAAGGTATTATTAGGCCGGTAGTCCTTATATAGGGTAGTATAATATTAGGATAATCAAACGAGAAAATTCCGAGCAAACTTTTATTTATGAAATAATAAAGAATCTATGTTATTTTTTTCAATAGGCTTTGTATATATCTTAAAACAAAACATGTTGCGACATGTATAAAAACAATGTCTTAAACATTATTTCTTTTTAATTTTAACCCTTAAATGCATAATGTTACCGCTAAGCAACATTTATATTGTAATCAATATAAAACCCGTATGATGTTGTCGAAAGGCATCGATGCGCTCTATGTATTCAGTTCGATAATTGTGACGTTTTTATTTCGTTAGCAATGTTTCATGTGTTTAGATTATAACCTAACCTTACTTACCGCCTTGTTGATTGTTGATGAAGTTTGTGAATTTATTTAGAATAATCATAGCATAATGTTTGAGTGCAAAATACACTAAATAGAAAGTAAGATGTAATCTTTCGATTCTCATTTTTTCCAGACATTGTATTTTCCGTTTGTCAATTATATCGAAATTATTTGTTTTGTTGATTTTTGGCAACACGATGCATTTAACACCTTTTTATACACATACGTTCTTTTAGAATGAGTCGTCTATTGTCACAAAAGAATTAAAAGGATATTGGGAAAATTTCACTGGCCTGGAAAGTGATGCCGATGCTGATTTATCAGATACAGATAGTATTGCAGACCCTCATTTTGTCCTGATGATTAAGAAACAGACGTTTTGAATTAAAATGGCGTAAAAGAGGAAACAGTGGCAACTGAGACATTCGAAGTGCCTTTGCCTTTCACTTCCAATTCAGAATCAAATCACGTGAAGAAGGTGACGAAAAAAGTTTCCAGACCAATGATTAATGAAAAACAATTAAAGTTTCATGGTAATACAAATCTGAATAAAGAGTTTTAACAATAAAATACCTTAACGCTGCTTCACTTATTTCTTTACTAAAGAGATGTTCACATACATAACTGGTGGGACAATCCTTTACGTAGTTCAAAGTGTTTCAAATAGAAAAGATTCTTTCAATTCCGTGGATATCAAACAGTTCATTGGAATAATTTTTTACACATCATTAGTTCACATGCCTAACGTTCGATGCTACTGAAGTGATAATTTTCCCTTTGAGCTTTTAAAAAGCATTATGTTTTTAAATAGATTTGAAAAAATCTGTCAGTTTTTTCATTTTAGCAATAATGACAATTTCGTCTGATTTTCTCGACCAGGACATGACACACAGACTGCACAAAATACGACAGATAATTGGTGAACTTAACAAAAAAATTTGCAGTGTTTCTCTTGAACAACATCTTTGTGTAGATAAACAGATTGTGTTCAAGGAAGAATTGGAATTGGAATCAAGATTGGATTCCGTTTCTGGTTTTTCTTGTAACTTTGATATATATTCAGATTAAGAGAATTCTCAAGTTAGCCACGTTGATGAACTTGATCAAGTTGCATCTTACAATGTTATCATCCGCCCGTCAGGAATCATACCAGAAAATAAGAATTTTTATTTATATTATGATAATTATTATTCAAATGAGCAACTGATGTTATACCAAATAAAAAGAGGTATTTACTGCTTGGGAACCGTTCAAAGAAAACGCATATCGGATTGTAGGTTACCCACGGTAAAGGAATTGAAAAATGTGCCCCGTGGTGTAAGCGCTGAATATATTACTACGGTAGATAATGTGGATATATCGTCAGTAATATGAAAAGATAATAAGTACGTCACCATGCTCTCTACTTTCGCGGGCATAGATCCTGTGGATCTAGTGAAACGCTTTTATCATTTGCTTGACATTACAATTGCAAATTCATGGATATTATACAAGCGAGTCCTTTCATTTAGAAACGAAGAGATCAAAGTCTTCTAGTCTTCTTCTATATTCTTTCACCCATCTATTTATTTTTCCTTATTGTTAAGAGCTCACCCCATTATGATTTCTGCATTGGCTTGTGGTTGCCTTGAATTCTTTTCCGTTGATATTAACTTTCTTATAGAATGTTCTGATTTCTGTTTCTCTGTTAAGGCTTTCTATATATTTAAGTTTCTTATATAAGTGGTTTAATTTTTTTCTTTTATGTATCCTCTTTTCTTCTCTTTCCACTTTGTCTGGCAATTCTCTACAGTTGTTCTAGTTTATCGCGTTTATCGCGTAAGCATCTTTCTGTAGGCTTCATTTTTTTCTTTTGGTGCATTCTGACATTCATTGTCGACCTAATATTTTTTACGGGAACCATTCTCTGCTTCTATTTCATCTTTTGCTGCTGCATCAATATCTTTCTATCTATAAGCAATTGCTGCATCAATTATGATCCAGTAGGAATCTATATTGTATGTATACTTATATATACTCAAATATGTACTCAAACATATGAATTAAAATTATCTTGATATGAATAGCAATGGCTAAAAGGTAACAAATGAATAAAGCCAAAAAAATGCTAGATAGAGCCTCACAATAAACTAATCTAAAGACATATTTCCCAAATCAACTTATTTCACGGCAATATGAAAAACGTGGAAGCATTGGAAATGTGAATATTCATGATATTTTCTGAAAATATGATGGATTGATTGCAAAATAAACGCACAACTTCTCGAACAACTAGGAAAACAATGTGAAGCTTTAAGTTCCATAAAAATCACGAAGTTGGAATACTTGGGGCATATCATGAGAGGTGAAAAACACGAACTATCAAGGAATATAATGCAGAGCAAAAGGCGTAAAATCTCGTGGCTATGCAATCTCCGTGAATGGTTTGAATGCTGTTCAATCGAATTATTCAGGCGTGTAAGAAACAAAATTATCATTACCAGAATGCTTTCCAATCTTCGATAGGAGCGAAACTTAAAAAAGAAGAACGTTAACTGATCTGTTTCGAGCTGCTGTGAATATAATAAGATGGAACAATGTCGTCACCAATATCACTAAAAGATAAGCACCTTTAGAAGAAGAAGAAAATAATATTGCAGTTTGCTTTATGATAAAAAACGGAACACACTTTTTAGTTTTAGTTAACTCAATTGATTGACCAGAATAAATTAATTTACTTATGATATACACTCAGCCTTCAAAAAAAACCTTTTTATATTTATGTAAGTCACTTTGGTAGAATAAAGTTACACATTTACTATTACCAAGCAGGATTACTGGCCTAAAAACATAGTATAATAACGATATATATTTAATTTACCCTAAGCTATCGTCAACGTTAAACTTAAACGAGTCAACTAATATGGCTGCTGCTGTATTTTGTGGGCCGAGAGCCTCGTGTGGCCTTGTGGCTTCCAACCGTCTCCATTTTCAGTATGCGGAGCCACAGCTGCCAAAGGTGGTGGCGACGAACCTGGTTGGGAGGAGGGTGCTGCGCTGACGATGCTCAGTGCATGCATAATACAGGTTTTCGGAGCTGTCTGGGCATCCATCAAGTCGTCCAATTCTTTGTCGTTGGAGTCGGGAGTGCCTGTAAGACCGTCGCGGCCGTTTACTATGAATTCGACATCATGATCAGCGTCGTTATCTAGATCTGCGTCGCCGTTTTCTTCTTCGCCATCTACGACTGTTTCAGATTTAGCTTCCTGAAATTAAAAACAAGCGTTTACAACCAAAATATATAAATATTTAATTATAAGGAAAACATGAAACCATTTTGAAAACATGTAAGACAATTTGTAAAAAAGAAATCTTGCAATCAGTCAATATTATCATATTGTGTAGATATACATAATATGCGTGACTGAATCTTGTTTATAAGTTACTTCGATATTTTTTTTTATATTGTTATATATAAGATACCTCCAGTACATTTTATCTTGAGTTTATATAGATCCACAAGAAAACAACGTTCATAATTAAGTCTTTAATTAAGTGTTTCCTATCTTTAAAAATTAAATAAAAAGGTGTGTATATGTAAGATGACATCGACATTTTTTATTGAATTATTATTGAATCTATTATTATCTGAAAGAGGACGAATGACAAGGTGGACATTTGAGTATCGTTAAAATCGCCGCCGTGGCTTCACTGGTTAAGGGCATCCGATGGCTACATTCAATTTTTCATTACTTTGGCGCATAAATCAGGCTAAATTTGACCGATGCCATAATAGATATTGTCATTGAGTGCCGCGATTTGCTTAAACCTGTGACTTAAGATAACCATACAAGAAAAAGTCTAATAGAGTCAAATCGCCACAAAAACCACAATCTCGGTAGCTAATTCACATCCCCTCCGCGTGAGATGACCATGGCTTTGGGAAAAGCACCATCTTGTTAAAGCCACATGTATTGTTGTTCATATCGTACATTTCAGGCCAAAAGAAGGTGGTAATCATCTACTTATAGCGCCTACTGTTGACGGTAATGGCCAACGTCGTTATTAACGAAATATAGACCAAGGACGCCGACAACTCCAAATACAAACCAAAAAGTACTGGATTAGTATCGTCCTATATTCGACCATTCTGTTTGTTGACGTACCTATCCATTCAAAAATAGGCCTCATCGCTGTAAATGAGTTTTAAATGAAAGTTTGGGTCAGTTTCCAATTGCTTCAAAGCTTATACAGCAAATACATGTCATTTAGCTTCAGTTCCTAGATCAGTTGAATTTTTTACGGGTAAATGCCTAAGTTATAAAGCAAAATACGCCAAGTTATGGTCTGTGGAAAACCTAGTTCTTGTGAGCACTGTTACTATGCAATCGAATGTCTTGGATTCTCCCGCACACTCTTACCGATAGCTGTTTTTTGTCAAATCTTGGTTGTTGGTGATGTACATGCATTGGTTGGTTGATCACTGAACCAGTGGACTTGTCGTCTAGGTAGGACGATTATGGTGACCGTAAAATGGGCGAAGCGCGCAGAACACCCATTTTAATAAATCAATTTTATGATTTGTATATGTTGTTGTTCTGTTTTTTAATCGACAGTAATTTGGCTAAACAAACTGGATAAATGAAAGCCAATTGGCAGATGTAGCTTCGAAAATATGGCCGCTACCAACGGTCAAAGTTCGGAGGTCTCTTCTAGAAGACCGTATATAAACATTAAAAGAAATTACTATTTAAATGGGAATAAGCCACAATTAAAAGTTAAAGTACGTTTATTGACGTTTCAATTTCCACTTCGGAAATCGTTTTCAAAATACAAACATTAGTAAATTTACTAATATCCAAAGTAAAAGCTTCTTTTGCGGTTACATCTGCAACCTGATTTCCTACAAGTCCTATATGTAGAAGTACCCAGACAATAGTGACAATTACTTCGTTTTCCGTAAGTTTATTATATATGTCATTTACTAAATTCTCCAGAGGGTGATCTGAAAATATATTTTTTAGCTGCTTGCATTGATGAAAGGGAGTCTGTGCAAATCGTTACATTATGGTCAGTGGGTTCCATCTTACGAAAAGCCTTGACGATACCACATAAGTCTCCAGTGTATACACTACAAATTGCAGGAAGTACAGGTAAAAACAGGACTACCCACCGGCATACCATTTTTATAGGCACCTGTATAGATAATTTTATGAAACCGATTTTGATAAAGTATGTCTAGGAACAATTGTTTAATTATAACTTTAGGAGTATTATGTTTATTAAAAGAGGAATGTAAGGTATTGGCATTCGGAAGTTGCTTGTGCCATGGAGGATGTGTAGATACATGAGAGGGGGAAGTTGCAGAAATATCGAAACCATCTAGGAGAGAATTTAGTATATGAGAGAGAGGTTGGACAGCTCTAGTGGTATGATAAACAAGATTATTTGGTTAAATAACTAAACATTTTTTGGATCAGTTGACAAGCTAGCTGCATATGATAAAAGATATTGTCTCCTTAACAAGAGTGGTGGTTCGTTAGCTTCACAGTACATGCTTTGAGCTTGGCTAGAGCTGAAGGTACCTAAGGAGATCCTAAGATCCATATTATGGACGAAGTCTAGAGCTTTTAGATGTGACTTGGAGGCAGTTCTACAGACAAAACTAGCATAGTCTATTTTGGAGCAAATAATGGAACTGTAAACTAAAAACAATATCTGTTCGTCAGCTCTCTATTGAAAATATGCTAGACTGTTTAAGATATTAATATTTTTTAAGCAGTTGCCTTTCGTTTCCTATATGTGTGTATTCTAAGTAAGTTTAGTCTGAATCTGAAAAAGAAAGTCCTATATGTCTGACCACCTTTCTTTATTATCAATGGCTGTTTGCATTAGTCGATAGGTTATTTCTATATTGCTTCCTCTGCAAAATAGTACAAGGTCATTAGCATATATTGCGGATTTTACAGGGAGATGAATGCTTTTAACTACATCATTAAATACCAAACTGAACGAAGTTGTGCTCATCACAGAATTTTGTGGTACTCTATTAGATTAAATGCGAGTTAATGATAGATTCTTGAATTAATCGTGCGAAATTGTTGGGTTTACGTTAGATAAAATCAGCCTCTCGGATGAAGTTATGAGTCGTCTCGCAGGAGCAATGGCTCCTTTTATTTTGGTGTATCCATACTTATTTGTGAATTCATCTACTATGTGCTTGCTAGATAGATAGATAATACTATTTGTTAGATAAACAACAGCAGATAATGTTTTTGGTTGAACTATGGTGCCTACTGGAATAAAGTAATCTTGTAGAGAAGTACTGTCTAATGCACAAAAAACTATAGCTTGGTCCTTGGAGGGAAAGTGGTATTGTGAGGTGATACATGCGTAGCTTTGTAAAGTATTTTGTTGTAAATATTTTTGTTGTGATATGGGATGATTTCTATTGTTACTACTGTTTTCTTCCTCCATTTTAAGAGTTTGTATATTTCTATATTATAGAAATTGGGCCTTTTGCAATCATGCAGCAAGCCAAGTTATAAATTCAAAAATATTCTACTGTTATGGTGATATTTTAAATGGATATATAAAATTAATGTTTATCAGTTAACAGACCTTTGTTTTATCACAAACCAATTAACAATTAGAGCGCCTTCATGAGAAGCAGGTTGTAAACAGACTAGAGGAAGAAATAAATAAAAAACTAAAGAATCGAGTCAAACAGGATATAGATGGAGAATGGCAGACCATACAGACAGCCATGTCGGATGTCAAGCAGCAGAAAAGTGTACAGGAAAAAAACACATAAAAGACGGCAAGACTGGTTCTATGAAGAATATAGGAATGTTTTGGCAAGAAAAAACAGGGCAAAACTACAAAGGGATAAAGAAATACCCAAAATGCGATCGAAAACTATGTGGCAAGAAGAAGGAAAGTGAAAAGAATTTGCAGAAAAAAAAGAGAACAGCTAGAAAAGTAATTAAAAAACATAAAAGAAGCCTACATAATTAAAGAGGTAAAGAATTTCTACCAAGAAGTTAAGAAATTTAGAGAAATTACAAAGAATATTCCACAGTATTGCAGAAACAAGGAAGCCTTACTTCTAGGTGACACAACAGAAAAATTAAACAGATGGGCGGAATATTTCGAAGATCTATTAAATACAGACCAACAAGAGGAACTTAAGGGACATGAGAATTGGCAAGACGATGAAGAAGGGACGTGCGCGGAACCAACTCTGAATGAAGTCAAAGAAATTATAAGAGACCTAAAAAATAACAAAAGTGCAGGAGAAAGTGGTATCCCAGCTGAGAATTTTAAGGAAGGTGGAGAAAGATTGAGGGAAAGGATATATCACTTGACACTAATAATTTGGCAAAAGGAAGAAATGTCGAAACAATGAAATAGTGCTCTTATTTGTCCTATCTATAAAAAAGGAGACAAAATGACTTGCAAAAATTATTAGGAAAAGATTACTAAAATATGACAAAAAAGTAATTGGAGAATACCAGGAAGGTTTTAGACCAGGAAGAACAACTACTGATCAAAAAGTATGTTAAAATTAATACAAAATAATAGATATGAACAAAACTTAGGATTACATATGCTATTTATCGATTTTAAACAAGCATATGACTCCCTAAATCGAACGATGCTATATGAAGCCATAAGAACATTATGAATACCAGAAAAGCTTGCAAGACTAATGAGAATGACGCTTAGAAATACGATGAATAGGGTAGCAATGGAAGGAAGCTTTTCAAGAGTGTTCACAGTGAATAGAGGTTTAAAACAAATGGATTCGTTATCAACGAATTTATTTAACCTAGTATTAGAACAAATCGTAAGAAGATCAAATATAAGCACACACAGGACTATTTTCCATAGCAGGGAACAGTGCATAGCGTACGTGGATGATGTGGTGATACTAGCGAGAACAAAAAAAAACATTTAGAAAAAGTTTTCCAGAAATTTGAAGAAGAAGCGAAAAGATACGGATTAATAATAAACTAAACAAAAACGCAATATATGGAAATCAGAGAAGCCATAGCAAATAACAACAAATATATCAAAACGAAAGGAGCAGAGACTGTCTATAGTTTTGGAAAAGTTTCAGAATTTGAATACTTCGGAGTAACCATAAAGAACACGGGAAAAGAAGAAAAAGAAATAGATAAAAGATTAATGAAGGGAAGCAGAGCGATAGGGTCACTAGATTTATTACTAAAAGCAAAAAATGTGCCAAGAACAGCTAAACTGCGAGTCTACCAGACAGTAATCAGACCCACAGTGATTTATGTCAGTAAAACGTGGATTATTAACCAGCAGGAAGAAAAGAACGTAGAGATCTGGGAAAGGAAGGTGCTCAGAAAAATCTTCGGAGGAATAAAGACGGCAGAGAATATTTGCAGAAGACAAACGAATAAAGAAATAATGAGGATGTATGGAAAACCAGCAATTACGGCAAAAATACAAGCCCAAGGAGCTAGATGGCTTGGTTACATTATACGAATGTCAGAGAATCGAAATAATAAAACAATACTGAAGGAGGGAGAAATGGGGAAAAAAAGAAGAGGACGTCCAAAGAAGAAGTGGTTGGAAACAGTAAAGCAAGATTCGTCAGAAATAGGCGTGATAAATTGGAGAGAGAAAGCAAGGGACCGAAAAAGGGAAATAACCAAGTTTTTATATATTTTATATATATATATATATATATATATATATATATATATATATATATATATCTATATATATTGCTGTATATGTGGATAGTTTAGATGAAAGTTGGCTACAATCTCGATCAACGATTCACGATCTTTCTTTATAATTAATAATTATAAAATTTATTTACAATTTAAGTCTTTTTACTTTTCTACTTTCTAATTCTTACTTTTGTACTTTTTAATATGAGTTCAACTATTTTTTTTTGTTAGTACCTTAATTTCATAATATAAGCATCTCATTTCTCGGTATAATTTTGTAAAACTTGTAGATTATGTTAAAATATTAAGGATATTTCGTACTCTTATGTATATTATTAGATTAACAAAAATATTGCCGAAACTCAAAACCCTTTTTGTTTACTTTTAAGGTCCAAATTTTTCTACGTTTGTTAGAGAAAATTTAAATGCATTTCTGATTTAAAAGCTACGTGTGTCCATTTCATTAGTGTTGGCTAAATTTTTTATTGATATTAACACTGCACAAGCTACTAACAAAATACACTGTAATAAATAATTATTTAACAATCTCCTCTTCAATTTAATGAGCTTGTACAATGCATACCTCTTTAAGCTCCTCGTTTGGAAAAATCACTAAATGAGATCCTCAGGGGGTAAAACCTCAAGATATGAGGATAATTGTCGCTAAAACGTGACGTAGAGAATGTAGAGAAGAGTCCCAAGAGTCTTTCTTTTGAAGTTTGTTCTTCTGATGATAATTGTTTCATTATATTTAAAGGAGTGAATGTTTTTAGTTTTTAGAAAGTCGAGATTTTTAAAAAATAAAAAATATAATGGGTATTTTGAACAAATCCTACTACTAGTAATAAAACTTTTACCTTACAACCGAGCTCATTAAAAAGCTGGTGAAAAGCACACTTTCCAAAATAAAACAAAACCTTTTATGACCAATAGGACACAAAATAGCATCTTTCATACAAGTCATACAACTTGAAAACGAAAAAAACACTATTTAAAATTTTACAAAAAAATGACTTTTTTTACAGTTGTTTAGAATAATAATGAACTTGAAATTTTTTTACATGTACTTTTTACATTACTCTTTCCTAAATCTACGGTCTTGAAAGGTTCTTCTTTGTCAATGGACAACTTGTATTGAAACTGTTTAGATTTTTTATACCGTAACCAACGAAACTGTCTTTAGTTTATCTTGTTATTCTGAGTATCAGTTTTGCTGTTTATCTTTTATCAATATGTCATCAAAATTAAAAAACGCAGAATGCTGCATTTCTGTAACTAAAAATTGCTGTTTTCTCCCAACTTGCCGAATTAGTTGAGCCCGATCATGTGGATATTCTATTTGACCACACAATTTTTTCTTTTTTTTTCTATCAAACTATGATCCGTATCGCACTCCATATTGGTATTAAAAACTTATGGTCATAATTTTTAAATTTGCAGAGCATTGTACAATACTTAAACAACCTGCTGTTATAAAACTGTTTTTATTCTGGCCAGGACAGCAGTCTAAATAATACATCATTAGGTGTTCGACTTTAGGATCTAAATCTTTTGTTAGTTATTGCTATAGGTAGGAACTTATTTTATTTCCGCCCTGTTTTGCTAAAGATTCATACCATAAACAGCAGTTAGCTTGTGAGTTGTCACAGTTGTGAACTGTAAAATTAAAAATCCACAATTGCCTCTTGTAAAACGACTCTCCCCTTTGGAGTTCTGGTGTTGGCAGGCATTGCTGAAGATCAAAATGGTGTTCGTTTATGTCTTCTTTTAGTCGTATTATTTCGTCTTCGGGTATAAATAAAATGTGATCTCTTACCGTTATTTTTTAACAGCTAATACCTTCTTCCGATTTTCATTCTTCAAATATCTGTATAAGAGTTTTTGGTGATTTTATCACAGTTTTTCACATTAGATTGGTCTACACCAGTTAAAAAAAAAAACTGAAAAAATCTTATACAGGTATTTAAAGTTCTAAAAGGTATACTAGTGGTAGCTGATGATAATTATGTGAAGACGTACTGCCAATTTTGCATTCTTTTCTTATTAAACAATCATAAAGGCTAAGAAAAAGAGCTTTTCCGTAAAAAAAACGTTTGTTATATGTTTTAGAGAAAAATGGTTCGAATACAAGTTATAAGTTCATAAAAGTTCTTTTATATTGAGAGTTTCAAAATTAAAATACATACAGAATTGACCGAGATAATTTCAAGAATCCCTTATTTTTGTAGTGATTTATAATTTTTTTTTTATTTAGCATTACGTGTCTCGACAGCGTAAGTCACTGACACTGGTACAATTACATTACATTACAAGAATATACTGTAACATTACAATCAATAAAGAAATACATTAAATACATTCAATATTGGTACAATTATTAATTATCAAATTATAAACTAAGTTTCTTCTTTTAAATTTCCTGGTAAAGCTTGGTTTCATAGAAGAAATTGATAAGGTTTTGGAATTGATCTGGCGAAATGAGAATATTTTTTAGGTTTCGACTCAAAAGATTCTTTTTTCTTTCGTTGTTAAAGTGGGGACAGTCTACGAGAATATGTTTAAAAGATATGATATTACCACAGTGTGTACATATAAAGGATCTTGGGAAGTCATTAAATGTTTATGAATTAGTCTTGTATGGCCGATTCTAAGTCGGCGAATTAAGATTTTGTTTTTTCGTGTCATGAAAGGAAACTCAAGCTTTTTAACGCTGGGATGGATGTCACGAAGCTTGGAAGAGATTTTATTCCAGTGATCCTGCCAAGACATTTGGATGATATTTTTAAAATACGACTGTAAATCTGTATATAGTTGTATGTTTTCAGTCTCAATATTAGAAGACGAGGCTTGTTTTGTAAAGGGGTCGGCTAGTTCGTTACATTGGATTCCTACATGAGAAGGAATCCAGATCATGGTTATGGATACTCCCATTGAGATTAGGCTGTCGAAAGAGTTTTGAATTGTTTGAACCAAAGGATGTACAGTGTACATACTTTTGAGAGAATAGATAGACGCTAAAGAGTCTGTACATATTGCTACCTTTTTATATTCTGGAGATAGTAAGTTTGTAGCTTGGAGAATAGAGAATAATTCAGCAGTATGTATGCAGCAGAAGAGCGGGAGATTACAAGATATGATTAAATCTGTGTTTGAAGTTACAGAACATCCAACAGCTATAGGACTCTTAGAAGCAACTGTGTATAAAATTTGGTCAAATCTGTTGTTAACAATTAATTCTTTAAATTCTTTAGAAATTGTGGATTTGTCTGGTACTTATCATAATGAGTTAACGAGAGATTAAAATCTGCTATCAATTTATTCCAGGGAGGTTTAGGTGATATTAATATTTTAGTTGTGGCTAAAAGATCGATATTATTCAGATGTGGTGAGAGATACTGTGGCATAGATTGAAGTTTAATAGGAGAAGAAGAGTTTAAAAGTTCATTACTTAATAATTTATAAGCTGGGTTTTCGGTATTAGCTGAGATTCGAGACGAATACTTTAAAAGGAGTTGCCGGCGACGTCGCCAGAGGGAAGTTCATTAGCTTCTCTGTATAAACTCTCTGCGGGGCTCGACCTGAAGGCTCCCAGGCATATTCGGAGTGCAGTGTTGTGTACAGAATTAAGAAGTTTTAAATCTCATGGGCTAGCTGACATAAATGAAACTGCATTAGTCTATTTTAGAACGAATAAGACATCTATAAATCTGAAGCAAGGAGTCTTCACCCCAATGATGATAAGACATACCTAGTTTTTAATAAGTTTTTGTCATGCACTTAGTTCTGAGATCTTTTACATGGCATTTCCAAGCAAGTTTACTGTCGAATGTGAGTCCTAAGATCCGCATACTTCTTACTGCAGGTAGACAAGTACCATTTCTGGTAATTTTAGGTAAATTTAGGTTTAAAATAAATTTTAATAATATAGTTTTCTGCAGAATGACATATAATATAACTATTAAAAATTGTGGCAGTTAATGAGCTATTAAAGGTTGCTAAATTTCTGTTAAAACAACTGTACTTGCCAAAACAGTCACTCTAGAAGTATTTTGTAAATCACAATCGATTCTTTGATGGTTCGTTTTTAAGGTACATTAAGAAATCTCAAGATTTTATTAAATTTGTTATTAATTTGTTTGACAACAGTTTAAAAATACATACACTTGTATAAACGCTCAATGAAAAGCTGGTAAAAAGACACTTTTCAAAAAAACCGTAACCTTCTTTGTACAATAGGAAACCAGACGTCATTTTTTTTTCTTAAAACCATATTTCCATTTTTTTATTAACATTGAGGCTGAAACTTGAACAAATTGTAAAATAATATCTAAATTTTAGGATCCAACTGATAGATAGCATATACAGTAAATAAGTAAAAAGTTATAATCCGTTACTTAAAAGTAGCTGGGAGAACTGTGCGCTGCAATATCTCAACTTGTTTCTTGTTATTGGTCAAAGAAGGTTCTGTTTTTTTTGTAAAGTGTGCCTTTTCCTTGAGCCTACTTGAGCATAATATCTGTTTGAGCAAGCACAGTTGTTTAAATAATCGATCTCTGGGAAAAACAAATTGAATAGCCTATAAACTATTTAGTGATTCTATTTAAAATTTGGAATACTTTAATAATTCATTAACTGCGACAATTTTAAGTAGTTGTATTACATATGTTGATGCAAAAAACAAAGTTATTAACATTTATAAATTACTACAAAAATATGTTTTTTATAATTATTTCGGTCAATTGTTTAAGTATTCTATTTTGGGAACTCTCAAAATAAAGAACTTTTTATGATATATAACCTTAATTTTAAACATTTTTCTCTAGAACATATAATAAAATTTTTACAGCCAAAAAACTATGTTTTTCACTTTTTAAGATTGTTAAAAAAAATCACCTGTACGTCTTTACGAATTTTTCATAACCTTTACATATCTATATACGATTTTTTAAGGTTGTTCTCCTCATTGACTTGGGTAATTTATTATTAAAACCTAGTGCATACGTCGCGTCGTGTTATAATATTGTGTAGTGTTATATTCAACTTTATGTTTATGACATTCTGGGATTGTTGGATAGCTCAAAATTGACGAAATGCTTCTGAAGATGCTCTAGTGAGCGAAAGTACTGGGGCAAGATTTAATTAATAACAATGTGCTCAATATCTGCCTTTATTTTATCAAAGTTTAAATAATATTATATATATAAATAATTATATATACATATATATATATATATATATATATATATATATATATATAATTATTTACGATAATAACTATGCGTTATTATCGTATAATAGTTTTAACATATGTATACAGTATGGTGGAAATGAAAGGAATAAATTCGTTATTTCGTAAACCGGAGACTTTAAGGAAAAATCCTGAAACCCGTCGATTTTTATTTTTAAATAAGCTATTCGTAAGAATACATTTTTATTTTTGACGTCATCTATGTGAGCGTGGTGAAGTCATTGCTAAAATTTTTGAATAGAAAGGGGGGTATTGTAATACATCATTTGAAAGGTCTTTTAAATACCTATTCAGCTATATCAATATGTCTAAGTAATTAAAGTTTGTAATTGTTTAAAAAAATAATTAAATTTTTATTATTATAATAAATATTTATTAAGTATTATTCAATAAATACAACGAAACCTAAATTAAGTGCTCAAATTGTTTACCTTCAGCTAAAATACAATGAGAAAGGCGTGCCGCTAACTCTTCTCTAACATTCTCTAAAACTTCCGGAGTTATTTGAACAACCTCATTACGTATTCTTTCTTTCAGTTCATTAATATTTTGTGGTCTATTTTGATACACCTTACTTTTTAAATATTCCCATAAAAAGAAATCAAGAGGAGTCAAATCAGGTGACCTAGGCTACCATTCTATTGTTCCTCTTCGACCTATCCACCGATTTGGAAAGACGTTGTTTAAGTAGTTGCGCACCAAGACAGCATAGTGTGGAGGCGCACCATCTTGCTGTAGCCATAAATCATTTCTGTTTGGAAACAACCGGTTCAATTCTGGAAGCAAGAAATTTTGAAGAAATTCTAAATATCGAGGACCTGTTAAGTTTTCTTCGAAAAAGTATGGTCCAATACACCTATTATCTATTATTCCCACCCAAACATTAATTTTCTCTGGGTATTGAGTACGGTACTCTTGCATCAGGTGTGGATTTTCCGTAGCCCAGTACCGATAAGTTTGACAATTGACATGACCGTTTAGTAGAAATGTAGCTTCATCAGAGAAAATAATCTTTTTTAAAAACATCGGATCTCTGTTATTTCGTTCCATTATAATGTCACAAAATTCAATTCGTCTATTAAAATCATCTTCCATAATTTCTTGTACTAAACTTACTTTGTAGGGATGCCACTTTTCCTTCTTTAGCTGTTTAAGAACTGTTGAATGGTCTATGTCATTATTAGACTTCGGCAAATATGCAAATAAACATGTAGAAAATATGCGCATAAATATGCACGTGTTTACCCGAAAATATGCAAATATTTTACAAAATATGCATACAAATAAATAAAAAAATCGTAAAACAGTAACAATTTTATTTAAAAAAAAAAAAGTGTACATAACTAAATATTTCCTACTATTCATTAAGATTTACATTTATTTTAAGTAACTACATCATTTTTAAGTATGAATAAACTTATTTAGAATTATGGTAACAATAAATGACCAAGTGGTGTTCAAAATTTTCTAACAAAAACTTGTGGCTTCTGTCTGAGTACATATATTTATATATGGAAAAACTTCGTTCAACATCAACTGATGCAACGGGAGCATTTTTCAAACTAACCAAAACATTTGGTTCTAAATTAATTGTTTCCGAAATATTTCCAGCTAGAACACTGACTACTTCAGAAAGAATATGGTAACCTTTATTTTTTTCCATAGTAGCTTCAAATTTTTTTAAAATATCTTTTCCAATCTTACCTCTAACGTTCCGACAACATGACGCAAATTCTTTTATTAATGCTGTACTTTCGAACAATGACAGTTTTGGTGATTCTAACTGAGTAATTGTTTTTTGAACAAAACTAAAATTTGATTTTATAAATGAAAGTTCTTGTTGAAGCAAGTTACTCTGAAAAGTTTGTTTAGAATCCAAAAGAGATTGGGAACTTTCATCTGTTAACGTATCAATTATGTTCTTTATTTTAACAAAATGATCTGCATAAAAATTAGCTGCTTCTAACCATGTTCCCCATCGCGTTAAAATAGGTTGTGGTGGAAGAGGAATGTTAGGTAGCATTTCTTTATAAAGTTGAATTCTTATAGGAGATTTAAGAAATACTTTTTTGACACTGGATATCATGGTATTTACAAGAGGAAACTTTTTTCGTATTTCCTCTGCAACTCTGTTTAATCCATGCGCTACACAAGTAACATGTATGAAATCTGGGAAAAATATTTTTAAATTTTGTCCTGCTTTCACCATATAAGGAGCAGCATCCGATAAAATAAGCAGTAATTTATTAGAAGGAATAGTTGTCGGAAGAAAAAAAGTTGCTAATGTTTCTTGTATAAAACGCGAAATTGTTAAAGCATTTGTTTTCTCAAGTTGCTGGCATGAAATAAGATGAGATTTTGGTAAGGTATCTTCTTTAAGAACACCAATCAATAAATGAGCAATATACTTTCCTGAGGAATCAGTGGTTTCGTCTACAGATATGTAAAAATAATTATCTGCAATTTCTTCCTTAATATTAATTAACACCGACGAGTATAGCCCGTTCACATTATTTCTTCTTAGAGACCGATCACTTGGAACATTAAGTTTGCAATATTTTTTTAGAAACGAACTAAAATTTACATTTGCTAATTTTGAAAGCGGTATGTTTGCAGACACTAATGCGCGACACAAGTCTTCATTAAAAGTTTCTTGCTCATCTAATTTTTTTGAAGTAGATTGGAAACATTTAGCCATTGAAGTTTGATGTTTTCCTTCAATTTTTCCTTTTTTTGCAATGTGTGAAGCAGTTCTCACATGTTGGTCTATCTGAAATTTCTTCTCACATGCTATCTATAAATAAAAATAAAAACCTTTATTTTAACCTAACCTTTAAAATATAAAAATATACAAGGTGTTTTTGGTTAATCAAATAACTGGTTTGGAAAAAAAAACACTCGCTAAGTGTTTTAAATGCAGTATTAATCCACAAATTAGTTTTTGTTACTAACCATTAGTACATCATATAACTTATTTTAAAATTCAACAAAAGTTTTTTTTTTGTTAATTCAATTACAATAAAATAATTGTGATTTAGAATAGCTGACTTCATAAAAAAAAGTAAAGGTGAAAAATTTTTCTAAATACACACCATTGTATTGTACCATGGACAATTTTTTCTCACTAAAGGAAGCTATTTTTCATTTAAAAACAACCTACGAGTACTAAATTTCAAGTAAATACGTTTATTGGTTTTAAAGTTATTGTTGTTATTAACTAAAAGAATTTAATTTTTTTTAATTTTAACACCCTGTATCTCGAAAAGTAAATAAGTTTGACCCCTCATTAACTATATCGTTTTGTTCAATTTTTCGAGAAGTATCTACAGTCAAACGTTGTAAGTGTCATTTGGAAACACCCTGTATATATGAAATATTAGATATTTAATAGAAAATATTAGATACTTACAATTTTGCCACAGACTGAACAGTAGATTTTTCCCATATCCATAGACAGCTCTTTATAAGGTTTAATCCAAGTTGAAGCACTGGTTGTTTTAGGCATTATAAAATCACAATCTTCCTTTTTGTTACGCACAACGAGTGTTTACGCTTTGAATATCAAAACAAAAATGATTTACAAATCTGAGCATCAAATTAGAAATGTTTAGGTACCTAATTCAATAAACTGGGAGATTTTGGAAAATCCCTAAATTAGGAACAAAACTATTAGCCGTTTACCTGCTGTTAAGATACAATAAATTGTAGATAGATTTGGGGATTAGATCATAAAATGCAAATCAGCGAACCCTTAGCGATTATCCAATAACTGAATGCCTCAGTGACCGAGACTTTCTAAGAATGTTGAGGGCTACTTAAATTGATCTTCTTTGAAATTGTAAATGTTTTGTACCTGTAGAGATTACGTACTACTTAGATCATTTCTTGATTAAAATGACTACAAAATTTTATACAAGAATTGAAATAAATTGGTATGTTTAAAAATTTTCAAATACAGTATAAAAATTTGAACTTTTATGCACTTTATGCAAACTTTTATACAAATATGACAAAATATGAAATATTTGCATAAAATATGCACAATATGCAAAATATGCAATATGCATATTTGCCGAAGTCTAGTCATTATCTTATGCTACTTGCCGTGAACTGTTATAAGGATTATCTTGAAAAGCTAACACAACGTCTACTTGTTGGTTTTCAGATATTGGTTTTTTACTACCTTTAGGAAGGTCTTTAACATGACCCGTTTCTCTAAATTTTTTCTCAATTTTGCTTACAGTGGATTGTGAAATTGGTTCTCGACGGGGGTATTTATTATTAAATAACGCACATACTTCTTTCTGCGTACGTGTTTTATCTCCATAACCAATCATTATGAGAATTTCAATTCTTTGCGTTTCAGTTAGCTTCATGTTCAAAGATACAAAGACTTTTTGAATACGTTTACTACAATAATACTATTAATCACTTGACAGAAAGATAATTAAGTTTGAATTTCCAACTATCAATGTTCATATTGATAAGGTAATTAGTTTTTTTAAAAAGGTAAAAAGTAGATAAAAAAAAATATTTCATTACCAGTGATGGCCTTTATAAAATTTATTTTTGGGTGTCAATAATACATCATATCAATACTTAATAAATATTTATTGTAATAATAAATATTTAATAATTTTTTTTAAACAATTACAAACATCAAATACTCAGACATATTGATATGGCTAAATAGGTATTTAAAAGACCTTTCAAATGATGTATTACAATGCCCCCCTTTCTATTTAAAAATTTTAGCCATAACGTCATCACGCTCACATAGATGACGTCAAAAATAAAAATGTATTCTTACGAATAGCTTATTTAAAAATAAAAATTGACGGGTTTCAGGATTTTTCCTTAAAGTCTCCGGTTTACGAAATAACGAATTTATTCCTTTCATTTCCACCATACTGTATAAGCCCTAAGAGTGATATTGGATGTTTTAAATTTTGTTATTCCATTTTTACTACTAAACTTGAGTCGAAATTTATTTTTTAATGCGTAAAAGCCAGTACGTACGCTTAACCCTTGCTCTGCAAACTTTTAATCTTGCAATAGTGAAACATAAGCCGAATAAAAAATATACGTCTGTCTGTATCTTTATACAACCATCCATCTGAGTAAATATTTTTATCTAGAACTAATCTGTAAATATGACTAGTGGAAGGGCTTTCATGCTGCTTTTCTAAAAGTTATAGATAAGCTCGATGTATAGCTTTGAAAGCGTCCAATGCAATGTTTAGCCTACGTTTCAAAGAAAACTCATTTGTGCTTTCTCTCTGTACGGCTGCGATCCAGGACTGGGGTGCTTATGTAATTGTAAATTCATGTGAACTTTTCTACGTTTTGTAGAAAAAACGTTTCTGAAATCTATATTTACAGTTTTTCCAAAAGACATTTTGTAGAATTAAAAAAAATATTACAAAGTTAAATGTTTTATTTAAATATTGTGTATGACAAATCAAAATTTAAGGACAAAAAAACATGTATTTTGTATACATACTGTTATTGTTATTAAAAGTAACACTTTATCCAACAAAATGGTTGATTTTGTCTCTCTTTTCTAGTAGTTTTTATAATGGTTTCTCAGTGTTAATAGAAGCTCGAACGATGCTTTTTCCTTCAAAAACTAAATAATCTTTAATGAATTTGTGTTAAATAATCCTATTCTTCTGTATTTATCTCCAATACTTTCAAATAACGTGCTCTAGAGTTCCGTAGGATACAGGAGTTTGAGAATATTTGTATAGAAGTTTCATCATTCATATGGAAGTTTGTATCTTTCAGAATCTTCATTCTGTCAGATTCACTACTTTTAATGTTTTCAGGTGCTTCCTAAGTAGACAATGGAATGTAAATATTTAAAATACTTAGTTGTTTTTGATTTAAATTAAGGCAGTCTTTAAGTCTCATATAGTCACTAGGATAACCCCTCGATAAAATCACAAATTAGGTGCCAGAATAGTAGGTGACTAAGACACGTACAAATATTATTATTATTAAAAGGTATGGCAAACAATGCTGAAATTAAACAGTATTTAACTCTGTAAGCGCGCTTAATGCTCTCAAGCAACGTTGACTTCAAACTTAAAAATTTCCGTATACGTCGAATTTTACCACAATAGGACGGTGTCGTATGCAAGCGACAACCGTTCGTCTATGGTTCCGGTATGTGCGCCACCTGTATTAAACTATTTTAACTTATTAAACATCAGTTCAACTGTGAGATTTCAACAGCAATGTTGTAGTGCCGACGTTGACAGTTAAACATAAACAAATCGGTAAGTAAAAACAGGTATTTTGCTGTAATATTTTTAGAATATATTTAGGAAAGGTGTATTTATAATCTAAAAGATACAGTTACTTTCTATTTTGAGAAGTTTTAGCAAAAATTTCACCTAAAAAGAATGTTGCTTAGAATCAACGTTGACGCTAAGTGGTAATAGTAATAACATCAATTTTCTTTTCAGAAATATGGATATCCCTCCTCTTATGTTTTATCGAAACAAATCGAGCTACGTAGTTCCTGTTCGGGCAGATATATCAGATACAGAAAGTGTATCTGATGATGACGACGTTGAAGGTATGCATTTTGATAAATGTTTAGCTGTAGATTCAGGAGATGAATATTATGAAATGCAAACGGGTAGAAATAAATATATGGAGTTAGTAATAGAAGAATCTGATATTGAGCAGGAAGAAATAGCTTTAGAAGAGCCACAACCCAAGAAAATGAAAAAAGGAAAGAAACCAGTAGTAACATATTCTTGGTCAGAAGAAGACATACCTACAAATGATGTTCCACATTTACCTCCATCTGAAATAACTGAAATTTTATCACCACTGGAATATTTCACACAGTTTTTCTCCTTAAACATAATGGCTGATATTGTGCACCAAACTAATATTTATTCGACTGAAAAAACAGGTTGTTCTCTACAACTAACTAATGCAGAACTTACAGAATATATTTCCATTACTTTTACTATGAGCATTATAAAGTTGATGCTTATAGCCTGCTATAAGTGATTATTGGGCCAGGAATACTCGAATTGACAAAATAGCAGATATTATGCCTTTACGACGTTTTGCTAAAATTAGAAGGTACTTACATTTTGCTGATAATTCTCAATTATCCCCCAATACTAAAGACCGATTTTTCAAAATAAGGCCCCTAATAGAAAAAATTAGAACAAATTGTCAGAAGTTCCACATTGGCAATCAATATTCTGTGGATGAGACTATGATTCCTTACAAAGGTACGTTTGCAGGCAATCTTAGACAATATATAAAAAATAAACCACACAAATGGGGTTTCGAATAGTTTGTAAAAGCAACTGTTTCTGGCATCATCACAGACTTCATAGCTTATCAGGGTGCGTTTACGTTTGACCAGTTAGCAGGTACCTCTAACGAATTGTTAGATGTAGAAAAAGAGTTAAGTGTGGTTGTAGGTTCCGGTATTGTTGTTGCATTGTGTAAAACCATTCCAAATCCAGAAGAGACGGTAGTATTTTTTGACAATTATTTTAGCAGCCTTTCATTGCTTTCATATTTAAAAACTAACTTTGGAATTCAGAGCTTAGGAATATTTAGAGCAGACAGAATTGCCGGTTGTCCATTAGAAGCTGACAAAATTATGCAAAAGCGACCTAGAGGCTCCTATGTCTATAAATCTGACTCTCACAAGGGGATAATTCTGGTAAAATGGCATGATAACAAATGTGTGTTATTAGGTAGTACTCATTGTGGAATCGAGCCTGTAACTTTTATAAAGCGATTTGATAAACATTCTAAACAAAAAGCTGATGTTCCTTGCCCTGTTATATTAAAACAGTATAACCGACACATGGGAGGTGTAGATAATGCTAATTCTCTTTTAGGATTATACCGCAGTCCTAGTAGGGCTAGACGATGGTACTATGGTATTTTTACATATCTTTTAGATATGTGTGTTGTCAACGCCTGGCTAGTATATAAACATCATTGTGCTGAGCTAAAAGTAAAACCAATACCTTTAAAAAAATTTAAAATGGACATAGCTGAATCTTTTTACCAAACAGGTAAAATTAAAAAAAAAGGGGTGCCCTTCACTGAACGAGACGGTCGAAAAAATTGTAACTCCTACAAAAAGTCGACCACATACCATCACTAGGAACGACAACGTAGGACACTGGCATATCTATGGACCAAAAGAAAGATGTCGATTTTGCAAGAATGGCTACACGACAATTCTGTGTCAAAAATGTGACATGAGACTATGTTTTACACCGGCCAAGAATTGTTTTTTTAATTTTCATAACTCTCCATAAATTTTTATCTTTGTTTTTTTCATGTAACTGAGTAAGTGTTAAAGTTCATGTTTGCTTATTTCTGTAGATTTTTTTTTACATATTGTAAGCCCTAAAAAAATTATTTTTGTTAGTGGTGATCTCTCGTTTACACAATACAAAAATTTTAACCTCAAACTGTTACTGTTGCTTTGGAGCAACGTTCTCATTATACCACTAATGGACAATGTTACTTGAGGGCAACATTTTGAAACTCCACATTTTATACAAAAATTGCATATACCAACACCATCAATACGTTCATAGTCGTTTAAAAAACACACGAATGTTTAGAATTTTATTTCAATGAATTTAAGGTGTGACGGTTACAGGGCTAAGAAACTCATGCATTAGCTTACTTCAACAACAACAATGTAAGTAGAAATGTAATTTTCATAAAATCACTATTCCTTTAAAAAACAAAATGATTTGCTAAAATCAATTAAACCCAAGTTTGATATACCTTCTCTAGTATTTAGCAAGGCTGATAAGGGAAATTGTGTTGTAATCTTGGAACAAGTTTAATACATACAGAGAAAGTAGAATCTTTTCTTTTATATAACAGTATTGTAATTTTAGAGAAAAATCCTATCAACAGCTTTATTATTAAAACAAAAGCAATGGTTAACATTAATGCAACAAAAGAAAAGGTTTATTGATACTATTACTAAATATAACAACACAAGGTTAACTCTATCTAATAAAAAACCCTATCGGGCTGCATCACGGAACGTTTTCGGAATAACTATTCCATCATCAGTGCTATCTGGATGTACATGTTTGAAGCCACTAAATATGTGGCTAAAAACCCTTTAACTGTTGTTTGATTAACTTTGAATTACTTTGATATTTAAAAACTATGATGGTTATAAAAGGAATTGATCACATGGCAACGTAGGCGACTGGGGTTGCTTACTTACTTTAAATATGGTAATTAAGTCTCCACGTTATCGTTGAAGTTCAAAAGACGTTAGGTTAGCCATACTAAGTCTTTGTGGATAAGAAGGTCTTCTAGGTCCCAAATGAATTCGAAAGGCTTTTCTTTAAACGTTTTCCAACAAAATTTTGTCTCAAACCAGTTCAGGATAACACGTTGGAGCAGCGTATTAAAGATTAACTTTGAAAAATTAAAGGCAAATATCGAGCACAATTGTAATAATCAAATCTTGCCCAAGTACTTTCGCTTTCTACAGCATCATCAGGGGCATTTCGTCAAATTTGGGCTATCCAGCAAGCGCAGAATGTAATAAACATGAAATTGAAACATAAATTGTACATAACACTACACTACACTAACAAGGACAAACAGTTTAAAATTATTTAAAAAGATTCTACGCTATCTGTCTGTCTGTACAATATATTGTATATCTATTTATTTTAACAGAGGAGTCAGGAATTGAGGGTTTTAGCCAGAATTCGACAGTACAAAAAATAATGTGCGGTTTAAGAAGTTGCACACATGTTGCATAAACAAAATTTCGTGAATCTGGACATGCCATTAATATACTTAATAGTTAAATCATGTTTATCTTTATTTTCTGCGAGTTTTTAGTTAAATTCGGAGTTCTTTTAAACGTATTTGTTGGATGGGCATCTTATCATCAATTTTAACGTGGCTTTGTTCTCCAAAAGTTTTGCTTTATATCTCAGAATATCTTTAAACCCATTACTACCTTTATCATTCGCGGAAATCGTTGGTTGGATTTGCCGACTCTATAGAAGTTGATTTGCTTTCCTGGCAGCCAACAGTTTCCCTGGTTAATTATAATAATAGCAAGGTTAATTTTATTTGCGTTGTCATTTTTTTGCGTTGTTCATGCTCATCCCCAAAAGAAGATTCTTACATTAGAAGGAAAGTACTAGACAATTTTAAAAAGACGTGTGAGGTAATAAAGACGAAAAGAGAAACTTAGAAGAAAATGGTTGTCATTTGTGAAAAAAGATCTAGAGAAACAATCTTCTTCTAAAGGTGCCTATCATATAGGAATGTAAGTGACCACATTGACCCATTTTATTCTGTTCAAAGCAGCTCGAAATCGATCAGCTGACTAGTTAGATCAGTTAGACTACATAGTCCATTTTCTAAGATTGGCCAGCCAGGATATATGTCTGTGTCCATTACCTCTCACACCATCATTCTTGCCTTGTAGAATCAACTGCAGAAATTTGTATTTATTATTACGTCTAATGTGACCGAAGTAAGCCAATTTTGTGTTCTTTATGGTGTTACTATTTTCTTTGTCTTTTCTTAGCCCCTGGAGAATAGTTATGTTAGTTGTATGGTGTATATATGGGACCCTTAACATACGTCCTTAGCACCACTTTTCAAACGCTTCTAACTGTTTTCTGATATCTTCTGCAAAAAGATGTTCATTAGCTTTCTATTCCGTAAAGGAGGACGCTAAAGAAGTATATCTAAGAATTCTTATGCGTGTATTGATACTTGAAGACAAGTTGTAGAGAACTTTTCTGTTAAAAGAGCTTCTGGATTATTTAATACGAGTTTTTATTTCGTAGCTATGGTCTCAAGTATCCTTAGTATTGCAGCCTAAATAGCATATTTTCTCCACTCTTTCCAACGATATATTATTTTTTGTAGTTGAGGTGTTTGTACGGGTGTTCTTATTAACGATCAATATTTTTGTCTTTTTACAATTAAGTTTTAGATTGTATTTGTAACATGTTTCTGCATAATTATTCATCATGAGTTGGGACTCCTGCGCACTATCTACTAGCAATACGGAATCGTCTGCATATTTAATATTGTTTATAAGTTTGTCATTTACTCTAATACCATCTTCTGATTCGTCGAAGGCTTCTCTAAAGATGTTTTCCGAGTGTATGTTAAATAGTGCTGGTGACAGTTGACAGTATGCAATCCTGTCAAACTTCTTTTCTGATTGGGAAGATCTCTGGTAGTTTATTTTTGAATCGCACTGTTGCGATTTGTTAGAGATATGTTTGAGATTAGTCTTTTATTACTACCAACGAGTCCTAATATTTTTAAAACATCGATTAGTTTCTCATGTGGTACTATGTTAAATGAAATCAATGAACCATGCATACACATCGCAATTGACTTCCCTGTCTCTCTGTATTAGAATTTTCAAACTGAAAAGTGCTTTACTCGTCCCGAGCCCTGCTCTGAACCCATCCAAATTGGACTTCACTTAGGTGTTCTTCTAATTTGGTGGATATGCGCGAGTGAATTATAGTAAGGAGTACTTTAAGTACATGGCTCATCAAACTATTTATTCTATATTTTTGGCTTTTTGGGAAGTGAATATTAATAGTAGCGAGTCTTTTGTTAAGTGACCAGCCTCATAATGTTATTGAATAGCTTTGTAAGAGTTGTGATTTGATGTGGCTCTGAAATACCTTTAAAATTTCACCACGCAATTCATCAGGTCCTGGTTATTTTTCATCTTTAATCCACTTAATGACCATAGTTAGTTCTTCATTTGTTATTTCTGAGCCGTAGCCATTGTATACTGTCAGGCCATGAAGTTGGGTTATCTACGTTGTAAAAATAGCATGCAGCCTATCTTCTACGCTATGGCATGTTGGACGAGCCATACCGTCTGTAGTTAACACTCCGAAGTCTGAGCGGAAACACAAAGTGTATCAATACTCATACTCTTATAAAACCCATCTGGCGTATTATAAGAACCTTCACATTTTAATTTTTTTCAGCTGACGTTTCAGCAACGTTCGGTCTCTCCTGGCTAACTACTATATTATTCCGAATGGCTATTAGGTTTCCAAAGGCAGACGGATCACTGTATTTCCGTCGACTACACATTTTAATTACAGAAGGATTACCGGTATAAGTAATCCCCCACTTGTTGGTACAAGTGAAAGAACCGAAACATGGTAGGGCACTTCATTGCCTTCATCTCATGGAGCTGAAAAATTGTCTCCGAAGATGGAATAGCTAAATTAGTCAACGGCATCGACATGTGGAAAGTAACGGGATGACTACCACATTAAAGATCCGTAAGGGTACCTCCTCCCAAAGGAGTATGACTTTTTGTCAAACACAGTCACACAGAAAAGAATGAAGCGATCCATGTTAGAAATAACTCTGCAGGACAAAATAAAGAACGAAGAGATCACGAGAAGAACAGATCGGTGACTGATGCCATTGAAAATAGCCAGACTAAAATGGAGATGGACAGGATACATAGATTGGCGATGGACACAAAGGTTATTAGGGTAGAGACTAAGTGAAGGCAAGAGAAGCGTCGGTAGATTACCAACAGGATGGGCTGACGATTTAAGAAGACAATTAAAAACTGGATGACAGCGACGTAAAATTGACGGGATTAAAAACACGAGGAAGAGGCCTATGTTTAGCAGTAAATTTAGCAGCTTTGCTAAATTTCCAAAAAAAAAACAGTAAGATCTGAAAAAATAAACTTCTAAGCTATGCCTTACAGTCTCAAGTAGGTTTAAATTCGATGGCGAATGCTAACGTCTCAGTAAAAAATTTGGCATACAATTTTCCAATTAAATAGTTACTACATCAGATCTGCTTTAAGTCACTTTGCGCTTTAATACATACTATCCAAAATATATATTTAATTATTGGGCTTAAATAAAAAAAAACGACTGACGACCAAATAGTTACGGTTTTTTCTAGCCAAATTCTTTAATAATGTGAAAACAACAAATTTTCTTCCCTGTTATATAATTCTTAATTATTCTTATATATTTGTGAAAACTGTCGTGTACTTTTACAGCTCAAATACAAATAGGTCACTAAATGTCAGTCTTGTATTTTTACGGTCTTCCAAAACTTACCAATAGTCTATCGAAAACGGTACCTAATACAAGTGAGTAACTTATGTGTCACCCAATTACAAATTCCAGTAATCCTAACCATTTCAGCAGAATCGCGCAGAACCAATCAATGTTAATTTACCTGAAGGTAGACAGCTATCAACTATACGTAAATAATATACTATATAAAGTTTTTAAATGCTTTTTAATATAGAGAAATAACAGCGAGACAATCTGTACATTACGAAAATTAAGAATCAATAAAACTGTTCAGTGTTATTTTTCAATATTGGTATTTATATCTTTCCACATTGTGCATAATTTCCATAATATATAATAACCAATTAAATTTATTTAATAGAAATTAATCAAAATTCCGCAATTAGTCACAATGCATTAAAGCTGATTAAAATTATTTTAAATGGCATTAAATGTATATTGATTTTCGACTCAATTATAACACTATTGAAACTAACTTCACAGTAAACTTGAAGTAAAAACTAATTCGTTTACACAAGTTAAGAGAATTCCGCTTCTGATGTTCGAAGTCGCGGCTTGGAGTGGATGGAGCAAGCTGAAATGTTATAATATTAGTCGAAACGATCAGGAAATAAAGAACGTATTAAAGAAATTAATCAAATAAAATGATAAATCGACATATGTATGTGCATTACAAAAGGCAAAAAAGTTAGGAGAAGTGGAAAGCTATATTATGTGTACATAGAGATCATAATGTCAAAATGAGGTGGCCTTAATGATCAAAAAGAAGTATGTAGATAAAATAGAAAAGTGCCTTTACGTAAATAAGATAAGAACAGTTAAAATGAGAATACACAAAAAGAGGAGTATACTCTACGGATTACTGAAAGCCAAAACAGACAGAAAAGTTTTATGATGAACTGAAGTTACGTATAATGGACTAAAGAATCTAATATTATATTATAATATTAAAATTCATTAGGTCGGTGCTATTTTTTTCTAGACGTAGCGTGACATTTCAGCGGTGTCACGCTGGCCCTAGTTTAAAATCTGAGTGGCATCCGTGTGATCTCACGCCAACCGTAACGTGTGCGTTCGTCTTCATGTCCTTCTTGAAGTATTTTATGTCTACAAATTTCGATTGGTGGATAAATAAAGTTGACGAACAGCGTTAGACTTTTATACCAGTACCAGTGATTGTAGATAACAATATAAAAATCTAAGAAGAATAGTTAGTTTATAATTTCTGCCGTATTTTGGTGTTATTGAACGATTTTTTATGCACCACCTGTTTTCTC
The DNA here is from genome assembly GCF_040954645.1 of Diabrotica undecimpunctata. NCBI lineage: Eukaryota > Metazoa > Arthropoda > Insecta > Coleoptera > Chrysomelidae > Diabrotica > Diabrotica undecimpunctata. The sequence continues at coordinate 104,842,812 of NC_092811.1, forward strand.
CTACCTTCGGTCTGTTTCTTGCTCTTTTACTTTTCTTCATAGGTATTTAAACAATCTGTTGCTTTGTCTTTTTTTATATTCTTTCGTTACTGCTCTTTCTTCATCTTTGTTTGATATCTATGGTAACAAATTAACGTTTGGAGATGAAGATTTTAGTTGGTTTTGCACTTTTGGATTGACACAATGTGATTGACGAGAGTATCTCTAAGAATGATCGTACTTATTTTAATTTGTATTCTTTACATTCTTATGCCTTTAAATTTTCTGGAGTGTTGTCTGAACCGCCGACGAGTCAACATCGTAAGCGTTCAGCATCGAATATATCGTTTAAAAACTGGTGTAGTGTGCCCGATGTGGTTTTTGTACGATAAGAACAATTAATACCTTTTTATCAGAAAGTGATTTAAAATTGTATTGTATAAAAACAGTTAATACAAATAATTTGCCGGCCCTATAGGCCAGGCATTAAGTTATTCAAATAATAAATTGTCAGTTAACACCAACAATTAATGACGTGCAGCTTATGGGTACATGAGCAGCACAGGGAATACCATCAAACCAACTGCTCCTTCCACAACAATGTCACAACAAGATTCAACAATCCGTAACAAATAAGATACACCAAACAACAACATTTCTACAATGTCATATGTAACAGCAGCAAAAACAACACCGAAACCAACCTTCCCAAGACAGCCTCAAATTATTTGATTATGTAAAAGCAATTTTTGATATTATCGAACCTAAGAACATCTGCTTCGTCTCCAGAATCTCCAACAATAGGGTCTGTATATATTTAACTAATAAAAACATAGTAGATGAACTTGTAAAATCTCATCCTACCAGACAAATCGGCTTCCTAACTTTAAACATACGTAAACTCGTTTCTCCTACAAAGAGAATCTTAATATCCAATGTCTCCCCGTGTATCCCACATGAAATTATCGAAACCGCTGTTAAAAGCCTAGGTCTAAAAATTACTTCCCCAGTATCATTTCTTAAAGCAGGTATTTCGGGGGAAGAATTCTCACATATTCTTAGCTTTAGGAGACAAGTTTATGTGTTTCCGCCCTCCGAAACTTTTGAGCTTCAAACCTCTCTTGTGCTCTCTTTCGAAGATAATGAAAACCGCATTTTCCTTTCTACTGACAAAATGACATGTTTCGTCTGTAAAAGATCAGGACATGTCGCTTTAAATTACACAAATCCCCCAGAAAGTACCTCTTCTGACCAGACAATTGTTTCATCTCCTTTAAGAGCCGAATCTACGTCTACTGAAAAAAGCCCAGAAACCAACACTGTACCTTTCACACCAACAGAGATATCTCGTCCAGTCAATAATATACCACTAACATCCTCAAATAACAACTCATCATTAGAACAATCAAGTCAACATAAGACAGATACACAAACACACTATAAACGCACACACTCAGAACTTTCTTCTCCTAGCGACAGAACTAGCATATCTGAAGAATCTACTCATAGTGAACAAACTAATATCCATGCCGGGTTTTCCAAACCACAAAGCAAGAAAAAACTTAAATGGTCAAATTGTGACTCAACCCTATCCGAAGTGGCAAAAACAATCATACGAGAATTTTATAAGGAAATTCCACAGATATTTGTAATCCCAGCAGACATAATTGCTCTTCTTGAAAACTGTTACGGTAGCAGCGATCCATACGCAGAAGCATTAAAATTCACACCAGACATCAAATCACTTATTTCTACATTATACCAAATCTATCCTAACCTTAATGAGAAATCAACCAAAAATAGACTAACTTGTATTATAAAAAAATTTAAGGACAAAACCGAACTTATAATGGGTGATTCTACAAAATTACCCAATCTTGACTTCTTACACGAAACGACTGATGATGAGTACATCTCTGACACATCTCAAAAGTCACAGACGTCTCAAAAATCCTCTTATTAACATATTCCTCTTATAACATATTTTGATTCCCACAGTAAAGAAAATTTTAGGCAAATGCTGCAAGATGAAGACTGGGAGAAGCTTTTTTCAGTACCAAATTGCGATATAGAAAAGCAATGGGTTGTATTTATGAAAATCATTTCTTTGTCATTTGACCAATGCTTTCCAGAAAAAAATATAAATAAACATAGAAAACATATCAAATACTATAATACAAATAAAATAAATCAATATAAAAGTCGCTTAGACCTTTTGCTAATGTTAAGTAGAGTAGATGACCATTACAAAGATGAGTACAAACAAACAAAACGTCAGTATAATAAAATGCTTGTGGATTCACGAAAAATGCAGTATGGGCAAGAAATATATAATAGTCAAAATAAGTCAAAAAGTCTATGGAAAATCGTTAAAGAAATCACACAGGTAAATTGTATCGATAATAATGTAGCTATACTAGGAGATTCAGTCATGGTAAGTAATAATTTTAATGAATATTTTTTAAATGCTGCTACACATCTTTTAGAAAATATACCAAAAATAGAATTCAGCACCAAAATAGGGTTTAACAAAAACTCATTTTTTCTAACACCAGTAACTATAAATGAAGTAATTGAATTAATTAGAAAATTGAAAAATAAATTCACTTCAGGATATGATGGGATATCTACAAATATAATAAAACTGTGTGCATATGAGCTAGCTATACCATTATGTCATATAATAAACAATACCTTCATAAATGGGATATTTCCAGACAACTTAAAAATAGCTGTAGTAAAACCAGTGTATAAAAAAGGTGATGCCACTTTACCAGAAAATTATCGTCCGATAAGCCTCTTACCATCATTCTCTAAGGTTTTTGAAACAGTCATGTGTGTCAGGCTTCTCAGTTTTTTCTATAGTGAGGGACTGTTATGCCATGCACAACATGGGTACCTTAAGGGAAAATCTATAGAGTCTGCCATTTATGATTTTATAACAAAGATAAGTGAGGGTTATGAAAACAAAGAAAACTTCTAGAAAAAATGGTTAATAAAATATTACTTTTGTACAATCTTGTACTTTTGCAATCAACAATTGCAAAAATAAAGTCATTGAAATTTCCCTTGACATCGAAAGCGCATTTGACTCTATACCGATTTCTGTAATAATAAACAAACTAAACCAGAACAAGCTATCCGGTAATATATATTCGTGTATAAAAAATTTTCTCACAGAGCGATCCTTTAAAGTAATTACTAATGGCAAAACTTCCTCACAACACACAACCACAAACGGTCTCACACAAGGGTCTGTCCTAAGTAGCACACTATTTCTCCTTAGTATTAACGATTTTAGTTCATTCATAAATGACCCTGTATAATACGGAATATATGCTGACGACATAATATTATTCTGTCATGGAAAGGTCACATCCAGCACAAATACTTTACTAAAAAACACGCTAAGTAAAATAAACAACTGGGCCAGTCAGTCCGGCCTTAACTTCTTCCCATCCAAATCTAAAGTTATTCATTTTACCAGAAGACAAAACACGCAATCTCCAACCATTACTCTGAATGGAAATTTTCTCCAAGTAGTAGACCAAATAAAGCTTATTGGCATTATTTTCGATAAAAAACTTTCCTGGAGACCACACATTCGAGAACTTAAGGGTAGCTGCCTTCAAAGAATGAATCTCCTTAAATCACCAGCTCATTATAGGCGGGAGCCGATGAGGAAACACTACTAAAAATATATCGAGCTCTTATTTGCTCCAAACTTGAGTATGGTAGTGTTCTCTACATGTCATCAAGTAAATCACTACTACGTTCACTAAATATGGTCCAAAATACTTCCCTTCGACTCTGTTTAGGAGCATCCAGTCGGGTGGAAAGCATTCATGTAGAATGTTTCGAACCTTCGTTTATCTAAGACGACAACAACTTCTACTGCTCTATTTCGCTAGAGTTTCAGCAAATCCCTCAAATTCTACAAGAAACCTCATCTGTAATAGACAGTTATTAATAATTCTAGAATGGTACCGTCTACTATACAGATGTTGATTCCTTATTTAGATATCAATTTGTTGTCGACCAGCCCTTTCACAGTCCCTCAAACTCCTCCATGGATATGTAAACTTCCAAATTTCAATATCGAATTATCCAAATATAATAAGAATCAAATATCACCTTCTATTATCAAACAAAGATTCTGTGAAATACTTCATCTATGCAACTTCGATAAGATCCTTTACTCAGACGCATCTAAGACTGAAGAACGTGTTGGCTGTGCTGTTACAACGACTACAACCACCGTCAACTTGTTTCGACTCTCCAGCAATTGCAGTATTTATACTGCTGAACTGTATGGAATACTACAAGCGGTGAAAACTCCACTCAACGATGATAAAACTATAGCAATCTGTACAGACTCTTTGTCCTTCATACAGTCCATAAGAAACGTACATTCTATCCATCCAATAGTTCAAAAAATCCAGAGTATATGTAATCGCCTTCAAACTAATGAAATTACAGTAACAATATTGTGGGTCCCATCATACGTTGGTATTCCAGGCAACGAAAAAGCCGATCAAGCAGCAAAACAAGCATGTCCTCATAACGTAACAATAGACATTCAAACATCATCAGATCTAAAAAGAACAATCAAACATAAAATAATGGACCTTTGGAATGATCATTGGAAAAGAAGCAATAGCAAGTTAAGCGTTCTACAATCAAACATTTTCTACCACCAGCTCCCACCAATGAAAAGAAAGGACAAATCTATCATTCGAAGATTGAGAATAGGGCACACGCCTTACACATGGACACCTAATGAATTCCAGTAATTAGATTTTATGCCAGTACTGCAACACCACGACTTCCGTAACACATGTACTTCTTGACTGTCAACACTACCTAGCGGCCAGAAGAAAATACAATCTAAGTAACAACCTAAAAGACATACTTATCTCAAACAGCAGCAACTATAAAAATGTATTAAACTTTTTAAAAAACACAAAGTTATACAATTTAATTTAAAACAAAATGTATTATAAAAAATGTATTGTAATTAATTTGTACCCAATGTAAAGTATTAACCATGTAAACATGAATGTAAATTGTACCTGTGTCAATGACCATTAGCTGTCGAGACACATATTTTCGAAATAAAAAAAAAATTTTCTGCTCGATTCGGTTCTGTTCTCTCGTACACTTTTACAAATTCCCCGCTGTTTGTGTCTGGGCTCTATTCCGTAACACATGAATACATGATTGAAATTGAGATTTGTACCTTTTTCCAACTCAAAGGGATTTTCAGTTAGGTTAAGCTTAGATTTTAAAGTCTTAATTCTTTCTCGAAAAGTATACGAAGCATATTTTCAAAATACCCGAATGTATTTATATTTTATTAGAAGTAACAATATTGAACAATATTATAACGTGAGCTTGATGGATCCATCCTTTCGACAAATAAATAAACAAAAAATTATTGCCATCTTTTTTGATTGGTTTAAATGAGGACATCTTAAAATTCTATAAAATTTCCACATTAAAAATCGAAGTATGAAATAGTTATGAGGAACGTCACTCGAAAATTAATTTTCTATAGGATATAATTACAATATTACAATACAATTGGCAACATGGCGTTTGACGAGAGTGTTTATAAGGAACTAGATCGTCTAAAAAGTCCGATTTAATAGAAATTTTATATCTAAAAAGGTGCCAGACTCATTAAAAGTGAGTGAAAGTATCAAACAACTGGTGGAATACAGGGATACTGATAAGTCCGCTGAAAATGGTGTGATCAACAGTGATATTCTTGAGTTGAGGTTAGAAATCAATAAGCTAACATGTGATCTAAAATCTGCTAATATTAAAAGTCAATACTTGAAAGCTTTAAACAGTGAACTTAAAAAAGGTAACCAACGTCAGGATGAAATAATATATTTGTTAAAATCGAAAAATATTCGTTCAAATGCACGTTCTAGTTCGAACGTTGCCAAATCTTCGGACAAAACAGTTAAACCTCATAATACTAATGTCTGTAAATCTACGAAGAAAGAAGACAATCGTGAAATTGAAAACAATCATGAAACGTGATCTTATCACGGAACAAGAAAAAATTATGACGTGAATCGTTTCCCTGGGAGGCAGCTTTTCAGACAACGGCAGATGGGAAGAAGTTCGTCATAGAAGCAGAAGACAGAGACAAGCTATTGTAGGCACAAGTACAAATACCACGATAAAAGGTACTCCTAAATTCGTGGATCTCCACGTATACAGAATAGAACCAACTGCAACAGCTACTTCTATTGTACAGCATCTAAAGGTTCATTTTCCAGAGGTCACTTGTGAGGGCATAAATTCCCGTCATCCTGAAATATATGCATCCTTCAAAGTACGGATACACCAAGAACACTTCAAGAGGGCAATGTATCCTGCAATATGGCTTAAGAACGCTTGTGTAAATAGTTTTTTATACCTACGGGGGCAACCCCAAAATCAGGGGTAAGTTTTAATCCTAATTTAATGCCGTTAAATATTCAAAGCATAAATAGAGATAAAATTTGTGATGTTATTTTAGAACTTACTTCTCATAAGAGCATAAATATTATCTGATTAACGGAATTATGGGAATCAAATGATTCTATTGGGAACGTCAACATTGATGGTTTTATCCTAGCAGGTTGTTATTTACGAGGTAACTCAATAAGAGGAGGAGGCGTAGGAATTTGGGTTCGAAAAGGTCTTAATTTTAATAACAAACTCAACTCTAGGATAAAGCAATATTGTGTTGATAAACATTCTGAATTTTGTATTATTTTTTTCAAAGACAAGAAAAATAACTTGTTATATAAAATAACTAAATATGTTATATTAAATTGTTACAGATCACCATCTGGTGATTTAAGTATTTTTTTGAATAACCTCGAAGGTATGTTAGATTATTTTTATAAACCAAATATACGTTTTGTAATATGTGGTGATTTTAATGTAGATACCAGAAATATGACTAACGACGATGTTAATCTACTCAATGTTTTACTGAATTTTAATATTAATTTTAATCTTGTTAATTGGCCAACTAGGGTCACGGATACCAGCGTTACAACATTAAATAATGTATTTGTAAATTTCTCGAACTCCGGTTTGTCATGTGTACTTGACAACACTGTATCAGATCACAGAACAGTTTTAGTGGAACTTGACTTTAAAACGGAATTGTCATACCTTATACAAAATAGACAATTTGGTGAGGAATCGATAAATCACTTTATCGTTAACCTTATTAACGAAAAATGGAATAATGTTTATGGAATCTTAGACACTAATCTAGCATTTCAAGCTTTTATAAATATCTTTTTGTATTATTTTAATAATAGCTTTCCATTCACAAGGAAAAAAAAATCAAAACAACTGAAAATAAATCGATTAACAGTGAAGTGCGAAAGTCGAGTTTTGAATTAAGAAATTTACACGCTTTATCAAGGGCAGTATCAATTCTTAGAGATTTTTATCAACAACAAAGGAAAAAACATAGAGAACTTTTGACCAAAACAAGAAAAGATTATTACCAGAAAATCATTAGTTCGTCGGATAATCTCAATATAATCACGTGGAAAATTGTTAATGATTTTTCAAAAAGTGCTAATATCAATGCTAATACTTGTTTAATGTATGATGACAATAACAGTAACAATGATAGACAAAGACAGTCAGTCAATTAGTATAGATCATGAAAATTTCTTTCAGTTGTACCCATTTACTGGCAGGAACTGATCGAACTCCTGCATTATAAACTTAAAAACAAATTCTCTAGTGGTTTTGACAAGATACCTGCATTTTTGGTGAAAAAGGTTTTACTTTTTATAATCAATCCTTTAACTTATCTCACCAATTTGTCTTTTTGCAATGGGAATTTTCCTAATTACTTAAAGACAGGCAAAGTAGTTCCCATTTTAAAAAAAGGAGATCCAAAACTGGTCAGCAATTATAGGCCTATAACAATTCCCAGTATATTCTCAAAGGTATTTACATAAGTATGGATATTTAAAGAGATTAAATGGTTATCTAAAAAACAATAATATCATAAATATAAATCAACATGGATTTCAAGAAAATAAATCTACTAATACGGCAGTCCAAGCATTTTATGCTCATTTAATCAGTTTGATTGATGCAGGCGAATGTCCTATTGGAATATTTTGTGATCTTAGTAGGGCATTTGACTGTGTCAACCATGAAATATTATTTAAAAACTAAAACAGATAGGTATTACAGGAAATTCTTTACAGTGGATTATGTCATTTCTAAACAATAGACAACAATATGTGAGCCTGCAGATGAGGATCGAGGATTGTGTGACCAGTTGTAGATCTAGTCTTGTTACTACAAACATGGGCGTTCCCGAAGGATCTATAATAGGACCAATTGTCTTTGTAGTCTATGTACATTAACGATATCGTAAAGTGGACAGAGCGGTAAATTTTACTATATATGCGGATGAGACGTCAATTATTCTATCTAACAAATCCATCGTAATCTTACACCATCAATGTAATGATTTTCTTTCATCTTTATATTCTTGGTTTTGCGATAACTCGTTGCATCTTAATGCAGAAAAAACGCAAGTTATACATTTTCACAATAAACAAAAATACCTGGAAAATCTTCAGCTTATTTTTAACAACATGCAAATAGCTACGGTGTCATCAGGCAAGTTTTTGGGAATAACGATTGAAGAAAGTTTGGATTGGAAGTTGCATTGTGGAGCGGTTGTTTCGAAGTTAAATTCCATTAACTACCTAATTAAAAATTTAAAATATGTTTTGACGGAAAATCAGCTAATTATGATTTATTATGCACTCGTGGAGTCCAGGCTAAGATACGGGATATGTTTTTAGGGTATGTCTGGTTATGCAAATGGTATTTTCGTCATACAAAAGAAAATATTCCGTTGTGTCGCTGGTGTCTCCCGACTAACTAGTTGTAGAGAATATTTAAAAAAATATAAGATATTAACATTGCCGTGTCTATACATTTTTGAATTATGTGTTTTTATTTTTAATAACTTACATCAGTTTAAAACGAGTGGTGATATGCATATTTTAAATACTAGATATTGTAATAAACTTTATATACCATTTTCAAAAGGTAACATTAAATTTAAATCGCGCAGGGTATACGGGCTACAGGTGTTTAATCATTTGCCCACAGTTGTAAAGTTCACCAGTTCAATAAATGTATTTAAGAGGAATCTTAGGAAATTTTTATGTGAAAAAGTGCTTTATACAGTCGAAGAATTTTTTAGATCTTAGATATTAGCTGTATTTCATTTAGCTTTTAAAATAATTTCATGTCTTGTTTAGTCTAGTTTAGAGTTTAGTTTTTAGCAATGTATATTTATGACTAATTCTATACAAACTATGTTTGTCAGAAAGAAAATAAAGAATTTGATTTGATTTAATTAATTCAATCAAATTATGAACCGTTGCTTTTGCCTGTGAATATTTAAAATAAAATATTATGGTTTATGTGCATGTTCTAGAATTGAACAAACACCGTTACTTGCCAACAGGGTTTGAGTATTATTTTTTGAATCATTTTATGTACATATTTGTTTTGGCAAGAGTGTAATATACTTGCTTTAATAAAATGAAAAGTCAAGCTAATTGTGGTGAGTTATAACCACGAAGTGACAAACAGACAAATATCAAGTTAAGGATAAGAAGCATAATAATAAAACCGGTGACAGAGACCAGAATATGTCTCTATGTGCATAATGTAATTTTTTATTTTTAAATCATGTTGATGATTACATAAATAGTAGGTACATTGAATAATTAGTAAATGTGATGACAATATTGAGTTGATGTGGGTACTGTCCAGCGACAGTTCTCCATTTTCACCTATATAACCAGGTCCTCTGGCCAAGTCCCCTTCAGTCTTCGTTCCTCTATTGGTGGCTGATATAATTCATTAATAATTTGGCTGTGATGCTTCGAATTACGAATGTTTGCCTTGTTGGCGTTAAATTTCTGGATAACTTCTAATTATTTTTCGTGGCACACCCCCAGAGTTGGCTACCATAAGTCCAAATAGATCGTACTATTTGTTTATAAAATAAAAGTTTGTTGTATATATGTATATGAGGACTTTCTCAGCATTCAATACATTTTTTGTATCTTATGCCAAGTTCTTCCCTTTTTTTTAACATAAACTTTCCAGCGTAGTGATGCACCTAATACCTAGGTATTTAGCCATATTTGCATGTGGTACTTGTTTAATATTAATTGGTAAATTTTGTAACTTTATTATTGGTAGGTTTACAGGTATGTCGCATGTATATAAGAAATAAAGGACCGGGCCCAACACGCTACCTTGCGGAACTCCTGCTCTAGTTTCTCTTCTGTCTGAATAGGTGTTTTCTTGTTTAATTTATTTTACTGTGTTATATGACTGTATTGAATTTACAGTCTTATATATTTGAAATACACAAAGTGTCTTTCAAATATATAAGACTGTAAAATTTGCAAATATTGCTTAAGCTTATATGTTTTTAGCTTATATATCAAACCTAAAGCAGAGGATGGCTGGAAAAGTCACAATGGTCGAGAGGGCGGAAGAACTAACAGCGTCTGATCCAGAATGGGCGACTGAAGAAAAGGTCCTCCAAACGGGGGTTGTGGCGTTAGAAATTAGCGACCTAACACACAGAAAAACGTAAGGGTAAGAAGAACATAAATCGCACGATGAAAAACCCAAATACGGAAAAATCGAAACGAAGAAAAGATAGAACATTCATATGTGCAACGTGGAATATACAAGGATGGAACAAAAAGACGACGGAAGTGATCAAGGAGTTTGGAGAAAGCCACATCGACATAATAATAACAACAGAAACCAAAAAGAAAGGAAATGGAACGGAAACAATAGAAGACCATATCCACTGCTGGAGCGGAGTTAATAAGGAATGTAGAGCAAAGGCAGGAGTGGGAATCCTAATCAAAAATAAATGAATGAACAGGGTTAGAACATGGGAGCCAATCGAGAGGATAATTAAAATGCATATAGACATATACGGTAAAGAGACAGTGATACTCGGAGTATATGCACCAACAGACGATTCCCCGAGAGTAAAAAAAAATTTTACGGAACAACTTTAACACCAAATAGAGCTAATCAAGAAGAAGATGAAGATAATTATAACAAGAGATCTTAACGACAGAACCGGAAAAAAAGTAAACGAGAAAGTAGTAGGGAGATTTAGAGAGGATGAACAAAACAATAACGGAGAACGTCTGATTAAATTATGCAAACTAAACAACCTAAAAATCACCAACGGATTCTTCAGACATAAAAATATTCATAAATATACATAGACGCAGGAAACACGAAAGCTGTTTATCAAAGGAGGTAAGTCAATAACGCAAATCTATCGTCACTACGTTGAGAAATACAAACAACAAGGCAATAATTTCGGAAATCAGACGATGTTTTTACGTATTTTCAATCAAGAATACAACATTATTTTTTACTCCCAAAAAAGACCAGTGTAAATTTTGCACAGTATTTCAAAACTCCAATGAAGAACTTCGAGAAAAGAATGCAGAAGAACTCAAGCGACACCATGAGGAAAAAGAGTTGTCTCGAAAAGAGAAAGAGCAGCATAAAACTCAATCAGCAGCAGATGTCATCGTAGCAACATACGATTTACAAGCAGCATTGCCTACTCCTAAGGGATAAGTTTCAACGTTTTATTACGAAACTCTCTACATACTACATACAACCTAACTCTATTTGACTTGAAGACAAAAGAAGCTATTTGCAATGTCTGGCACGGGTGCCAATGAAATAGCTCCATGTATTTTTAAATTTAAGAGAGAGCTATGAGCGCACAAGGAGATATAGAGTTGATTTTCTTCACCGACAACTGCTGCGACAACAAAAAACAAATTTTTATTGAGCATGTACATGTACGCCATCACACAGTTCAATAATATCAAAAGCATCTCCCATAAATATCTGATCTATAGGCACACTCAAAACAAGGGTGATTCGGTTCATGCAACTATTGAGGCAAACAATTAAGGGGGACTCGCAAAACTGAACCCATTTATGTGATGGCCCAGTACTACCAGCTAATGAAAAGTGCGAAGAAAACCTCTCCACTGTACCGTGTAAGAGAATTTTCATACAATGACTTTATTGATTTCACGGATTTGGTAGGAGAAATCGGCACAAATTACAACAAAAATATGGATTCTGATACATTTTCGTCCTCAGATGTTAAAATAGTGAAAATTGTCAGAGAGAAACCTTATACATTTCTTTACAAATTATCGTATTTGGATGAATTTAAGACTGTTGATATTTTCGCTGAACAGAACCAGAAGAAGTGGAAATTGCGAAAAAATAATGACTATTTGACTACTACTGATAAAATTACTGTAATAAAAAACTGGTCCAAGAAAAAGGCATATGAGAAACCGGTGGGAATAAATGCCGACAAGAAAAAGGATTTGATGTTTCTATTCTCTGACAATCTAATTATTTTCACCTACCATAGTTTTTACAAAGACTTATTAATTAACAAATACAGTAAAACGTAGAACTAGTGTTGTTTTTAGCTATCAAGTTTGTATACTCGCCTAATTCAATACACATCATATTTCTGATGCGTGGCCTTTAAAACAAAATTTGTGAACTCTTTTACTCTTTAATAAAACTATTAAACTACCATCTACTTTTTATTTCTATTCATGCTATTACTCTCTAAATGGGAGATCGGAATGAGTGGATATTTCATAATATTGAAATAATTCTGGTAACAATACTGGGACAATTCAAAATTTTTTAAATTAGTTGGTACTAATTAACTCAAGTGGTACCAAATGATTGACAAAATGAACTAAAAAGCAATCTTTGATATGTACTGTAATAAAAGACCTAAAAACGAATATAACCCAAAGCATTAAATAGATGTGCAAAATGCCAAAAACTTGTAACTCGATTTTCTCGAAACGTGTTATTTTGAGTTGTTTCACTCTTATCGCCGGAAGGCGATATTTTACCATATCAAATATTAATAAGTGTACCATATTGTAACAGTCTAAATGGCCGTAGTAATCAAGCCCGTTAATTTGAAATAAAAAAATATAGCTTTTTCTTGTATCTATTAAAACAGTTTTAATATTTTTTTATGTATTGAGGTATATTTTTTCCCATTTTTGTTTGTTTATCCATCAATTTAGAGACACCGCAAACCGCACACCGACCGCTGAGCTGAGTCGATAATGAAAACTTGAAATTTACCTCAACCATTCCATTGTTTACACAAACGAATAATGAAAGGGAATTCAACGAGGAGGACCTGATGCCTTTTATAGTCTTCGTCAAAAGAAACAAAAAGCGGTTCCTTAATTTAAATAAACATTTCCAAGTAATATCGTTACAAAACGGGAATCGCGAAGATGTTATTGTTCAAACTGTCATCTGCAAGTTCACTCTTAGGGCTTTTAAGCAAATTCTTAAGGAATATAAATTAGGAATTCGTTTTGTCTAGTCACTTCAATTGAAAAACAAAAGAATTATGCGAATCTGAAACGACCGTCTTATTGGCCTGTCTGAATCTTAATTACAACGCTCGTTTATGTATCGCTCGAAAGATTATGCCTTTGTAAGAATAAACGATATTTATTTATGTCTAATTGACTGTTATTATAATGATTTTTTAGATCTTACTGTACTAATCTTTTATCAAAAATGATAAAAATGCATCGATGCCTTTGACTTGAATGTTTATGGATGAGTAAAAACTGAAATTCTTGACGAAGTGTTTTATTATATCAATTCCAAATTATTAAGTGATGGATTCGATCATTACTTGATGTAAGTTCAATTTATCTAAGAATAAAAAACTACAAACTTTTTTTTTATTTACAAAAAAAACCCCCTTCAACCTAATAAGGTTATTAGCGGAACGGTAACAGTCAATTACACTTTGCTTAGTAAATTAACCCATTTGGTCCCACTGTACTCGTCTAAGTACAGCAGCAAAAATGGCCTAGTAGTGACACATCTGGTAAAAAAGTAGTACTCCACGTGTATGTCCGATTCTATTAGGAAATTTTCTACTAGATTTTCACAAATTATACCCTAGGTGGCGCTCTTCTTCCTAATTTTTGCCGCAGTAATTATAAGCTAACCTCCATATTTCTGTTGGATCATTGAAATGTTTGTTATTTTGTGATTTTGATACTATTTATCATTTTTTTAACTTTTATTCTATTAGTCCCATTCGGTTTTATGAAAAACGTTATAGAACTCTTAGCGACCTAGCGATTTGCACTCATAAAGATGTATATGTGGTAGTTATTCCTCCTAAGACTGACTATCAAACTGACAATGAGGATATAGATGAGTATGATCTTAAGATTCAAAGCTTTCCGAATGACGGTCCCGGAGAAATAGAGGTTTATTACATGAGTGATGACCCTGATAACGACGAAGAAGGCAATCTTCCTCTTGTCATTAGAAGGGAAAATTTACTGAAGGGTCAAAATAAAACCAAGAAATATGACTGGACGGAAGAAATTACTGATATTAGTATGACATCTACAACAGGTTACGAGGGTCGTCTGGATAATATAAAAGACCAAATCCGAGGTAAATCTCCTATAGAAATATTTAAAAAAATTTTCGACAATGATTTTATTAAATATATTACACAACAGAGAAATTTATCTGCCGCTCAAAATAATAATCACCAATTTCATGTAACGCAGGAAGAGATAAAGATATTTCTGGCCATTTTACTTTTTACTGGATACCATAGATTGCCACGAGATCGCAACTATTGGTGTTTAGATGAGTATCTTCAGGTTCTCCTCGTGACTAATGCAGTTTCAAGAAACCGTTTTCAAGAAATTAACAAATACTTAAATTTGGCAGATAATTCGCAAATTGATACAAGGGACAGAAGGTATAAAGTGAGGCCTCTAATGAACAAATTAAATAAACAATTTCAACAGTTTGGCATATTTCACAAAGACTTATCAATTGATGAAGCGATGATAAAGTATTTTGGGCATCACTCATCTAAACAGTTCATAAGAGGAAAGTCAGTAAGATTTGGATACAAGGACTGGATGCTTTGTAGTTCAACTGGTTATTGCTACAATTTTGACACATATTGTGGAGCATCAGTGGATAAGTCAAAAGTCGCGGCGTTGCCTTTAGGATAACAAGTAAATCTAAAAATGCTTGATGTCGTTGATGTGCCTACTGACCACGAAGTATTTTTTGACAATTATTGTACTAGTTACAATTTGATGAAAACTAAAAGGGAAGGGCTTTAGGGCAACAGGCACAGCAAGAGAAAATCGTATAAAAAATGTTCTTCGTTACCTCCCGCTGTAATGAAAAAGAATCGTGCATATTTCGAATATCGCTTTGACAAAACAAGTCTACTACTTTTTGTAAAATGGAAGGATAACAATGTGGTCACAATGGCATCAAATTACTAAGTATTAAACCACTTTCAAAAGTGAATCGTTGGTATGCTGCTGCCAAACGAAAAATTGATGTACCCCAACCTAAACTTTTCTCATCATACAATGCTTCAATTAGCGGTGTTGATCTCTTTGACCAATCGGTTAATAACTACCGAGTCAGTATACAAGTAAAAAATGGTGGAGGCCTATTTTTACCCACATGCTCAACTCAGCTTTTGTTAACTCGTGGAGGTTACAAATATTTACTGAAAATAAAGAAATATATCTTTTGGCTTTTCAACGAGATGTAGTACGTCATTATTTAAGAAGTTTTGGTAAATCTACTTATTCTATAAAACGACTAGCGAGATCTGTACCAATTAGTCTAAAAATGGATGGAAGCGGTCATTTTCCAAAGAAAATAGACAAACAACTTCGATGTCGCTTATTTCATCAAAGAGTATGTTGGATTTGTATAAAGTGTGAAGTTACTTTGTGTATTGAACGTGATTGTCTTGTACAATTTCATACTAGTTAGATTACAGGATATACCCAAGTATGTACCTATATTGAAAGAAAATAAAATATTTTTCTTTTTTACACAATGTTTTATATTTTTGACTCCCGATCAGCCCATTGTACTCGTATGAGTACACCTACTTTTTGCTAAAAATTAAATTTTTTATGTTAAATAACAATGAATTATTACTATTTAACCCAGATCTAACAAGGACATTCAAAAAATCTTGTATCATCGAAAAAAAATGTCGTGGGATCAAATGGGTTAAAGTCTTTTAAAAACAAAAGTATCTATAGTGTTTTTTGAATTTAAAATGTCTTTAAGATTGTTTGGTAAATGGTATTTAATTCTGTGACGATTAAACTTTTTACACTTTTCCACTAGCACATATTTTACCGTACGGGGTGAACTGCAGTCATCACAAATTGAACGTTTTTCTTTCTTAAATAAATGTTTATGAGAAAACTGGGTATGTCCAAGTCGTAAACGGGAAATAATTATTTGCTTTCGTCTGAATACCTCGGTTGGTTGCCATGGACCAATCTTATTTTTTATCTCCTGAAGCTTTGATGGTGTGGATTTCCATTTATTGTTCAAGTTATCGAATAGTTGCTTTGTAAAGTAGCTTTTAAGATCCATACTTACGGATTGGGGTGACATGGGGATACTGTTGTCGTTTATAGCTTCTTTGGCATTTTTGTGTGCTGCTTCTTTACATGTTATTCCAACATGTGATGGGACACAGACAAACTTGATGCTTGTATCTTTAGTATGCAATTTATTAAGTTAAGCTAATGGATGCTGCCTGTATATTTTCCTGATTATTTGTAGTGATGACATAGAATCTCTCACGATTAATACTTTGTTCTTTTTATTTGCATTTGCGTGTAGTATCGCTTGGTAAATTGCATAGAGTTCTACTGTTAATATAGTTGCCGTATCTGGAATTCTATATTTGAGAATCTCCGTGCTATTTATTGCCACTCCGTAAGTATTTATCGAACAAAATATGCTTGGCAAAAATATGGCTTATAAAAATAATGGTGTATTTATTAAGTCTACAAACCCTTCTACCCTTGTCAAATTCCAAATCGAATATTTAAACATGAAATAACCGAAAAGTAAAGGACTTTTCGGGGAAAACTCATTAAAACTTTTTAAAAGTGTATAAAAAAAGCTATATTTTTGCGTTTTTTAGTTTGTAGCATTAAAACTAAACAAGCGACGCTAAAAATAAACTTGGTAACTTTTTTTGGTAAAAACATCGGGAAAATCACCCATAATTAGCATTCAGATCGTTCATAACACTCAAAGTCAAATAAAAATGAAAAAAATGGACCACAAGGGAAATGGCAAAAGGTAGAGAAGGCCACTGTTTTACCAGATTATAGAAACGATATTAGGTGATCCATTTGTCACCTGCAAAACAGCAACAGATTATTTTTTAACTGTATTAGGAACCTTATGAAAATAAATTTTTTACCAATCGAATTTATATGCCACACAGAATAACAAGACACTTAATCTAAAAGAAGAAGAACTTATATGTTTTATTGGTATAACCTTTTTATAAGCTATCATAAGTTAACTAGCTATAAACAATATTGGAGCACTGCTGAAGACCTCTTATTAATCGAGCTATGTCCAGAAAGAGACTCCAGGGAATTATGTCATATTTGCGTGCAAATAACAATTATTCTATACCTACAGGCAACACCGACAAACTATATAAAGTTAGTCCATTATTGGATACAGTAAACAAGCAGTTTAATGTTCTCTATGATAGCACTAGAGCAGTCGTTGTTGATAAATCTATGATTTTGTTCTGAAGCTATTTTCTTGTGGCATTTTAAGGTAATTACTAATTACATGGGAATAAGCTACCATTAAATTTTAAACTACGTTTATTGACGTTTATATTTCCACTTCGGAAATCGTTCTCCAATAGATAATAGTAATTATCTATGATTTTGTTAAATGGTAGATCTTCTCTAAAATAATATAACCTATAAAAAACAAGGTTACAAATTATGGTGTTTGGCAGACAAAAGACGTTATATAAACGCGTATATATATATATATATATATATATATATATATATATATATATATATATATACATTTAAAGGTAGAGGGTATCCGCATAGCTCGCAACAAAGAAAAAAAAACTATAATCAAATATATGTATAAGATGGAAGGCAACCGTATATACGTATTTCTAGCTATTGGTCGTCTTCAGTCCGGTGCAGCCAAGTTAAAAAAGGAGTTTGTTAACTTGGGAAACGATCACTATAGGAGCAATGTGACCAATTTGTGGCAATATTGTTAGAATACTCTGAGGTTTCCAGAGCAACAAATAACACGGCCACGGAGGAAGATAAGTTGTGTGTGTGTGAGAGAGAGAGAGATGGCATTAGACAAAAAATCTTTTTGCCACAGAAAATTGTTATAAGGATGTTTAAATTTTTATTTTAGAATCGTTTATAAACTTGATTAGAATATTATATATAGATTTGTCAGAATAAGATAACAGATTGCTGATGTTCACTGGTAGGCTAATATTGAGATCAATTAAATCTAGATATAGGCTTCGAGTCTGTTCCCTATGATTAGGACAATCGAAAAATAAGTGGTTCAAATCTCCGACAGATTTACCATCACAAGGACAGAAAGGGGTTTCATAGATTCCAATCCTATGCAGATGCTCTGGAAAGAGGCCATGGTTAAGTTTTAACCGGGTTATTAACGAAGAATGTACTTTATTATAGTTAAAATTAAAATGGGGAATATTTTTTGGTAAGCATGGATGAATAGAAAAGTAATGGTTTCTTGAAGACTTCTGAACCTCTTTATATTTCGACATCCATCTTTCCCTGCCAATACTCCTGATAATAGAAAAAAGATCTTTAAAGTAGTAAAAATTTGTAATTTCTGATATCTCAGATGTAGTTTTTGCCATACCATCCACTAATTCGTTTCCAATTACTCCATTATGTCCTTTAACCCAGAGTAAAGTAACTGTTTTTTTTGTGAATTTTAGATCATGTAATAATTTTTTGATATCAAGTATAATGGAGTTTTGAAAACTATCCAATGGATGGCTACGAATAGCTTGTAATACTGCCTGAGAATCTGATACTATTACGATGTTCTCACAATAATTAGTGACACACCAAGTTAGTGCTTTCTGTATAGCAGCAGCCTCGGCTGTAAAAATAGAACAACATTCAGGAATTCGATATTTCTCAACATAATTGCTGTTTGAAACAAAAAAAGCGAAACCAGTACTTTCAACAGTTTTTGAACCATCTGTATAAATTATTGTTAAATCTTCCCCTAATTTGCTTAGTATGGATTTGAATATAATATTAGTTAAAATTGGCAAATCTGAATAAGAGGGCATTATAATGGTTGGTTTGTCTATCAGAACTTCAAAGTCTTGTATGTAAAAAGGAAATTTTGGGAGCTGTAATATATAAGATTGAAATGAATTCGTATCGATAAAAGATTCTGCAAGAGGAGGAGAATTTTTTATTCTCCAATAAGAATTTGTTAAATTTTCTGTCAAAAGTAAACCTATTTTGTGAACCATAGTTGTATTAAACGATCTGTATGTTATTAGACGTTTGTTGGCTAACATTTGCCTACGTATGTGTAAAGGTGGTTCCTGGGCTTCTGCTAGAACTGCTTGGTTTGGTGAAGACATCATAGCTCCTAGACAAATTTTTATTGATTTAAATTGTATTCTGTCAAGAGTTAATAGATTTGTTTTGCATGTTGAACCGTAAAGAACACAGCCGTAATCCAGAATGGATCGTATGTAGGATCTATAAAACATTAAAGAGATATTTTGATCTGCACCCCATCTTTTTTTAGAAACGAAACGCAGAAGGTTAATTCCACGCTCGCACTTTTGTTTTACGTACTTTATATGGCTGGACCACAAGAGTTTTTTATCTAGGATCATGCCTAGATACTTATACTCTTCTGCTAAGGGGAAATTATAATCACCTATCTGGCATTTGCCTGTGACTTTTTGTCTACGTCTAGTAAAACATACAATCGAAGATTTTTCTTGTGATATACTAAAACCCATTTGTTTCACCCACTTATCTAAGTTACTAAAGCTAAGTTTTAGATTCAACATACAATCTTCATAGGATTTATGGCTGGTATATAAACATATATCGTCTGCATATTGAATTATTTTGCATTTTTCATCCATCAAACCATGCAGATCTGCAGTATAAACATTAAATAATAAAGGACTTAGAATTGAGCCTTGTGGGAGACCGTTATATAATATTCTTGGACCGTGTAATACATTTCTATGGTCCCGTAAGTATATTTTTCTATTCACATACAAATTTATTATATTTACAGATAATCTTTTATCGATACCACACCCCACCATTTTTGAATATAATATATCCAAATCAACCACGTCATATGCACCCTTTAAATCTAGAAATAAACATAGCATAAATTCGTTTTTTGAAAAACAGAGTTGAATATCCGTAACTAAATGTATGAGAGCATCAATGGTACCTCGACCTCTACGAAATCCATACTGTGAGTAGGGAAAAACTGAACTACTTTCAATAAAATGTTCTAATCTAAATTTTATAAGCCTTTCAAAGGATTTTGTCACACATGATAATAGAGAAATGGGTCTATAAGATGATGGAAGTTCTGGGTTTAAGTTAAATTTGAGTAAAGGGCATATGATAATATTTTTTAAAGTATCGCAATATTCTTGTTTCAACCACCAACTATTAAAGATTTGTAAGAGAACATCTTTGGCATTTGACGGCAATTTGTCCAATATCTTATAAGTAAAACCGTCCAAACCGGGGGCTGTATTTCTGCTTTTTTTTTAGTGCGAAATCAAGTTCTGAAGGAGTAAAAGGTTTTGACATGGAATCTACACTAGTATTAAAACGAAAAAATTCTTTAATCCTACCAACATTACCAGAGGCAGATGAAGGTGCAAGTTGGTCTAACATCTGTTTAATGAGATTTTCAGAAAGTTGAGGTTTTTTGTTGTACTGATAGTTATTGGAAATTGATCTGACGGTTGACCATATTTTTGAAAGAGGTGTGCTTTTGTTTAGACTATTTAAAAAATTTATCCAACTACTTTTTTTCTTTGTTTTAAATAATCGTTTGGTTTGGGCTGCTATATTTTTATAGTTTATGTAATTATTATAGTTACTTTGGGTTCGATACGCTTTCAATGCTTCTGATCGTTTTTTTATTATGAATGTACATTCCTCATCCCACCAATAAGGCCTTGGAATTGAGGGAGTAAAAGGTTTTTTAATGGGCATAGATTTGGAAGCAGCTAGAGAGATAGTCTGAAAGAGTAGGGCTGTCTTCTCATCGTTAGAAAGATTATTAGATGATAAAATTGTGGATAATTGTTTGTCTAAATCTGTCTGAAATAGCTTCCAGTCAGCGCGGCAATCGTTCCATTTTGTTGATGGATTAATTAGGAAAGAAGTAGGATTAATTTTAAGCTCTATTTTAATAGGAAAATGATCGGATCCCAATGTGTCGGGATATACTGACCAGTTTATACGATTTGTTAATGAAGCTGAGGTGATAGTCAAATCAACGGCAGAATGATTGCCACTCGCGGCGATTCTAGTAGGTGATCCGTCGTTTAGAGAAACTAATTCGAAAAAATCCATGCTTTCGACTAATATTCTACCATTACGGTCATCCGGGATCGGACCCCACATGTAATGGTGGGCATTAAAATCACCACAAAAAACTGTATTATTATAATCGAATTGTTCAAATAAATGTATCCAATCAGTCTTTTCTACTCTGATGTCAGATGGTTTATATATAGACACAAAAGATATATTAATTTTGTTAAGTAAGACTGCACACACTTCTATTCCGGTATTAAAATTATAGTTAATGTTAATTATTTGATAATCAATGCCCTTTAGTATGAAAATGCCTACACCGCCATAGCCACTTTCACGGCATTTTGAAACAAAATTATACCCTTTTAATTTAAAGTCTATTTGGTTTTTCAACCAAGTTTCGGATAAAATTATAATATCTACATGAGAATTATTAATATAATTTATGAGACTATCCCTATTACTTACTAACGATCTACAATTCCATTGTAAAATATTTAAGGAAGATTGAGTAAGTTGACTGTGCATTTGGAAATTAATAATACGAGTGAATGCTTTCATTGTCACTCGTCGCTAAATTATCCGTTTCTCTGTTATTACCTGTTTCTTCTAAATTATTAGAAATAAGTTTTCTTAATTCATTTTCTAAATTGCATATAGGTTGAGATTGATTATTGGTATACATAAGTTGATTAATATGAGATGTGACAAGTAATATAAGTTTCTCTTTATAGTCAATAAATTCGTCCCTGTAGGGATTGGGTATTATAGGATTAGATTTAGGGGTAGGTCTTTTGATAGAAGTTGACGCAGAGGTATGGGGTAAAATTGGTGGAGAAGTTGCTTTACGTTTATTATTTGTAGAAATATGAATAGTTTTCCTTACCGGTTTATTTAATGTGAAATTAGGGACATTGTTAGACGAGGTAGGTAAACTGGGAAAATTGGAAGTGTTATTTAGAATAGAAAATCTATTATTAGTTATTATTTTTGCGTAACTTGGATTGTTATGTAATTGTTCTGCTTCTCTGAATGTTATATTTTCTGATGCCATTATTGCTTTGATTTTCTTCTGTTTTTCGTATATTGGACATTTTCTAGACAACGAGGTGTGATCGTTGGTTTTACAATATATGCAATGATTATTTTCATTACAAGTTTCTACAGTATGGGTGGTGTCTGTACATTTTTTACATCTACTGTCCTTAGATTTACATTGTTTTGAGGAGTGACCATATCTGAGACATTTATAGCATTGCACTACCGGGTGTATGTATGGATCTACTGAAAAGTTGCATAAATTAATTATTATGTTTTGTGGAACCTCGTTTCCCAAAAATTCTACAATTATCATTTGTCTTGGTACTAATTGAGTTGTGCCATCGTTGTTCGTTACTTTTCGTTGCATCCTTTGAACATTTACCACTTGTCTCTCGGATATTATCGCATCCTTTAAATAATTCTCCGAAAAGAAAGTATCAACCATACGGACTATGCCTTTTCTATGTGTATAAAATTTTGGAATATAAGCTATAAGATCATTTTTATTTATTAAATCATGATTAATTATTTTATTTGCTATAGAATAAGTTTTAAAAATGACTTTTACCCTATTAATGCCAACTGTTTTTATATCAAGTACATCATTTTTAATGGACGAATCATTTAATAAAAAATGTCCTACCTTCATTGGAAATAACCTACCGATATTTTTATTTTTGTGTTCAATATATACAAAGAATGGGGCCTTATCGCTGGGTTTATACCGGTTTTCAAAATCAATTAAAGTATTTACAGACCTGTTATCATCAATATTAGTTTTTTCAGACGTGTTTACGGAATGTAATTCATCGGGCGGTCTATGACCTCCAATAGCATCTTCTTCCATACTTAGATTTTTTGGAATACCAAATTATGGGCCTAATTTGCACTAAACAAATTCACAAAATAACACAATAGCGATCACTATCAAACTCGCACCGACAGCAATATCAAAACAAACCGTTCTTTACGGCTATCGACTCGGGTATGGGAAGATAAGTTAACATGCTCCTTTTCTAAAATAGTAAACTTTTTTGCATCTTGTTCGTGGTTCCAAAATTAACGTTCTCATTAAAATTCACCTTGTTCGTATGATTTTTAGAGGTTCAGTGGCATTTTCGTCTCTCACGACAGGAATATTTTACAATAGTTATAGTTATAAACAATTAATGATTTTGCATTATCTTATACCTTAAATTGTTTATAATTAAAGATGACACCTGAATCTCTGCAGAAAACTTATATGTTTTCTTTATACAGACCTATAATAACTAAAAAAAATTCAGATACCTGGATTTGACACAATCCCGAACACCGTCTTTTTTTCTTATTTCCCTGCACTATAATAAAAAATAATAGGTTATTTTTTACTTATTTTTTCATACTATACAGTATACTTAAAAGTTCGTCACTGATATATAGTAACATTAGTTCTTACAGTATTATTTTCAAATCAGTTTTTTTCAATATAGTAGTTCTGACACTATTTTAAAAATTGTGGTTTTTAAAGTCGCTCCACCCAAAGGTTATTAGCGACATTCCTGTAACATTTGTAATAATATTAAATTTAACATTTGTAACAATCAATCATTGTAACAATTAATTACAATTTGTGAACAATTGAACATTTGTAACAATTAATTAAGTTAAATTTTGTGTAACATATTTACACATTTTAAGTAACCTAATAAATTGTTCGGAACTAAACTTTTGTTGAGGAGTGCTTTCAGGTTATTTGGCAAATTGTAAGACTGTCTTTGATTTACATATTTAGGACAGTCTATCAAGAAGTGCTTTATACTGTCTACTGTATTGCATGTTTCGCATTTTGGAGGTTCACTATTTGAGAAGAGATAGGCATGAGTATACCTGCAGTGTCCAAGTCGTAGACGTGTAATAATAGTTTAGCATCTTCTACTTCTGGCTGTAGACAAAAAAAACAAATATCACTTTTGATGGTTCTGAGTTTCGAACTAGAGTCATTCCACTCCGGATTCCATGCACTTAACACCTTATTTTTAAAATAAACTTTTACATCGCCTGCGATACTCCGACACTCTGTTTCTGATGCGTCACTGGTGATGGCGTTACGCGCACTAGTATCTGCTTCTTCATTCCCTTCTATGCCTATATGAGATGGTATCCATAGGAAGTGGACTCTTCTGAAATTTTCTTGAGCTTTCATTAATTCGGCCCTGATAATTTTCTCAATGGGGTGTTTAGGGTATACATTTTGCATAGCTTTGACTGCGCTGAGAGAGTCAGAAGGGACTAGACAACGAAAACAGTCATATTGATTGGAGTTATATTTTTTTGGGGGATTCAGATTAGTTTCCTGTAGGCATATTATATCGGGAGATTGTTCACCAATTAGATGATGGAGCATAGCAAGGTGATGGAAAAAACCATCAATATTCCACTGAAGTAGAGACTTGAATTTAATGTTGGCTTAACTGAGATGTGTCACTTTCCGCTTCCGATGTCTCACTGTTAATATACTCGTAATTATGGATTTTTTTCCTTATTGACGTGAATTTACGTTTTATGGATCTTTCCTTTAAATGGGGATAAACTTGACTGAGCATATGGGACAAAGCTGGTAGGTCTGTGGTATATTCTTGAATTGTGGTTATAGGATATGTTGACCCCGTGATATTCATTAGGAGCATGTTAAGTTGATCAACGTTTAGAGGGAAAGGTAGAGGGTGATTTTCTATGAAGTTTTTAGCAGGCTCAAGTAAGAGAGAGAATGAGCATTCAGAAGTAATTGCTGAACTAATTTTAGCTGTTAGATTTTGCTTGGACTTTAGGTGGTCGAAAAATGTTACATTCTATTGAAGATGGATCTGCTTCAGGTGAAATAATTTCATCAATGTTTCTTTTTGGTTGATTGATTATGTGACTGTCCTTATTTGATGCATCTCCTTTCTTTTGGAGCACTGTGATGCGATGTGTCCTGGCTTCTTGCATCTAAAGAAAACTAAACTGCCTTGAGAAATGAATATTCTATATGTCGGGTTTTCAAAAACAAGAGTAAATGACTCTGGTAGTGTTAGATTGTGAGGACTGATATAGATTTGTTTTTGAAAACTAAGGATGTGATTGTACTCAGTCATAGAAGCAATTATTTTGAGGAAGGTCATTAGGGAGACAGGAACTATGCCGATTTTTTGTAACTCATTGATTAGCAAGTCGTGCGATATTTAAGGACATACTCTGGAGAGCACAAGTCGTTCCGCTGGTGTAACTTACCTTCTTGCTATGACAATTTCACCTTATATTTCTATTTAACCATGATTATTCATAAAATCGTCCACTATTTGTTTATTGGATAAATACATACATATGCGATTATTAGATAATCTAGAAGAGAAGATTATATTTTTCGGTTGAATTATATTTCCAAGTGGGAGAAGGTAGTCTTGAAGTTTGGTATTTTCTAAGGCACTAAAGATAATTTCTTGGGACTTTAAAGGAAATTGCACTCTCGACGCTGCCGAAGAGTATGACTATGATGTGTTTGTTTGATTTTGATGGTCTTGTATTGTAGAACTGTTGTGTGATTCCATGTTTGAATTCATTTCGATAAACGTTTGTGAAAAGTAAGTCCGACCCTGTACACCTGCTAAAATAGGTATATCGGTATTTACTAAAAGCGGTTATTTGCTGGTAAAACTGGATTTGTTTATTGACAATAACAAATAATTGCAGTTTGCTGACTTTAATGCTAATTTAACTGGATATTATGTAAAGAGTTTGTACACTTACAGTTTATTTCAATATATCACTAAGATTCACAATTTATAACTTACATTAAATTTTGTTAATGTTAAAAATATTCGGAGCCCACATTGAATACAACATTATAGTTATCGATGCAGAACCGAACTCATAATAAATTTTTGCCTACAAAGATATTTTCCTTTTTAGCGTTCTGTGGTAATTACTAGTGTATCAAAAACTTTGGATTTTAAAATTGAAAATATAATTACATAATGTGGCAAAACTGCCGTATTTAAAAACTACTAAATTAAGAAAAGTAATTACAGTTTTAAGGAAGAAAGATGAATCACCTGAAACATTTACCGTTCGATAAGAGGATACAGACATACATTTTGATGGATGAGGTATATTCGATGTGTTATATTGTCAGTTTTTAATTATACAATTGTTTTTATTTATTTAGAACATCCCTTTAATTAAATAAAATACACAAATTAATTTTATATTATATGAGTATCTTTCAATCCGAAATCCAAAACGTAGTAATAAAGATATCAATTTGTTAAATAATATTCGTTTACCCATTTTGGGTCTAACAATGACCGTAGTAAATTTTCATTATCGTCTGAGGTTGAGTATTATTAAAATATTGATTGAGGAACGACATCTCTTGGAAATTACTCAGCCAGGAAGTTTACCACTAACGGGGAAGTGCTTTAACATTATGGGGATATTTTAATTCTGTGGATTTATTATGTTTGTTATATTTTATGTGGGTTGCATAAAAAAGTGGTTATATAAAACGTTTGTTAAAATATATAATGAGCAAGATAAATGTTCTTTTCCATTACTGTATGTTATTTAGTGAAAATTAGCAATAACTATGGAAAAAATCTATTTATCCTGTGGCGCTATTCTTCCTCTTCATCTTATTTTTCTTCTTGTCTTTGGTTCTCACCTCGGTCTCCTACGGTTACGGACTCCTCCGTGGCCGGTCACGAGCCCGGTCAAGAAAAGAGAAAGATGAATGGTTAGTGGATGGGTCTTAATGGCAGTAGCTATGTTAAGTAGTTTCTGTCATTAAATACCAAGCAATTCTCTAGTTGATATACGTTAATGATACTAACAAATCTTCTCACAATGGGATGCGTGAAGGAGAGATTCCAGCGCCTCAAACTTTAAACTTCTTGGCTAAGGTATATCTACTCTAACATTTACTAACCTTGGACTCAACCTGGAGTCCTTAGCCCTCCAGGTTGAGGTTTGGCCTTAGGGTTAATTACCCTATTCCGTAAAGAGACACTGTTTTGAGATCTACAGCTAAAGAAGTCTGACGGAATTTACGATAATAAAAAATTCAACGTAATAAGGACAAAGATTTAAAAATATACACTGTTGAGGCTAAATAAAATATGAGTGCAGTTGCGGTTGGAGCGGGTGCAGTTATCCACACCCATTTGACAGCGCTGAGGCCAAACGCGCAGCTGCAGAGAGACACGAAGAAGATGGCAATTGCGATGGGAAGTTTGATGTAGATTTTTTTGTTCAATTGTTTTTTAGTTTAAGTGAAAAATAAAGGGAACCAAGTGTATCAGTTTTTTATATACTTCTTCTTTATGTACCGTCTTCTACCGAAGGTTGGCGACCATCAAACGATAAGTTTCTCTGTTTTGTGCCTCATGTATTATGTTCGCAGCTTCTGGTATTTGAAACCATTCTCTCATGTTTCTCAGCCAGGATTTCTTCTTTCTGCCCAAACCTCTTCTATCTTCAATCTTGCCTTTCACGATAAGCTGTAGCAGACTGTACTTACTTATCATTACGGAACACATATCCCAGGTATGACGCTTTCCTCCTTTTAACAGTTGTTAACAATTCCACCTCTTTACCCATTCGTCTTAATACCTCTATGTTGGTCACTCTGTCTGTCCAAGGTATTCTCAGTACGCGTACACGAGGTGGCGGTTGCTTAAGAGCTTTCTCATTTTGATGAATTTGTATCTTGCTATTTCAATTCGGATCTTAATCTCTATCTGGGTCTGGGTCCCACTTATCATTTACTGTATATCTCAGATATTTAAATCGGTGTACTCTGTCAATACGTTCGGCTTCAATATTCAGGTCGATATGTTGAATTTTCTTTTCACTGATCACCATAAATACATTTATATACAAGCGATTAAAATAACCAAATGATTTACCCTACCATACACGCGGAATGTGCACAAATTTAGTATGAACCTGGAAATCTTAAAAAATGAATAGACATACTAACTCAACCTACACCTACACAAGCTATACGATAGCAAGATCGTGTATGACGGAGTACAGACTATCTACGACAGATATTCCAGAAACGACATCAAGATCGTAATTTATAGATCAAGATCGATTAATGCAAAAATAGAAAATGAAAATATATAGATCATCGGAAAATGTAGTGCTCATGATGTTACCAATAATAATGGAAATAAAATAATAGGATTTGCAGCTTCTAAGGGTTTCGCTGTTGGAATTACTTACTTTTTCCACAAGAATATCCAAAAAGATGGATTTTGTCTGATGGAATAACAAAAAATTAAATAGATCACACACTAATAGAAACCAGGCAATTCTCTTAGCTAATGGCAAATATTCATGGATCCGAAACTTTCGTCAATGGATTTACTTATTAGCAGATAAATTGTTACATTCCGCGCAATATCAATAACAATATCGGCAAATAGTCATGGAAGCTACCCACGTTTAATTTGTACACGATGCTCAAAGAAGAAGAAGAATATTAGTGGCACCAGGGGAAATAGGGGTAGAGGTAGACCAAGACTGAGCTGGAGGGATGGTTTGAACGAGAACGCGAGAAAGATCAGCGCATCAAACTGGCGTCGATTGGCGATGAACAGAAGCGACTAGCAAGATATACTGGAGAAGGTCGAGGTTCAACTAGAACTGCAGCACCACTAATGATGATGATCTAAGGGGAGATTCTAATTGTCTTTGACCGTAATATTTTTGTACCAAAATATACTGTCCTTGCTGTGTGTAAAAATTAATTGTTCCACAAAAAAAGTAGTCCTGTATGCTAGAAAACTATCAATTTTGTTTATTATATGAAAGATTATTGTGTTTATTGGTTTTAATTTATTTTGTTGGGATATACCTGAGTCTTCCCATAATATATATGAATTCTATTCGAGGATAAGCACTATAATATAGTGCTTATCTCCTTTGAATATCCTCTTTGTCCCATCCTAGCAGATGATGGGAGACTTGAGCGAGACAGGACGGGACATTTGAACTACTCTGAGATCACTATCGGTGAATCTGCATAACCGGCCGAGCATGAACCTTAGCCAAGACCGAAACCATTTGTCAACTGTCAGTTCTTCTTCTTTTCCTTACCTAATGTCAACTGTCAATTCTTCTTTGTCTGCCAACGTCAATTCTTCTTCTTTTTCGCAGCTAATGTCGGAATGAAGCCACCGACCAAAGGGAAGCAATATAAGAATCTTTGCTGTTACTGGATGTAGGTATTGCTGTGGTATTGTCTTTAGATGTATTCTAAACTTTTTTCATATTTATAGTCGTCTCTACTTTTTTCATATAAATCTTTTGATATTTATGAAAGATAGGTGTTACTGAAATATTAGGTCCTTTAATTCATCGAGAATCTGCTCCACTGGTTTATTGTGATAATAATCTCTAATTAAAATCATTTACCATTCCACGTAAAATACTCATAAAAACAGAACAAACAGTGGTTTCTTGATAATTCAGAAATATTACAATATTGACTTTATGGGTCGTTTCATTTGGATTCCGAGAATTTAATCAGAATTGAAATAGATGACAAATTAAAAGAGAAATCAATATACATTAAATGATAACCATCTTTATTAAATGGCTTTGGAAGTTTAATGCTCATAATGACAACTTAATGAAATTTGTTCGAATTCTTTTAATATACGCTAAGAAAATAGTAATCATTATAAATATTAATAAGTAAAGGGTAAAAAACTACCCCAAGCGTGATTAATAATTAAAAACTTTATCTATCTTACTCTCTATGTCCATGTTATATATTACGCATATATATTATATACGCTCCCGACGAAGCTGAAATTGTTTTCACTTGAAGATCTTTTTTCTGTGAGGTATCATCCCATTCTGGGTGTTTGGTTTTAGAGTTTCTGGTGTGACTTAGCTGTTTCCACTACTACTATTCTCCATTCCCCTCTCTCTTTGATGGTGCTTTCTATATTTCATATTCCTTAAGTCTTCTTTCACTTGTCTTCATCTCAATTTAGGTCTGCCGTTGATTCTTTTACCTGGTGGTATGCATTCCGTGTGTAGATGACCCAAGAAATTCTAGAGTTAATAAATGAAAGGAGAAAAAACAAAATCATCAATACGATCCGCTATAAACAGTTTCAAAACCAAATAAGAAGAAAAATTAGGGATGCTAACGAAACCTACTTCTCTGAAAAATGTAAAGAAATAGAAGAACTGTAAAACAGATATGACAACTTTAATCTACATAAAAAAGTCAAAGAACTAGCCGGAGTAGGAAGTAGAAGAACCTTGAATATATTGCTTGACAAAAATGGAAATATTATATTGGAGACAGAACAAAAACTACGATGATGGAAAGAGTACATCGAGGAATTATTTCATGACCAGAGAGAAGCTAGTACATTTGTAGATAGCCAAACGGGAGATGTAGACCCAGAGATATCCAAATCAAAGGTTAGTCAGGCATTAAACTCAATGAAAACCAATAAATCTGCTGGTCCAGATGAATTATCAAGCGAGCTAATAAAGTTGGTCAACGAGAAAAACCTAGACATAATAGTAGAACTGTCCAACGCTATCTATACTACGGGAATCATCCCTAGATAAATGTTTGACATCAGCATTTGTGTGTTTGCCAAAGAAAGTGAATGACAAAGAGTGCAGTGACTCTCGAACCATAAGCTTAATGTCACATACCTTGAAAATTCTGTTGAAAATTATCCACGGCAGAATTCACTCTAAACTGGAGCTGGATATTAGTGACACACAATATGGGTTCCGGTACCAGAATGGTATGGGTACCAGAGAGGCACTATTCTCCTTCAACGTGCGGATGCAGTGATGTTTGGATGTTAACAGTCCTCTTTACGTTTGTTTTATAGACTACAATAACGTGTTTGATAAAGTAAAACATGACCGACTCATGGAAATTTAAAAAAATAAAAACCTAGATGAAAGAGATTTAAGGCTAATAACAAACCTTTATTACAATTAGCGAGCAATAGTACGAATTGAAAAAGAGACATCTGAAGAAATGGAAATAAAGAGAGGAGTCAGACAAGGCTGCATACTATCACCTCTATTATTTAACGCTTATTCTGAAGAGGTAATTCGAGAAACTCTGGAAAATGAAACAGTCGGCATAAGAGTAAATGGAGTCTTAGTTAACAACATCAGATATGCAGATGATACAGTAATAATAGCCGATAGTTTACAAGACCTGGAAAGACTCATAAGTAAAATAGTAATGTGTAGTAGGGAGTACGGACTCTCGCTCAATATCAAAAAGACGAAGTTTATGAAAATTTGTAAAAACAACCAGAATACTAACGAAATCTTGATAGTAGAAGGCCAGCAGATCGAAAGAGTAAAAAAGTACACTTACCTAGGAACACTTATAACAGAAAATATTGACTACACTGCAGAAATTAAAGTCAGACTCGAAAAAGCACGTTCTAATTTTATGAAAATGAAAAGGTCCTATGTGGCAAAGATTTAACATTAACTCTTAAAGTACGCCTAACACAATGTTACGTATACAGTGTACTATACTATGGAGTGGAATCATGGACGTTAAATCTAGACACAATGAGACGACTTAACGCCTTTGAAATGTGGACCTGTAGAAGAATTATGAGGGTTTCCTGGGTAGATAGAGTTACGAACAATGAAGTACTGAGAAGAATAGGTAAAGAGAAGGAAGTTGAACTTACAATTAAAGGAAGAAAGCTACAGTATCTCAGACATGTGATGCGGGGCGAGAAGTGTGGCATCCTGCGACTCATAATGCAAGGAAAGATAGATGGCAGAAGAAGCATCGGAAGAAGACGAATTTCATGGATCAAGAACCTGAGAGAATGGTTTGGATGCAGCTCAAAACAACTATTTAGAGCTACTGCCTCAAAAATTAAAATAGCTATGATGATTGCCAACCTCCATAGCGGAGATGGCACCTGAAGAAAAAGATCAATTCCGTTATAACTCTTAACTTGTTCTTCTCTCTTTTCATTATGTGTCCCTACCATTTAATTCTTTGTGCTTTTATTACTCTAACTATGTTCTCTTGATCCATCCATTCTTGTATTTTGTGATTTATCTATTGTCTTGCATCCTCTTTGTTTTTCCCCTTCAGTCCCAGTAGTTTTCTGATATTCTTCCTCTTAAATACTTTTAATTGTTCTTCTTCTCTTGCTGTGAATGTAAATGTTTCTGCAGCATATACTTATATTGGTCTTATGGTCGTTTTATAGATTTTTATTTTTGTCTTCGGCGTATCTTCTTATCTCTAAACATTTTATTTCTATAAAACGCTGTATTTCTCGCTTGAATTCGTCTTTTCATATCTAGACTTTCATTTCTTCTGTTGATTAGCACCACTAAATATTTTCTTCGAAATTGTGTGCATTTATTGTCAGTTCTGTCATTTGTGTCTTTTTTTCTTGCTTCTGTTTATGTATTTTGTTATATTTTCATTTATTTCCAGTCCTCTCAGTTTGGCTTCGTTTTCTATTTCTTTGAAGGTTTTCTTTAATGCCCTTTTATCTGTAGCTACTATGATTATATCGTCCGCATATCCTATTATTTGTAGTGCATTCTTGTGTATAATTCCTGCATTTGACAGCATTTTATTATCTTGTCTAGTGATAGAATAAATAGTATCGTTGAGAGTGCATCTCCTTGTCTTACTCCATTTTTTATTTCTATTCTTTCTCTTTCGGTGTCTATTCTATCTATCTATCTAATGCTTGGGAATCTCGCAATGTCATTTTTAGCATTCTTATAATTTTATGTGGTATATTACTCTCTTGTACTAAGTCTGGGATCCTTTTTCTTCTGTTTAGTTTGTCAAACGCCTGATTAAAGTCTACAAAAAGTGTATGTCTTTCTGCGTCCCACTAAAATGTTATATTAAGTAAATTATGTAATTGCTCGGTAGTTTTTGCGTATTCTTTGGTCTCCTTGTTTTGGGATTGTCACTATAATTCCCTTATTCCATTCTCCGGGAATTATTTCTTCGCTCCATATATTCTGTATTAAATCGTATATCATTCTGTATACTGCCTTCTATATATATATATATATATATATATATATATATATATATATATATATATATATATATATATATATATATATATATATATATTGTTGTGGTATTCAAAATTGAAGAGTAAAAATATTAAATGTACGATGGAATCAATATTTCAGAGATTATAGAAAGTAAAAATACTCCGAAGTGCCTGGAATTAACCAAAGGTAATCTTAGTCATAAATAATCTTTTGTATAAATAAAACAAGGTGATAGTGCGGGTACAATGAATAGAAGTTAATGATGGTTTTTTCCCATAAGCCATAAAGTGTTCCGTAATCCGGGTTTGCGCCATGAACAGGACAATAAAAATAGTTAATAAGTAAATGGTTTTTCGGAATCTGTAAATACCCAGTAGAAATTAAGTGTCCTTG
Source organism: Diabrotica undecimpunctata (assembly GCF_040954645.1). Lineage (NCBI taxonomy): Eukaryota > Metazoa > Arthropoda > Insecta > Coleoptera > Chrysomelidae > Diabrotica > Diabrotica undecimpunctata. The sequence goes on from NC_092811.1 coordinate 104,876,930, forward strand.
TAGAAATAACATGAATTAGGAAAGTTTCTGATTTTATGTGGAGAGTGGTATGCAAATTTCTGATTGGCCGAGAATTTGAAAAGTGGTGAGATGGGTGTGTATAATGAGAGGTTGGATGGATGGATAGATGAGATGAGAGAGGTAGTTAGTTCCAGTTTCTTAAAGTGAATGGTTGGTTTTCGAGGTGGTCTCCAGGGGTAATAAGTGATAAAGAATAAGTTGTGAGTTGGTGAAGTAAGTGTGTCCGATGGTAGTTGATCTGGTACAAATTTGTAAGTAAACTTTTCCTACTTGTATTCTACGTATCGCTGTTTATTTCGGAACTAGAGATTAAGTTTAGCGAGAGGAAAAGAGGCTGGCATCATTGGAAAGGTATGTGCATTCAAAGGAGAGCATTGAAGACACTAAATTGCATTATCTTGTTTAATATTGCCAATTACATAGGAGGCTGCTGAGAACTGATAGTTAATGTTGCATAGAAGGAGGAATTGGACAACTCAAGGCAGAGGAAGTATTTCAACGGGAGAAACATTAATAATATATTCAATTTGAGAATTTTGGATCAAATAATATTATATCATATTAGTAACGTGTGAATAAGTTGTCGATAGTCGAAGGAGATCAAATTTGTTCTGAGAGGGGACACGGAGCTGTGGAGAGAATTGGATAATTCATACAAATTTTTCTTGGTACAATGGATATATCAATATTTGCATTAGGAAGGACACTGAATATTACTTGATTTGTTTATGTAGAATAATAAGCTGGATTTTAGATTGTAATTGTATTATATTATCCATGCATTATTGAAGGTTCACGTACGTAAAACGAATTTTGTTTGATAAACATTGTATGCTAATGATTTTGGAGGTATTTTAATCAGTTTATTGTATTACATTATTTTCATATCATATTACGTTGTTTTATTCCGTTATTCTTTGGATCTAACCCATCAGCTATAAAGTATAGATATTGAAGCGCGAGTAAAACCTGAGATAACAAAATTGAAAGGTGTGATATAAATCATAAATAAAAAAATTTAAATAATGTTTTATATATATTTTTTGTAAAGTTTTAAAATTAAAATTTTTGATAGCACATTAATATATATATATATATATATATATATATATATATGTAAATACTTTTTTCTTTTTGGGTGTGGTAGTCAATAAAAAATAGAGCTTTGCTAAGGCGTACTATTTATTCTGAATCCAAGCTTTCGGTGGTTTTTTGCCACCTTTATCAAGGTCTACAAAGAAAATTACTATGAAGTAACAAACTGAATGGTGCCAAAAAGGCTGTAAAAAACTATAAAAAACTTACCCGAATGTAAGATTCGTGGCGTGTTTTTAACTTGTAACGTTTTTAGTAATTTTTAAAGTGTTTTTTAACAGTAACATTTTTAAGTTTAGTTGCAACCTCAGTTTTATCATGTTATTTAACGTTGTTGTTTATGCCACGAATCTTACATTCGGGTAAGTTTTTTATAGTTTTTTACAGCCTTTTTGGCACCATTCAGTTTGTTACTTCATAGTAATTTTCTTTGTAGACCTTGATAAAGGTGGCAAAAAACCACCGAAAGCTTGGATTCAGAATAAATAGTACGCCTTAGCAAAGCTCTATTTTTTATTGACTACCACACCCAAAAAGAAAAAAGTATTTACATATATTTTTTCCAAACTAGTCAAAAAACTTTGGACTACTTTTTCTTACTTTGTAGTATGGGTTTTTATGAGGACATCAGACTCCAATACGGACCATTACTTGTGTCGTATCTAAAGGAATGGGCTAATGTGAACACCAAACTGGCAGCGTTAAGGAACAGAAAGACTTTTTTAATTAAGTGTCGAAATGCAGATTGTTTTCCGAACCATATCACGAACAGCTTGACAAATGTGAATAATTTACTTCATCATAGGAGAGGAGAGATAGATTTTCGTGCTCAAGGACTTAGTAAAAGGTTTGGAAAAAATATTCTCAATCTAGAAATTAAGATTACTTTTGCTGATATTAATCATTTAGAAAATAAGCTAAAAGATCTCCAGGCCAAATCAAAATCTATACTTAATTATTACACATATGTTGAGTTCAAACGTAGACAACAAGTAATTTATAACAATCTTTTTCATAAAATTAAGAGAACCAATATCAATAAATTTAATAAGTTCAGATTAGATAGTTTTGACAGTATTGATTTCAGGGAGAGTTGGTTTAAAAACCTCACAGACTTAGAATTTCCTGTAGAAGTTAAAAAGTTGTTGGCTTTAGGCCCTAAGTTCGCTTTACTTCCTAACAAAAAAGATTTTAAAGTTTCCTCTTTGTTGGCAGACATCGAAAACATTTTAAGACCAATTGAGAATGTCGATAAGGACATTCTGAGGTCCAAATGCACTAATATAATTACTAACTTTCTCAACAGAGATGAAAAAGACCATTTCTTAAATAAATATTATATCAAATGCAAAACTTTTTTGAAACATCACCCTGAGATCAAGATTGTCCAGAGCGACAAAGGCAATGTCACTGTAGCAATGTACACTAGGGACTATATACAAAAATGTGAAGACTTACTCACTGACACTAAATATTATAAAAAGTTGAACAATAATCCCGTGTGTACTTTGCAACAAAAGGCTAATAAACTAGTTTCTGATTTGGTAAAGGAGAATCAAATAGATCAATCAGTTGGTAAAAGTTTGAAAATTTACAATGCAATTGCTCCTAGATTTTATGCTCTCCCAAAAATTCATAAACCTACTCTGTCTATGAGACCAATAGTGTCCTCAATAGGTACACCTAATGGCCCCATAGCAAGTTTTTTAACTAATATTCTCACAGAAACGTACAGTAATAACAGCGAGTTTTGCATTCAGGACTCTTTCAGTTTCAGTTCTTTTATTAATAACTTTAAATTACCTACGAACTATAAGCTCGTTAGTTTTGATGTAGTGTCTCTGTTCACTAATTTACCATTACACACAATATTGGTTAGCGTTGAGAAACACTGGGATGACATATCAATACACACAACCCTTAACTTAGCTAATATCAAAAAACTCATTTCTTTTGTTTTTGACTCTAATGTTTTTATTTTTAATGACTGTTACTACAAACAAGTCTTTGGTACTCCAATGGGTTCCAGTATTTCACCAATACTGTGCAATTATGTCTTAGATGATTTGATTGAAGATAGTTTGCAACAAATCAATTTTGAAATACCGTTCATAAAGAGATATGTGGATGACTTAATCTTGGCACTACCTGCAGACTCCATACACTCTACGTTAAATGTTTTCAACCAACAAAACCCACACTTGCAATTCACATGCGAGGAGGAGCGGGAGGGATCTTTGCCTTTCCTTGACATGAGTTTGCATAGATGTGAGGATAATGTTGTGAAAACACAATGGTATAGAAAACCCATATGTAGCAATAGATTCATAAGCTACCACTCCTACCACCCCCCGAGGATGAAAACTAATTTAGTCCTAGCGATGAAAGAACGTGTCAAAAGGTTGTCTCATCCGGATTATCTCCAACATGATCTCAACCTCTTACGCAATATTTTTGTTGAAAATTCATATCCTCTAAGACTGATAAATAAATTAATTTTTAATGTCCCCTTTGTTAATAGAAACAACATACTTACTATGTCACAATCAGTGCCCTCAGCACAAAATATTTCTGCTCCAACAAGTGTGTATTTTTATGCCCTTCCATATATTCCGAAACTAACCGTTGAACTCACTAAGATTTTTAAAGACTTTAAGAATATCAAAATAGCTAACAAGAACATCAAAACCATACGTCAGCTGTATAGCAAAATAAAACAACCCCTAACCACTCTAGAGACTACAGATGTTGTTTATTGCATTCAATGTACTGAATGTCCATCCACGTACATTGGTGAAACTGGAAGGAATCTGTCTAGCCGTATTATTTCTCATAAGAGTGATTGTAGATTAAACAAACCTACTTGTGCTTTGGCAGAGCATACTATCGATCTAGACCATAAGATAGATTTCAACAATGTAAAAATATTAGCCAGAGAGAAAAATAAATTCAAGAGAACTTTCTTAGAGATGGTACATATCAGCAAGAGTGATAATAACAATCTTAATAAGAGATCTGAGATCCAGAATCTTAGCAAAATTTACAATTTTATATTGACTTTTGACTGAGCTATTTTGCATCTCAGAGTTTTCTTTGGTTCTTTCCTTTTTTGAAATATCATTATTAATTGAATATTTACGATCAAACTGCAATTACTAATTCAGTTTTGTTTTGTTTTGAGTTGTTTTTTCTAAACCTATTTACTAAATACTATTTTCTTTCGATTGCTTATGTTATAATTTACATTTTTAATTTCCCGCTTAATTTCAAGTTGGTAATACAGTTGGCAGTAGTAAAAATTCACTAACAGTATTCTGTTAGACGTTATTTTCAAAGTTGTTTTTTGTATTTTCTCCAAACTATTTAAACAATAATTATCCACTCACTTTCTCTTTCTGCTCGTGAAATGTGACTGAAATCAAGCCTGCAACGACGACTGTTTTCAACATGTCGTCCTACATTTTGTTTTTAACTTGTAACGTTTTTAGTAATTTTTAAAGTGTTTTTTAACAGTAACATTTTTAAGTTTAGTTGCAACCTCAGTTTTATCATGTTATTTAACGTTGTTGTTTATGCCACGAATCTTACATTCGGGTAAGTTTTTTATAGTTTTTTACAGCCTTTTTGGCACCATTCAGTTTGTTACTTCATAGTAATTTTCTTTGTAGACCTTGATAAAGGTGGCAAAAAACCACCGAAAGCTTGGATTCAGAATAAATAGTACGCCTTAGCAAAGCTCTATTTTTTATTGACTACCACACCCAAAAAGAAAAAAGTATTTACATATATTTTTTCCAAACTAGTCAAAAAACTTTGGACTACTTTTTCTTATATATATATATATATATATATATATATATATATATATATATATATATATATATATATATATATATATATATATATATATATATATCTCTTAGAAGTGTATCTCTTCCAAGATTTCTAATAAGCAAATTACACACAGAGTGCAATAAAATGCTACAATATAAGTATATCAAGACCATTAAACCTTAGAATAACTGAACATCAGTCGTATATGAATACCAAATAATATAATATTTAATATAAACATAAATACCGAAAATAATACTTATTTATTTGCTATTTGCTATTTGTGGTGTTAATTCACAGATTTGACACACACCCGACTCTACTACTTCTAAAATAATGATATGTTTATCGATGCTTACATGCCACTCATTTATCACGCTATTACAAAGTTAGTAAACAAAACATGTATTTTCACGCGACCTTAATATAAATCCACAGGAAATTAGCAAACAAAATTACAAATTTTACTCGTTAATGAATTGATTTTTAGTTGATATTAAAAAAGTCATTTTGTGCTATTGAAATAACGAATTCTCGTTAATCAATTAATTTCCTGTTATTCAAAATGTTCATATTCAGTATTCAATTTTATGACAATATAAAGTTTAAGTAACAATAGATTTAAGTAAACAAAACTTATTTTAACTATAAATAACAAATATACAGTGCACAGCTAAATTATGGAATATTATAATTATTTCGTAGAACCGTCGAGTTTTGAGGGAAATCCCGAAACAGGTCGATTTTTGTTATGAAATACCCATGTTATAACGTACATGGAGTAAGGATGATGTCACCGGTGTAGGTGTAGTGACGTAATCGTTAATTTTTAATTTAATTTAATTTCATTTCAATAATAACGAAAATATGGTCAACAATAATGATAAGTTATACAAAATTATACCATTCATCAACGGTCTAGTTCAAAATTTTTAGAGTATTCCAATAAGTGAAAAATTGTGTATTGATGAACAAATGATACCATTCAAAGGGGCACATTCTTTAAAACAATATATGAAGACCAAACCCAAAAAATGGGGATACAAGGCATTTGTTTTGTGTGATAGCAATGGTATTGTTTATAACTGGGAATTATATAAAGGAACTGTTGAACATCCTCTTCATTTACCTAATGTAGGCACCAGCGGTAATGTAGTAATAAGATTGTGTGAGATAGTCGAACCAAACAAATACTATAAAGTATATTTTGACAACTGGTTCAATAGCATTCAATTGCAGATTGAAATGAAAAAACGTGGACTGCAATGTTTGGGAACTGTTCGTCCAAACAGATTGCCTAATTGCCATTTTTATATGAAGAAACAGGGCAGAGGTACTGTAGAAGAAAAGCACGCTACAGTAGATGACGATGGCACGAGACTAACAGCGTTAAAGTAGTACGATAATAAACCGCTTCATTTGCTTAGTACATTTGTTGGTTCTGAGCTTACTTCGTTAGTCAAGAGGTGGGATAAGAAACAAAAATCAAGACTTGATGTATGCCGTCCAAATGCTGTGCAATTTTATAATAGATTTATGGGAGGTGTCGATCTTATGGATTCACTAATTGCTCTTTACCGAACAGACATAAGATCTAAAAAGTGGTATCTAAAAATATTTTTTCACCTTCTGGATTTAGCTGTTATTAACAGCTGGTTGTTGTATCGTCGTGATTGCGATTACTTTGAAATTGAAAAGAAAAACCAGTTGCCTTTGTTACAGTTTAAGTCTCACTTATGCAGCGTACTGTTAGCAAGAACTGACCATATCAAAAACAAAGGACGTCCCAGGCTCAGTGAAATTGAGAACGAAATTGTAAAAAAACAGAAGAGAGGACCTTCTGCTATTGTACCACCAGAGGAAGTTAGGCTTGACCAAACCTCCCACTAGCCAGTATTTTCTGAAAAAAAGGGAAGATGCAAAAAACCAGGATGCTGTAATACTCCTAAAGTAATGTGCGATAAATGTAAAGTTGCTTTATGTTTTACAACTACAAATAATTGTTTTTTTGATTGGCATAATAAATAAGTATATAACTTAATTCGTTAGTTTTTGCTGCCCACAGTCGCCTGAGAGCAACACTCCCAAAACTCTCCCCAAACAAAATTTAAAAAATCTAAAAAAATTCCTAGTTGTTGTAAATGCATATTTGAGCATATATACAAATTAAAACATTTTCTCTTAAGTTTACAAAAAAGTCGGGCAATAGAGGGTTAATATTATTTTTGCTTATAAGATAATTATACAATGGGGTAGTTTAGTTCTATTTCTATTAGGGTATCATTTAATTAGAACATTACATTTTGTTTGAATTTATTTTATAAGAAACAATTCAATTTTAATAGCTGTTAATCATATTGCATGTTATAGAACATTAATTTAAATTAAGCAAGGCTAAAGGCAATTCAACTTTAACCAAACAGCAAAAGTAAGAGTAGGCAAAGAACTTTCGGAGGAAGTAGGGATAAAAAGAGGCGTAAGGCAAGGTTGCATACTCTCCCCCTTATTGTTCAATCTATATTCGGAAGAAATAATTAAAAAATCACTCGAAAATGTAACAATTGGAATAAAAGTCAACGGCAGACCCATCAACAATATCAGATATACCGATGATACTGTAATAATTGCAGAGAATATACAAGATCTACAGACACTTTTAGATAATGTAGTAAATGCTAGTGAGGAAAGCGGACTAACGCTTAATTCGAATAAAACAAAATTTATGACAATTTTATAAAAAAACAACAACAAGACATTTTAAACATAAGAGGGGTTCCAATAGAAAAAGTAAAAAAATACAGATATCTTGGTACAATTATTAATGAAAATAACGAGTATACAGAAGAAATAAAAATGAGAATTGGACAAGTTAGAGCAACATTTAATAAGACGAGAAAAATATTATGCAGTAGAGACCTTAGTTTGCAACTCAAAATAAGAATATTACGTTCTTATCTTACTATTAACATCTTTATCAACGTCTGCTTTGCCTTGCAATTATTAGAAGGCTCAGATTAAGGCAGAAATCTGAATTGTGTTTCGAAACTATTTTACGGATTTATTATCAGATGTCGCTATTGCGTCCGTTTTGAAGCCATTTTAGTGTTGCTTCTTGAAGACAGGAAAGATTTATTTTTCACGTTGAGAACGCCTATGAATATCTGTTCTGATGAGCCTTATTAAGGCGAAATACGTATAAAAAGATACATAGACGCTTTGTACATGAAATCAAATCTTGACTGTCTTTTTCGTTTTATTCGGATCTACTCTGTATGACTACAAGAAACCAATTCGCTAATGATTTCTGCTTAGTTGAGGAGACATGTCGTGGAATGCAAATTTTAGATTCCCCATGTCTCTATTAACATCTTTATCAACGTCTGCTTTGCCTTGCAATTTTTAGAAGGCTCAGATTAAGGCAGAAATCTAAATTGTGTTTCGAAACTATTTTACGGATTTATTATCAGATGTCGCTATTGCATCCGTTTCGAAGCCATTTTAGTGTTGCTTCTTAAAGACAGGAAAGATTTATTTTTCACGTTGAGAACACCTATGAATAGCTGTTCTGATGAGCTTTATTAAGACGAAATACGTATAAACAGATACATAGACGCTTTGTACGTGAAATCAAATCTTGACTGTCTTTTTCATTTTATTCGGATCTACTCTGTATGAGTACAAGAAACCAATTCGCTAATGATTTCTGCTTAGTTGAGGAGACATGTCGTGGAATGCAAATTTTAGATTCCCCATGTCTCTATTAACATCTTTATCAACGTCTGCTTTGCCTTGCAGTTTTTAGAAGGCTCAGATTAAGGCAGAAATCTGAATTGTGTTTCGAAACTATTTTACGGATTTAAGAATATTACGTTCATATGTATTTTCGGTGCTGCTGTATGGGGTGGAGGCCTGGACCTTAAAGAAAGAGGTGAGCGATCGACGCATTTGAGATGTGGACCTACCGAAGAATATTAAAAATAAGTTGGGTAGAATAACAAATGTTGAGGTCCTCAGAAAGATGAGAAAGGAAATGGAAATCATGAATACATTTAAGATAAGAATATCTCGGCCACGTTATGAGAGGGGATAAATATGTGTTGCTACAAACTATAATGCAGTGATGATTACCAACCTTCTTAGAGGAGACGGTACCTAAAGAAGAAGAAGAAAGGCAATTCTTTTTAACAAAAAATTATTGTGTGAATTTTTAAAATAATTTATTTTGTGCTGCTAACGTAAAAGAATCAGTCACACAAAAAAATTTAATGCGTTCTAAAAACCGTATCTACTGCATTCTTCCAAACATTTTAGAGTCTCTACTTGACACATAAACTTACTGTTATTCCCCCATCCCACTTTCCCCATGTATATTACTTCGGTCCACGTTTAGTGTCGTGTTGTCATAAAAACGGATCCTTACTACACTGTAGGTAAAAGTATGAAACGTTGCCTTGGGTAACATTTTATCACATTACGTACCCCTTTTTATTATAATTCCCGCATTCCGTTGTGCCATTTAGTCGAAATGACTCCTTTTGTCTCATATTTTATACTGTTTCACTCATAAAAAATAACAGATTTCTGTGGGCCTCGTTCAGCGAGTAATTAATGCGAAATAATTACGAATATATTTTCATAAAATAGCCCAGTTTAAAAAACTGGCAAACACATCAATACTGACATTTTTATTTCTTTTATTCAGGCGCGGTAAAACCTTCTTCACATAAAAACTTACACAGGGTGCAGCACCGAAGACGAAACATATTGAATTTAAAATACAGATTGAACGAATTTAAAACGGAACATACAATTTAATATATGTCTGTTTGAACTGCATTTGAAATAGTGGACCAATATAAAACTTGGACAAAAATAAATCCATACCCGGTGATAGACATTGTATTAAATATCGTTCAACTATCTGTCTCCATTTAGGACGCACCATAGTCCTAGCGCCGCCCAAAGTCAATGTTGCCAATCGCCGTGTAATAATCCGATTTGCGGATCTTTTTGACAGTTATATCTTCTTTGTATCTTTAAATAAATTAGATATTTGCCTATATTTTTCATTGTATTTACCAATCTACTACAACAAACTAATAACAAAAATAAACTTAATGGTTTGTAGTTATTTCCTTTCTTTCCTGTAAATATTTTATGGTTAACACCTTATTTGAAAAACAATACCCGAAACAATAACAAACGATAACAAACTCAAAATATCCGAAATAACTGACTGCTTAGATAAAGGAAAGAGGAGCTTGCCTAATAGCCGGAGAGATAGAGCCGAAATTTTGAACTGATCAGTAATATGACATTTCTCTATTGGAATATATTCATTGTAACTGGGTTAAGACTTTGTCTTACAGGCGGATGCCCCTCGTGGTACAGGGGGTGGCTATACAGGGATGAAGTTGTAATTTTTTTCGAAAAAATTAACGATCGATAATATGGCTGAAAATTTGACCAGAGTAAGATCTTGGTATAACTAGACGAAATCCCAAAGGGCGGACGCGAGAGTGGATACATAAGGGGTGGCGGACAGGGGTGAAGTTGCAATTTTTTGGAGAAAAATTAACGATAAGTAATATGTCCGCCATTTTCATGGCTCATTATTTAGCCCCTAAAAACTCTAAATCCAAAAGGGCGCACAGTACATGTGGTCACATGTACATGTCACAGGTCACATGTACCACTTGCCTGCGCATTTTAGGTCTCGGTAACAATTTTCAAACTGATTTTATTATGATATTTTTATACCGATTGATTTGAAAATTTGTATGCTGACTTCTGATACTAATCTGAAAAGCGTCAAGTAGAGTTTTCCTCAAAATTTTCCAAAAAAATTTCCGTAAATGAAAATTTTCGTAATTTTTTGAGCTAAATTCTAATTTCTAGAATCTTTCGACTTTCTGTCAGTTATACCATGATTTTTTTCCAAAAATTTTGAAACGAATTTTCCGATAAGAAAAAAAATTTAGAAAAACTTTAAAAATTTCGTCATTTTTCTCAATCTCATTGATGGCATCACATTCATCACCTTTGTCACTTTCACTTTCAGTAATATCACATTCATTATCTGCTTCATTTTTAATCACTACTTCTCGAACTGATTCTGGCATCTGAGGTCCACTAAACCATTTGAATTTATATGTTTCATCTTCAAGCTCCCAACCATGCTCTTCAACAATCAATTCTGTTGGTACTTTTTTATGAGCATTTGTCCAAATATTTGAAATATAATGAGCTCGCAGTAGATGTTGGTGTAATTCATCTTGACATAGTGGTAAGCTTGAAGCATCGAAATTTTTTAGTTTTTTTTTAAAGGCTCGTTCACATCATGCAACTTATACTGCCGGTTAAATAGTGAAAATCTGACATCGTTTGCTTTTCTTTTTGGAATTGTTCTCTTCAATCCTGTTCCATATAAGTGACATATGAAAGTTTCTAGTCAGTTTCACCAAGTTGGATAAAAGCATCTTGATACTTATTACATTTAGCGCATGCGTCTAGAATTACTGATCTAAATGGAACGCGCATCATTATTATTTTAATAATAATGATGCAAAATTAATGTCCAATCAGAATTTGTAAAATTATAATTAACAAATGAAAAAAAAATTCAATCAATTTGAAAGTTAAAAAAAAATATTGAAAATATCTACAAAGTAAATTTCAAAACTTAAAACATTGATAATTCCACTATTAAATTGATTTTTATTAATAATTATTTGTAAAATGTTAAAGAATTCTACAAATTGAATTTTACCTGTTGATAAATAGAAATAATATATTTTGTATTTGATTATTAATGTAATAATAAATCAAATTTTTCTTATATCTGAACAACCATTATTTATGCAATATGAATTTAAAAACCTTTTTATTGTAATAAAAAATAAGTAAAATTACTATTTGTTATACCGAAAATATTCAATAGTTAACATTATAAAATTACTTTAATTTAATAAAATTACTTAACCGGTTTCATAATTAATTTTTATCAATCATCAGATAATTTCAATTGATTATTATAGTGAAAATATTTTTTTTTTGTTTTTCATTCTAATATCAAACATTTATTCACTTAAAAATTAATTCGTAAAATATTTATATTTAAGAAAAAAATGTGATTTGTAAAGTAAATATGACTTTAGTTTGAAAAAAAAATATCATAATATTATTTTAAAACTACAAAATATTCTATAAAAGATTCAGAAGATGACGTAGAGTTTTATCAAATGCTTTAGAAAAGTTTTTTTAAATTTTTTTTTCTTATAGGAAAATCGTTTGAAAATTTTTGGAAAAAAATCATGGTATAATTTACAGAAAATCGAAAGGATTCTACAAATTAGATTTTACCTTAAAAAATTACGAAAATTTTCATTTACGGAAATTTTTTTGAAAAATTTTGAGGAAAACTCTACTTGACGCTTTTCAGAATAGTAACAGAAGTGAGCATACAAATTTTCAAATTAATCAGTATAAAAATATCATAATAAAATCAGTTTGAAAATTGTTACCGAACCTAAAATGCGCAGGCAAGTGGTACATTTGACTCCGTTTTATGGCTCTCTGTACCAACCCAGCAGTCCGCCCTTTTGGATTTAGAGTTTTTAGAGGCTAAATAATGAGCCATAAAAATGGCGGACATATTACTTATCGTTAATTTTTCCCCAAAAAATTGCAACTTCACCCCCTGTCCGCCACCCCTTATGTATCCACTCTCGCGTTCGCCCTTTGGGATTTCGTCTAGTTATACCAAGATCTTACTCTGGGCAAATTTTCAACCACATTATCGATCGTTAATTTTTCCGAAAAAAAATGACAACTTCATCCTTGTATAGCCACCCCCTGTACCACGGAGGGGCGTCCGCCTGTAAGGCAAAGTCTTAACCCAGTTACAATGAATATATTCCAATTGAGAAATATCATATTACTGATCAGTTCAAAATTTCGGCTCTATCTCTTGGACTATAAGGAAGCGATAGGTGGTTTGACAGCATAATAACTGCTTGTTTAGTCTAGTTTTCACAGTGATTCTAGGCAACCTATTTGGATGGAGTTTTGACTTGTTCTTGAATGAGTTCAGAATCCAGCAGCCCGCTAAAGTATTGGATTTTTATAATATAATTATTTGACAACCTTTTGCTCACCAACCACCTAGAGCGGAGTTGAGCCGAAATACATTGATTTCGTATGTTCCGTTTTAAATTCGTTCAATCTGTATATTCCTTGGGTAAAAAATACGTCGGTTTTTTTACCCCTAGGATCAATTTTTTATCATATTTTTAACTATCATTCCTCTTTATCGATAACACAAAATAAAATTTAAATGTTAATGTTAATTTTTTGCCGAGATAAAAGTAGAGTAATTGTGCGAAGTTTATTTTAAAGCGAAAATAGGAAGGGGTTGTGGAAGTTAATCGTACATTGAAAGCTAAGTTATACTTGGAAAAGCTTCATCAAATGCCTATTTTGCAATTTTTTTTACGATATTGTTCGGAAGCTATTTTTTTAAGACATCTTAAAGTAATTACTATTTTATTGGGAATAAGCCACAATTAAAGGTTAAAATAAGTTTATTGACAATAACAATATTGCCCAACACCAAAAGGTACAAGTGGGGTTACTAATTAAGTAAGTAAACAATAAAATATTTCCGTAAAATAGTTTCGAAACACAATTCAGATTTCTGCCTTACTAAATTGCAAGGAAAAGCAGACGTTGATAAAGATGTTAATAGAGACATGGGGAATCTAAAATTTGCATTCCACGACATGTCTCCTCAACTAAGCAGAAATCATTAGCGAATTGGTTTCTTCTACTCATACAGAGTAGATCCGAATAAAATGAAAAAGACAGTCAAGATTTGATTTCACGTATAAAGCGTCTATGTATCTGTTTATACGTATTTCGCCTTAATAAGGCTCATCAGAACAGATATTCATAGGCATTCTCAACGTGAAAAATAAATCTTTCCTGTCTGTAAGAAGCTTCAGAACACTAAAATGGCTTCGAAACGGACGCAATAGCGACATCTGAGAATAAATCCGTAAAATAGTTTCGAAACACAATTCAGATTTCTGCCTTAATCGGAGCCTTCTAAAAATTGCAAGGCAAAGCAGACGTTGATAAAAATGTTAATAGAGACATGGGGAATCTAAAATTTGCATTCCACGACATGTCTCCTCGACTCTACTCTGTATGAGTACAAGAAACCAATTCGCTAATGATTTCTGCTTAGTTTCGAAGCCATTTTAGTGTTGATTCTTAAAGACAGGAAAGATTTATTTTTCACGTTGAGAACGCCTATGAATATCTGTTCTGATGAGCCTTATTAAGGCGAAATACGTATAAACAGATACATAGACGCTTTGTACGTGAAATCAAATCTTGACTGTCTTTTTCATAATAAAATATTTATTTTTTCATAGACTATATCTGACTGTTATGGAACAAAGGGTAGAACGATAATGTGAATATAGTCTTAAATTTCTCGATAACTTGTAATAATAAGTAATATTTAATATTATCCACTAATGGTCTATTTAAGCTAATATAATAAACAAACCAATACATATTTAATCCTATCGATATCACCTCTGTAGTCTCACATCGCATCGTACAAACAAGCATGATTTATCTTTAATGTCTACATATTCTGGCCGTCATTGTAGTTCTTTATCATCAGCTGTCATGCAAAAACACCCTACCCTCAGTATAATGTTACTAATTGGAGCCATAGCGAGATTTCCCATTTCCCTTGGCGTTTCGTCGAGGGGGGGAGAGTAAAGAACGGAGGCAAAAGTAAAGGTATTCGACCCTGGGTTATTTATTTATAAGTTTGGAAAGCACGCAATTCACGGTGCCTTCTTTTTGCCATCCATCAGATTTCAAACGAGGCTCATCAACTGACTTCTATAGATAGTTACGGATTGATAAATTGGGAAAATTACCCGATAGAGGCTCTAACTTAGCGATACTATCTGGTAAATGGAAGTTCCGGACGATCCGTTGGCAGTTTCACGTAATGACAAGCTGTTTTACAAATTTATTTATTATTCAGAAAAAATATTAATGGGTGTGTTTACAGTAAAAGTTAAACATTGTTAAGTTAAAGGTAAACAGAAAAATAAAAATGTTCATTATTTAGCTCATAACTCACAGCTATAATGTTTTGAGACATAGTAGTTAACTTTGATATTTCCATTCGGTTTTTATTCGTTATCTAGTTACCGTTAAAAATTACAGGCAATTAAATATTGTTTATAGCAATAAACATTAAATCATAATTATTAAAGTGAACGAATAATTAAGTACAAATTCAAGGAATGCAAGGAATGAAAGAATTCTTTTATCATAAACTAATAACAAATTTTTTATTGAATTTTATGCATCACTGAATTTGTTAGAAGTATGTTTTCTTCAACATAGTCATAGTCGAAAGAATTTTGTCACGTAAAGGGGCAACAGGGCCCCGTCGGACCCTATTTTGATTTATACCTAAAGTGTCATCAGGTGCCACCAATCACGCACCTCGATGTGCATCGCCCTTCCTTCTGGAACTTATAGTTAAATTTAATTGGTTGAGAAATGAAAAAGTTTCATATAAAAGTTAATTTATCTTTAAATATGGGACATTTTCGGATCTCAAGTCAGTACAGAAAAGTATGGTTTTACCCGTCTAGGGTAGCTCCCTAGAGCACTTTGCTCGAAGGGCTCTGCGAATTTTATAAGACTCTGAAGCTGAGTTTTTTCTTCTTAGAAAACCTGTGTTTTATTTCTACAAAAGTAAATAAACCACAAAGGCATTGTCTTTTTCAAGACAATGCCACAATAAGAGCGTACCGGCTAACTACGCAATATTGCAACATATTGCGCAATAGTTAGAGACATTAATAAACATGGAAACTTGCACCAAGATGCTATCGACTTTTCATACGTTTATTAATTACACCCGAGACGACATGGCGCCCAACCATTTAACGAACTCTACCACGACTCCGAGATGTCAGAGTTCTCATGCTCCAGCGATCGAAATCGCAAAAGTTCCAACACGACGCCTGCATCAAAACCACTCAAGAAAACAGCGGGGAGAAGCATCGGATGTTAGTACACCAAACTAACATGCCGATATCCACCTTCTGCAGCCTGAAACCGTCGATATGCCATATCTCCGACGAGCCAGCCTACTTGATGCTAAGTACTGGATGCGATGGATGTCCCCGGAGTAGCCAGTCACTGCCTGGCCTACCATTATGTGGTCCAGAGTCACCACGGAGGCTCAGGCAAACTCGCCTACGACACACCGGCGACATGCAGATGGGAAACGTATAGCTAGAGAGGACGAAGCCGCCGTAGAACGAGCACATCATCGAGGATGGACCTGCAGATGCTGTCAACAACACCGACCACCGCCTGTGAGTGTTTTGTGCAGTGCAAGTGCGTGCTACGCAAGTGTAGTGTGTGTTAAAGAACTGTAAGTAAATTTGACAATATGGACATATCCATTTTTAATATATTTTATGCATTTTTTTTCTTTCCTATATGTGAATTGTAAAAAAAATTGTTTTCTTAAGTTTTTAATAGAATCAGCTCTTTTTTATCAGCCTCAGAGTCTCCAAAGCAGGGGGGATGTCATCAGGTGCCACCAATCACGCACTTCGATGTGCATCGCCCTTCCTTCTGGAACTTATAATTAAATTTAATTGGTTGAGAAATGAAAAAGTTTCATATAAAAGTTAATTTATCTTTAAATATGGAACATTTTCGGATCTCAAGTGAGTCAGTGTATAGTGTGGTTTTACCCGTCTAGGGTAGCTTCCTAGAGCACTTTGCTCGAAGGGCTCTGCGAATTTTCTAAGACTCTGAAGCTGAGTTTTTTTCTTCTTAGAAAACCTGTGTTTTATTTCTACCAAGTAAATAAACCATAAAGGCATTGTCTTTTTTAAGACAATGCCACAATAAGAGCGTACCGGCTAACTACGCAATATTGCAACATATTGAGCAATAGTTAGAAAAATTAATAAACATGGAAACTTGCACCAAGATGCTATCATTATTTCATACGTTTATTAATTACACCGGAGATGACAAAAGTCTAAATCTTTGTTACAGAAGTTAATCTGGCTGTCAGGTAATGTTTTTGTGGATTATCTAAACGACTTTTATGATTCCGGAAATACAATAATAAAGTCTAAACGTGTAACAAACAATGTAAATCTATTTTAAATGAATTTTAAAAACTGATAATCATTGTTGGAATGCAATAATATTGTTAGGTAGGTACCTATACATATTTTGAAATATATAATACATCAGTGCTATCAGTCGTTTGATATCGATGTTAGTGTCGACAAATAAGCCCCTAAAATTATATTAAATTACAGTGAAAGTAGATAGTGCAAATAAAATGTCCCAAAAACCATAATCAGCTGCAAAACTGCAAGATATTGCTAATAATTTATGGGATTCCGAGGATGAAGAATCACCTGAAGTAGGTGTCATTGAAACGAACTCTGAAATTGAAGATCATCTTTTAGAAGCAAGTGAAGAGGATGATCAGCAAGTAGTATTGAATGATAATGAAGAAGAATGTGTAGCTACAAGTTCCCAGATTTCAGAGTGTGTAATTTTTTATCTTCTTCTTCTTCTTCTTCTTAGTCGTTAACCTGATGCAGGTATCGTGATATCATGAAGCTATTAGCTAAATTTCCCAATGTTGCTCCACATTTTTCTATCTTCTGCCATTCTAGCACATTCTGACAATGGAGCGCCAATGGTAGCAACAATATGGTCCATGCATCGTGTGGGAGATCTACCTCTATTTTTTTTGCCTTCTACTTTTCCCTGGATGGTAAGTTTTTGAAGACCATTTCTTCGAAGCACATGTCCAAAATAGCTTATTATTTGTTCTGATATTTGTGTTCTTAGTCTTTTCTTTATGTTTAGCTGGTTCAGTATGGATTCATTTGTTCTTCGGGCCACCCATGGTATTCTCAGCATTCGTCTCCAGCAGTACATCTCAAATACATCTATGTTCTTTTTGTCTTTCTCAGTAAGGGTTCAGCATTCCGATGTATAAGTAAAAACTGGAAAAACTATACTTCTTACTAGTTTCATTTTTGTATCGGTAGTTATTTCATGGCTTTTCCAAATTTTTGTTAATTTTGCCATAGCGCTTTTTGCGATTGCTGACCGCCGCTTTATTTCTCCAGTACAGCCTCCTTTGTTGGTTATTAATGAGCTCAGATACACAAATTTATCTACAACAGCGATATTGTTTATCATGACCAGATGATTTTGATTGTTATTAGCTCTGTCAATTATCATGATTCTCGTTTTATCTCTGTTTATTTTGAGGCCCATCGTTAAGCTTACGTCTTCTATCCGTTGTAGCAGGTGAATCAATTCAGCTTCAGAACCAGTAGCTTTCCGCATTATCCTTTCACCATAGATGTTAAATAGAATTGGGCTTAGTATTCAGCCTTGTCTCACGCCCTTTGTAACCCTGAAACTATCGGTTAGTTCCCCATTTATTCTAACTCTTGCATAATTGCTATTGTACAGGCTTTTAATTAGCAGTATCAGATGATTGGGGACTCCCATTTCAGACAAAACCTGCCACATTTTACTCCAGTTGACCAAATCGAAAGCTTTACTATAATCTATGAAGCACAAATATGTTGTGATGTTGAATTCTCTGGATTTTTCTACAATCTGCCGTACGTTTAAAATTTGTTCTCTAGTACCACGTCCGGGGACGAAACCTGCTTGTTCCTCCGCAATGTTAGGTAGTAAAAAGGGCTTTATCCTCTCGAGAATTATGTGTAAGAGTATCTTACTGCAATGCGCAATTAGAGCAATTGTGCGATAGTTGCTACATAAATATTTCACTCCCTTTTTATGTATGGGAATATATAGTGATTGTGTCCAGTCCTCAGGCCATTTACATGTCTCCCACACTCTTTGACAAATTTGATGTATTATATCCACTCCAACGTCATCTAGGGCCCAAATCATTTCAATAGGTATGTTATCTGGACCGGCAGCTTTCTGACTTTTTTGCCTCATAATTGCTGCTTCAACTTCACTTTTGAGTACGTCAGGTTCCGTCACAAAACTGGCATCTTCTTGTTGTGATGGGGCGTCTGTGCTTTCCTCCATCATCAGTCGTCCACAGTATTCTTTCCATCTGTGTAAAATATCTTTTTTAGAAGCGAGTAGAGTTCCGTTATCATCTTTGATAGCAAGGTAGTTTGGTGTAAAGGAACGTGTTATCTGCTTTATTTTTTTAAACATCTCTCTGGTCTTAGTTTTGGTTTTATGCCCTTCTATTTCCATGCAGATTTTGTTCAAGTGTGTGTTCTTGCCTTTTTTGCAGAGTCGTTTTATTTGACCGTTCAGCACTTTATAGTCCTCTTTATGACTTTTACTGTTCAGTCCTGTGGCTTTTAAGCACTTCCTCTCCTGTATTTTAGTCCACGTGGAGTCTGTTATCCATTGTTTCCTTCTTTGTTCGCAGCATTATGCAAATGGTTTTTGTAATTTTTGATACTAAGGATGAAATTAACTCGAAGAGTCAACCACAACCAACAGGACGTATGCGATCCTGCGACATAATAAAAATAAAAGTGCACAACGTAATGTTAGCCCCTGGTCAAAATATAAATGATTCCGTTGATTCCTTTTGTTTGTTTGTGAACGAAATAGCGAAGTCTACAAATAAAGAAGCCAAAAAAGTCCTGGGGATAGAGAACTGGAAATATTGCGACTCTACAGAGCTATATGCCTTTATTGGACTACTACTAACTGCAGGGCACCTAAGTGCCAACATCCATAATGTAGATATACTTTGGAGTAAGTTTTATGGACCTAATATATTTAAAGCTACCATGGGGTTAAAACGATTCAAACATTTGCTAAGATTTGTTCGATTTGACGATAAGGACACGAGGTCTGAATGAAAATGGAACAACAAATTAGCAGCAATACGCGATGTGTGGAATCAAGTCAACCAAAACTTTCAGAAATACTATTTGCCAGGAAAAAACATAACGGTAGATGAGCCAAGTCAAGTCAAGTCAAATTTATTGATTACATGCGACACTATACAAGGTACATGTATGAGACAAGTTACAGATATACATCTTAAAAGTATATAAATTAATAAACACGATAAAACATACTTAAAAGTTATTTTTAGAATATGGCTCTAGCTCACAAATGTATTGATGTACACACCCGAAAGTTTGGTTGATGTAAATTCATTCGTACATCTATTGGCAGTTTGTTAAAGAAACTTATGGCTGCATAATGTGTGCTACCTTCCAATAAAACAGAACGATGTTGTGGAAGCATAAAGTGATTGTCTCTGAATCTTGTTGAATAAACATGGTTAAATTGAAATTTATTAAATTCATAAATTTTGCTATATAAATACATTATACAGGAAAATATATACAGACCAGGAATTGTAAGAATATTGTTTTGTCTAAAGATGCCTCTACAAGAATCTCTAAATTTCATTTTATACATTATCCTAATAGCTCTTTTCTGAAGTACGAATATCTATCTAATTCAGAGTTACAACCCCAGACTTCAATGCCATATTTGGCTATTGAGTAAAAATGGGCAAAGTATACTGTTTTTAATATTGATGTATGAAAGAGATGTGAAAGAACTCTCAATGCATAACATGCGCTACTTAATCTGGATTTCAAATCAAAAATGTGGTTTGACCATTTACAATTACTGTCAAGAAGTACCCCCAGCAACTTCGTGCAGTCTGTTTTATCTATTGCTGCTTCTATAGTGGCTTGATGTTTTAATAAATTATTTGACGTGAAAATCATATACTTTGATTTCTCTTCATTCAAAACTAATTTGTTGGATAAGAAATAACCGTTGATGGTGGATAGTATCTGTGTAGGTAGTTTTATTTTGCAAATTTTGATCAGACGTTCCTGTGACTAGAATGTTGGTCTCATCCGCATAACTGATGATGTTAACCCCAGTCAGTAAATTAGTTACCAAAGCTATATCATTAATAAATACTATAAAATGTAGAGGACCCAATACACTACCCTGAGAAATACCATAATGGATATCCAATGTGTTTGATTCGTTTACAAGCTCGTTAGATGTTATCATTACTTTTTGTCTTCTATTTATTTCTTATTTCTTTTGTCTAAAACTACACCACGAATCAACTGAGCAACTTGTTCCGTATCGAGGTAGGTGTCCATATAGGGAAAAACGGAAATGCAGTAGCCAAAGGTCTTGAATCTCAAGTTGTACATGAATTACTGGCAAATTCACTAACTCTGGTGGGCACAGTGAAAAAAAAAAATAAGAGATTTATTCCTCGGGAATTTCTACCAAATAAGAACCGTTTAGAGAAATCTTCAATTTTCGGATTCACTCCAAAAGCATCTCTTGTTTCTTACGTTCCGAAAAAAACAAAGAAGTGTCCTAGTCCTGTCTACCATGCATCACAATGCTTACTGTGCAGATCATGTTGACAAAAAACCAGATATGATACTCTATTATAATAGTACAAAATGTGGTGTCGATACGCTAGACCAAATGGTTCATAAATATATGCGCAAAAGACGAACTAACCGTTGGTCTTTTGCATTTTTTATGAATATTTTAGACGTGGCTAGGGTAGCCTCATTTATTACTTGGACAAATTTACATCCAAAAGGGAACGAAAACAAAAATGAAAAGCGAAGATTGTTTCTTACAACGACAGCAGAACAACTAGTGATGCCTCAATTTTTAAGAAGAAAATCAAGGGGAGTACAATGGGAAACAAAACAGTGTATTGAAAAATGCTTATAAAAAGTTGAACCATACAATAAAAAGCAAAAACTAAAAAACCCTCCATTTTTAACAAGGAAAAGGTGTCAGATGTGCCTAACAAAAAAGGACAGGAAACAAAAATTTGTGAAATATGCAGTAGAAATTTATGTAACGATCACTGTATAATTAAAAAAGTTTATAAGTAGTGCAATAAAGAAAAATAAATGACCAATCTATGGTTTTTATATTTTTATTGTTTTTTTAACCTAATACTTAATAATAATTTATTTTGTCATATAAATTTGCTATTCTAGTTGGGAATAAGCTAATCTTGTGGCTTAGTGTTAACCTTTTCTATGTGTTTTGGTCTTTTGGTTTGGTAGTTTCTTTACCTTCGTTTTTTGACCTCTTATGAAGCGCCATATTTCCTTTTACAGACCGTAAAAATCATATTCCATTTCTTTCGAAAAGCGGTCCAAGTGATCATTTGTGATTTTTCTTACAAGTGCATGTGTTTCGTTTCTAATTGTCTTGTAATTATGGTATGACTCTTGTATTTTGGTTGACATGTATTTCGGGTAAGCTTTACTTAACTCATCATCAGTGGCGTTACGGCTCATTATGAGCCAAAGCCTTCTTCAGAACAATCCTCCATTCGCCCCTGTCTCTGGCAACTCTTCTCCATGCTCTAATTCCGATAGACTTCAAATCATTTTCTAGGTTGTCTTGGTACCTAAGTCTCGGTCTTTCTCCTCTTCGTTGTCCGATCGGCCCTCTTCGGTCAAAAACTTTTCTGACTATGGCATTTTCCTCTCGTCTGATTACATGACCTATCCATCTGAGGCGTGCTAGCTTTAGTTAACTCGTACTCCAATATTGCTGGTGTTTTTGAGATTGGTAGCTCTTCCATATTGTGTCCAGTATCCTTTTTAAGCCAGCCACTTAAAGGCTGGCTTAAAAAAAGGGTACTGGACACAATATGGAAGAGCTACCAATCTCAAAAACACCTGGCATTTCCTGGCTTCAAAATTTACGAAAGTGGTATAACACGACTACCACTGAACTGTTCCACGCTGCAATAAACAAAGTAAAGATAGCCTTGATGATCGCCAACATCCGGAACGGATAGGCACTTTAAGAAGAAGATCCTTTTTAAAATTAGGTCTGTTAGCTTTTGATCCTTTCTTAGTTTTAAACGTTTTCTATTTTGATTAATTTCATCCATTTTGGTCGCACGAGTAAGGAAAAATAAAATTCCGTACCTAAAATTCCGTACTGTAAAAAACTATCAACATAGTTATAAAGCCTAATATGAAAGTAGATATGGCCTGGAAATTTCATTTGCCTGTCTTTTTTATTTATGCAGATTATTTCAAATATAATTATAGAGTTACGATATTTAAAATTTCGTATTCAGTATTCAGAAAAATGTCCAATAATATGAACGAAATATATTATAACAACAACTAGCACTTTTCGCTGTCCCTACTTTTATCAATCTCGAATTTGAATTTAAAATCGACATACTTCAAGTCTAAAAATGTCATGCACCCTGAGTGCGTGCCACACTCTTATTCCGAACCATTTACATTTACATTGTGACAGTTGAATTTAATGATTTTTTTTTTCCACACCCTACACCGACTTATCCGTATCAGATTTAACATGAAATTTCTATGTAAATACTTCATTTCAATTTATTTTCATATACATAATAAATAAATCAAAATTTGGTTGGCATTTTTATAACCGGTATTGTTAAAAGCCAATCAGGAGAAAACAACCAATGAAAATAAGGTCGATACTGCTTTAAAAATATAAATTAGAAAAATATGCATCCACTCTCTGAAATAATTGACCAATTTATCGATTACTGTATTTTTTTTGCATAAATCACCAAAACTCAGTAAATTTACATACTTTTCACGGTTCCACTTCCAGTTACATTGTCAAAAACGTGGAAAAATTATTGGTCGTAGATAAATTTTTCAATAATTGACAATTGAATCTTTACATACTTGTCTCGCTTTCTCACTCCTAGTGACACTTCAGTACTATATTTATAGAGTAAACAATCTTGAAAAGTTAGAACTTTATAATATTATCTGGAACAACCAGGTATTTTATACAACCTGATCTCTTCTTTTTCTTCTTCTAATGGAGCTACAACCATTTGTGAGTCTTGGCCTGCTCAACAATGTTCTTCCATTCTGCCCTGTCGGATACTTTCCTTCGCCACTGCCCGATGTTCATGGTTTTAAGATCCCTCTCTACGTCTTCTATCCATCTTTTACGGGGCCTTCCTCTTGTTCTGTTTCCTTGGGGCTTCCATCTCTGGACTACTTTTACAGATCGATTATCTGGCGTTTTTTCTAGGTGACCAAACCAGTTTAGACTTTGTGACTTTACAAATCTAAGAATACCTGCGCTCTGCATTAGTTCATCCAGCTCGTGGTTCATTTTAATTCTCCACGAACCATCGCTGAATTGTGTTGGTCCAAATATCTTCCTTAGTATTTTGCGCTCAAATCTGAAAACCCGATCTAAAGCAATAATATTACCTCTTTTTAAATCTGATAAATCCCGAACATCCTCAGAATCATCTTTAACTAATGTTATATGTAGTGTAGGGAAAATGATAATTTAGAACAATAAAAACTCCTTATTCTCCAACAAAGCAGATTGACAAAGGCAAAATCGATCAACTATAAATAACTAATTGACTTAGATAGTAAGAAATACATAAAGCATTGGAAATAAGCAAGATTGTATTAGATTCTTTTTTGATATTAATAAAGATTATAATGTTGTATGGCTGTTTATTAGATATTAGTGATATTAGTTATTAGATGGATATTAGTGATTCCCAGTTTGGATTTCGGAATGGAGTGGGTACAAGAGAGGCACTATTTTCTTGTAACGTGCTGATCCAAAGATGTTTGGATGTTAATCGAGATATTTATGTATGCTTTATGGACTACAACAAGGCATTCTCGATGGAATTTAAAACATGACCGACTTATAGAAGTACTCAAAAACAAGAATGTGGATGTGAGGGATGTAACATCGATATCAAATTTATACTACAGCCAACAATCAAATGTGAAAATTGGAAGGGAAGTGTCAGAAGAAGTGGAGATGAGGAGAGGGGTCAGGCAAGGTTGCATACTGTCGCCGTTATTGTTTAATGCTTATTCTGAAGAAATCATACAAGAAGCTTTGGTAAACGAGACATTAGGCATAAAAGTGAACGGAAGTCTAATTAACAACATTAGGTATGCCGATGATACAGTCATAATAGCCGACAACTTGGAAGACTTAGAAAGAATAATGAACAAAATATTAAGATATAGTGGAGAACACGGACTCTCTCTTAACATCATAAAAACAAAATTCATGAAAATTAGCAAGAACAACAATAGGGCCTGCGTAGCGCAAGCGGTAGGATGCTTGACTCGCAAGCCGGTGGTCCGGGGTTCGAATCCCACCGCCGGCAAGAACATCTAGACATTTTAAAAATGTCTATAGGCCCCAGGTCGACTCAGCCTGAATAAAAAATGAGTACCTTGGGTAAAACCAGGGGTAATAATAGACGGTTGAAGCGTAGCACTGGCCATGTTACCTTCCTTGTATACCGTAGGCCCTAGATATAGCAGACTACCCTGCTATACTCCCAAAGCCGCGACAGCGGTATAAAACGGGAGACTATTATTACAACAATAGAAACGAAATATTAACGGTAAGGGGTCAGGAGATGGAAAGAGTAAAAAGATATACTTACTTGGGAACGATAATCACAGAAAATAACGATTATACTGCAGAAATAAGAGTCAGAATTGAAAAAGCACGTGCCAACTTCGTGAAAATGAAAAAGATTTTATGCAGCAAAGATTGGCCCTCAGAATAAGGCTAATGAAATGCTATGTACACAGTGTACTCTACTATGGAGCTGAATCATGAACATTAAACCGAAATACAATAAATCGACTTAACTCGTTTGAAATGTGAACATTTAGAAGATTGTTAAGGATTCCATGGGTAGATAGAGTCACGAATACAGAAGTGTCAAGGAGAATAGACAGAGAGAGGGAAATGGAAAATACCATAAATGTGATGAAAGGCGAAAGATACAACATCTTGAGATTCATAATTCAAGGAAAAGTAGAAGGTAGGAGAAGCGTAGTAAGAAGACGCGTTTCCTGGTTGAAGAACCTGAGAGAGTGGTTTGGTTGCAGCTCAAGGCAATTATTCAGAGCAGCTGCCTCGAAGGTCAGAATAGCCATGATGATTGCCAACCTTCGTCGCGGAGATGGCACTTAAAGAATAAGATGGCTGTTTAATATCATCATCAAAGTTTCATACTTGGAATAACAGAGGTACCTAATATGTTAAAATTCATAATAAATTTTCTCCAATTTCGCAGCTTCCCAGTCCGTTCAGGCAATGTTACCTCGGATAAAAAAATTCAAGGGAACGGCTTAGTACAAGAATCGGTTAGAAGCATAAATCTTTGTCTAATCTCCATCAGCGACATACTTAATCATTGCTCACCGCTTGTTAAAGGAAGACTATATGCTGATGACTTAGTTTTATTTGCCAAAGGAAAATACCTTGCACCTATTGAAAAACATTTACAACAAACAATCAATAAATTAGAATCATGGTCCAAGTATATCGGATTACAGTTTTTATCAACAAAAACTAAATGTATTTTATTCACACGCAGACATAATACTCCTCCACCACATCTGAAGCTGTATAATTAAATACTCTGTTTCACAATGTTCGATTTTCAGGTATGTTTCTCGATCAAAAGCTATTCTGAAAAAAACATGCAAAGGAATTTAAAATACCATGCCAAGCATAATTAAGTTTTATGAAAAATATTTCCAGTAAAAAACGTCAGTATTAAAAATCTTAGAAAATGTCCAAAATACAGCTCTACGAATAGCCACAGGCGCATTTCGAACATCAGGTAAAAGTATACAATGCCTGATAGGAGAACCTTTTCTAAGTTTACATGCAAATATCTTTGTCTCTTATACATTCACAAATCGATTTTATTATACTTTATTTGCAATAAGATTAGATCCAACATTTTATGAAAAAGTTAGAAGAAATCTTTATGACCTACATCTTCAATTTCCTGACGTTTTCCAAATAAATAAATATCCTAACTTCACCTTGGTAAACATGAATTCCTAAAATTATTGCCAACCTTCTTCTTATGGAGTTACAACATTTGTGAGTCTTGGTCTGCTTAACAACTTTCTTCCATTTTGCCCTATCGGATACTTTCCTTCACCACAGCCTGATGTTCATGATTTTAAGATCTTCCTCTACATCGTCTAACCACCTTTTAAGGAGCCTTCCCCTTATCATATTTCCATCTCTAAATTACTTTTACAGCTCGATTATTTAGTATTTTTTGGCCTGACTAAGCCAGTTTAGTCTTTATGACTAAACGAAATCTGCGCTATGCATTAATTCATCCAGCTCATAGTTAATTGTGTTCTCCACTAACCATCGCTACAATACAATACATTAATATCAATCTTAGTATAAACAAAAAAGTAAAACTTTAAGAGACCTGATTAAATAGTCATTCTTAAAAGTAATAGAATCAAAATCACTATAAGGTGCACACTGACGCATCCAAATAATCGGAGGGTGTTGAGGCAGCCGCAGATAAAGTCGATGGTGATTTTTTTCGTTTTATCACCATCGTTCAGTCAACCGCGTACACTACTTGATATAGGCCTGACATTCTCATAAGCTTAGTTTTCTCAAAATATATCTTCAATACTGCTTTTTGAGACCGAGTTTTTTCATAAATTGTCTATTTGATTTAATTTTTCTCTATCTATATTGATGCCCATATCTTCCCATTGATTGTTCTTAATATATATTATCTCTATAGCTTCCACGAACAATTTAGTCGTTGGGCACGGTATTTCTAATTTGATCTGTAAAACAATTGGAATATTGGTATATAAATGTATATATACCAATGGTACTATTATAAAAGACTCTTTCAACTCTTTTGTATGGGTAAGTGATTGTAATAATTCATACAACTCTCCAGTAAGGATGACAGTTATTGACAAAACACAGGTTTTCGGTTATACCCATTTGTTTACTTACGCTTTAACCTGAGGGTTATAACTGGTCATAAAACAGGTTATCCCAAAAACCGATGTTTGTTTTTTTTAACCAATAGCCAATACTCAATAGGTTACAATGTTACATTTACATTATACTTTAGTTTACTCTTTTCCATTTGAACCAGTCTCTCTAATGCCACCAAACTTCCGACCAACAACATATATTTTCTGACTATAAAAGCCATACAGGTTCTCCTCTGCTATCAGAATGCAAATGACTCACTAAATATCGGTAGCAAAAGCTGCTGTAGGTAAAAAGTGAGTTAATTTGGAAAAGAATTTTGAAACTGTTTCCAGAAAACCTGAACTAAAACCACTGTTCACCAACCCCAGGTGGCATAAAGACCAAAAAGGGTTTAATTTGGAATCCTCTTTGGCCTCTTCCGTCGGAAAAGAGTAGGAAGGAGAAAGTTTTCTAAATTCGGCAAGGTACTTCCTGACTTCTACGCCTTAATTGGATGTGGCTTTTTTCGATTTCAACGACTATATCATTTTTTGAACTATGATTCCGTGAGTATGGCATGGCATAGCAGATGATTCTGTAAAAGCTTGGTGCCTCTCTCTTGGAGACTACGAATAAGTTTTTGACATAGCTTTTGGGTTGCACTATGTTTTGGGGAGAGATTTTTTAAATACCTTTCGATGATATACACAAGGGAGATTACAAGGCTAGCAGTGATATACTAAGAACCCGAGATCTCCTTTGTGGCCTCATCAAAAGACAATAAATGCTTACAATTTCGTTACTTAATTCTGTCTGCACCAGAAATCATTCTCAATATTATTGTGATTGAGGGATTTGCCAATATTCCAGCTATGTAAGGGTACATTAGAGCGAACTTTTGGAGCGCATAGTAGATGGAATTCCATCTAGTTGGGATGGATTATACCAAAAGTTTTTTCGTACGATTTTTCCATAAGGACGTGGCTATGTCTAGCAACAGTGACTATGGTTTTAACTTCGGTAATTAAATTTTGTAATACCTCATTGTTTACATCCTCTAGACCATGTGTAACAGCTAAATTTATAATGCGTGCAAAACAATGCAGGTTTTTGCCCTCCCCGAGTAACTTACTCGCTACAACCACCATGTTGGCTTCACCACTCATGCAGCCACCAATAACTCTTGTCATAGGGATGCCGAATTCCTCGAGGAGCTCCTTCATGGTTTAATAGATGTAAACCCTAATAAGACTTTCCCGAAAGCATCGAACCCCACTATCATTGTCTTAAGTTAGTTAAGTATTATTTTCTTCGGATCTGTTCTTCGGTTTTTCACCGGTTATTACTTTAAAAAGAAAAAATCAGTTATAACTGGAACAAAAGAAAAACTGGAAAAACCAATTATTGCGAAGAAAACAAATTGGTTTTAGATTATAACCGGCAGGTTTTTCCCACCCCTACTCTGCAGTTTATGACGAAGCAATGCGAGAAGCACATCTGTGCATATAAAAAAGAAAAAATATTTTGTTGGAGAAGGAGATCGTGTTTAATACTGCTACTTCTACTTCAATGTCTTTGATTTGTATTTATATTCGCTGTTTTAAGAGTTGCGGAATCATCATTATCATTCTTGCTTTATAACCCTGCGTGAGTCCTAGCCTCCACACAAGAATGTCTCTTGAGACGTCCCTATCGATTGCCTTTTCCGTCAAGCACGTATTTCCATATTTCTCATGTCTTCGTCGATGTTATCAAGGAACCTTGTCCTGGGTCTTCCTCTTCTTCAGCGACCAATGGGTCTATCAAGGAGCGTTTTTCTAGCTATGTATTTTTATTCCATCCGAATTACATGCCCTATCCACCTCAGACGTTCTATATTAATATGTTTTACGATATCTGGTTCCTGGTAAATTCTATAAAGTTCGAAGTTCTCCACACTCCATTGCCATTTATTGATCCATAGTTTTGCCTTAGTACTTTTCTTTCAAAACATCCTAGCATGTTTCCATGTGCCTAGGACTAGGCGTATTATTGTTTTGTAGAGTTTTATTTTTATATTTCTCGATATAATTGTGGATTTAAGGAGAATATTGAGCCTAGAAGAGCATCTGTTGGCCTGAGTTGTGAAATAATATTCCCAAATTTATGTTATGTTTTGCCAGACATTAGTACTATATTACAATCTTTGACTATTGAGGAAGATCGTTATATATTTTTAAGGAAATATTGCAGTAGAGCAGCAGAGCTGGAAAGATACCATTCCTCCAGCAAATGTTTACTAGAACAACAGCAACAAGTTGTTTTTAAGCACTTAGTTAGCAAACTATTTTAAAACCGAACAAATACAAAAACAAAAACAAAAATTTCTAAACTAACTTCAAAATTAAGAAGTGATACTAATTTTATATTTATCTGCTTATTTAAATGCATTTTTAGAATCTTTATAATGATTAATAGAAAGATAAGTATTTTCACATAAACACTTTTGACTCGCTTTATGAGAACGCAAAATATGTTATTCATTCCTGTGTACAAATATGAAAAAGTTTCACTGTAACAGAATGGCTTCCTAGTAAACCTCGCAGACAACAAAGAAAATATTAATATATACAAAGACGTCAAGTTTCTAAAGACACTGCCACGAAAAGAAAAGTGCAACCCCCCTTATAATAAAGGTACAACATAAACTCCTAACCATATCTCCGATAAAATACTCTGGCGCAAAATATCCCGATAACATCGACGAAAGAGAGACATTAGCCGATAGATTAGAGCGTATCGAAATGGGCGCGACTTGTGATTACTGGCACGAGCCCTTATAATTTATCATAGCCGTAAAATCATTATTACTGACAACGTAAACGGTAAAATGCGGTCTGCTTGCTGGTTTAGAGGCGGTGAAAATTGCTCAGACATTCGATACACTATTCGAACAAAAGAACAGTGTGTGTATTGACACAGGAAGCTATTGAAAAATTACTGTGGTTAGGCAACATGCAAAACAGTGATTTGGTTACGTACCTGAAAGGGTTTGTAAATTAGGATTTAATTTTTATTTCCTTTTTTCATATCGTTATTAGAAGGCTTTTTAAACAAAACAATGAAGTACTTTTTTTCAACTTAAAAATCTACAAAATATGTAACTAGTTGTATCTGCCATGTTTCACTACCTGCCACATACTTAACTATTTTCTGAATTTTTAATATTTTATATATGTTTTGATTTGAAAAAGATGTACGAGGGCAAAGATTGCTGACCTTCTTACACCAGAAAATTTATCCATGATGAACTCTTTTTTCGATAAAAAGCCTCAGAGTAAATGGACATGAATCAGTCCAGATGGCAGTGTCAAAAATGAAATATATTATATCATAACAAAAATAAAAGAAATAATCAAACACATCGAAGTACTCAACAAATTTTCAATAGGAAGCGACCACAGATTAATCCGAGCTAAGATACTATTAAATGTCAAATTGGAAAAAACAAAGATAATTTTAAAAACAAGAAGAAAAAAATTGAATCCCCCAGAAAACAACGACATGTATGAAGATACACTAACCAGACATATAAAAGACTTGCAAGATGAAACGGAAGATGCAGATCAAGCAAATGATGTCATAACGAAGGCTCTAAAAGAAACGGAAAGGGAGTACTGCCCGACCGTTCTGACCCATAAAGAAGGACTAAGTCACTAAGCCAAAATACCAAAGAGCTAGTAACATTTTTTTTATAGTTAATATATTAAATTATTTCTAATCCCTTTACCTCCGTTGCTAATATGCCCATGGTCGTATTCGCAAATAGGTTGTTAAATTTTATTGGAAACTACCGAAATCTTACGACAGAATCTACCTACTTATTTAAAGACGCCGGTTTGGTTAATCTTTAGTTAATCTTTTTCCGGTTTCGCGTCTGTTCCTTTGATAGATTTGTTAAATATCGTCGAAAGCACGTCTATAGTAATTTTTCTGTAAAAACCTAATTCCGAAGATTTTATTTTCGTCACGTTCCAAGTTACTTGTATCGTTGTTTACCTCGAACCCTTCGAACTTTTTACCTTCTTAGAAATGGATATTGTCCTATCGTTTTTGAGTGGGAGATATCTCACCTTTCTTGGGTAGTTTTCGTAAATTTTTAGAGAAGGAAAAGACATCAAGTTGGGCGATCTTTGAGGACAGACGCTCGTTACCTTACCGTCTCTGTGCATTTTTTTCTTTCACTCACAAAAAAGGTAGTGAATGAGATTCGCGTGACTTAGAGGGCTATGGAGCGCCAGATGTTGGGTGTCTCTCTAAGAGACCGAATCCCAAACGAAGAAATATGTCGTAGAACAAAAATAACAGACGCCATCGAAAAAATCGCGTTGCTAAAATGGAATTGGGTAGGACACATCGCCAGATTATCAGACAATCGATGGACATAACGTATTGTCGAGACTAAGACAAGAAGCAATACGGAGTAGAGGACGCCCACCAACTAGATGGGCTGACGACCTGAGGCGTGTTAGCAATAACTGGATGCAAGCCGCACAAGACAGAGAATGAAAAGAGCTAAGGGAGACCTATGTCCAACAGTGGACGTATACAGGTTGATAATGATGATGATGATATTATAGGATTAAAATCTGACTTTCTATAAATCTAACTTGTGATGGGTAGCTCTTTTAGACTCAGTAAAGGTTTAATTAAAATAAAAATAGTAATTATAGTAATCAAACGCCAATCCTACGGTGACGGCTCGGCTCGACAATTACGATATGTTAATATAAACGCATGGACATGTAAGAAGAACTAGCGACAGCAGATGGATAAAGAGAATAACCGAATGGAGCCCCATAGGAAGGAGGAAAAGAGGACGACCCCGAAAATCCTGGAGGAACGAAGTAGACGACGCCATGAGTAAGAGAGGACTAAACGATGGAGAATGGAACAACAGAGAGAGATGGAAACGGTTGAGCGAGGGAAGACAGTGAATACTGTAGAATCCCTAAATATATATATATATATAATATAAACGCAGCGAAGAAAGAAAGGACGGGTCAAAGGAATAGAGATGGAACGGGCCGATAAAAACTCCATCTGGAGAGGAGTAGACAGTGACTAATCAACACTTAGCCACAAGGAAGAACATTTCTGTCTCAGATTAGTACTCTAAGATGGGGTACGAAACTGCCACTAGAATAATACTCTAGTAGAAGCAGTTGGCCTTTAGTCAATACTTTAGGGCCACTGGAGTTGTTATCAGATCAAGGAGTTCTTACTAAATCAGCGCTCTAGCAGAACTCGATTCCCGCTTATGGATTACGCTTTTATACGGTCATAAGCCTTCCATCTCCTCTAGTTACTGAACTTGGTAATAAACACTCAAACAGTGCCGATATTATTTTAAAATCAACAAGTTTTTATTTAGTTTTGTGAAGAGTTTGAAAAATTGTAGACCTTAGCTTCAGTTGTTAGAAAAAATTAGTTTCTAAGCGTTTGAAAGAATGTTCCAAGTCATGTGGAAGCATTAAGTACGGTTTGAAGTGTACTGATTACTGCTCTAGCTGCCACGGGCCAACACGGGCAAATTTACAAAGCAATATTATTAATCTCGAAGAAGAAAATTCTGATAGCATTATTAACTTTAATAAAATTGATTTTTATATGATGAAAATTTGGGGAGTAGTTTTAAATTTAATGAACCAAGATCAAGATTTTGATGAAGGAATAGAAAATCCTTCCAGTCCAAAGAACAAGCAAGCACGCCTAGACAAATAATTATCCGGAAATTAAAAAAAAATACTTTCTAAATAAAATAAATAATAGTTTTTAGTTACATTGTATAAATTAAATGTAATAAAATAAAATTATATTGTTGTGAATATCGATTATCACAAAGCATTCGACAGTATCGAGAAATGGGTTTTCTTAATCGCATTGGACGACGCCTGAGTAGATTCAAGATATGCTGCCCTCCTTAAGAATATATACGATGATGCTACTTTTCAACTAAAAATAGATGATGATCTGGAAACTATGAACATAGACTTTGGCAAAGTTGTGAGACAGGGCGACACCATCTCACCCGAGTTATTTACTTTGGCATTAGAAAATGTCTTCAAAAAACTAAATTGGGCCGAAAAGGGATTAAAAATGGATGGAGTATATCTTAACCATTTGGATAACACAGATATCCATAAACTAAAATCAATGCTACAAGATTTGAATCACAAATCGAATCAAATAGGATTAAAAATGAATCTCGACAAAACAAAGATATTAAGCAACAGCCTACAAAAACATCACGATAAATAACATCAATACAGAAAAGGTAGAACAATATATATATCTAGGACATGCAATTAAAAACGAAAAGGAAAATCAAACCCTAGAAATTAAAAGAAGGACACAATTGTCATGGGCTTCTTTTGGTAAGTTGAGCTTCATTTTAAAAGACAAAAAAATTCCAATACACTTAAAACGAAAAACCTATGACACTTGTATACTACCAGTTGCATCCTATGGATTAGAAACTATGGCAATAACAAGAAAAATGACAGAACAATTAAGAGTAACTCAACGGGCCATGGAGAGGGCCATGTTAAATATAAGCCTCACAGACAAAATTCCTAACACCGAAATACGTCGAAGAACTAAAGCAACCGACATTATGGGAAAAATATCGACATTGAGATGGTAATGGGTAGCACATCTAGCAAGACAAGACTCCAACAGATGGTCTCATAAAGTGACATTCTGGAGACCTCGAGAAACAAAAAGAAGCTCGGGAAGACCCAAAAAGAGATGGATAGACGATATAACAGCTGTAACTGGAAAGCAGTGGATGAGAATTGCAAAAGATAGGGAAGCGTGAAAGCAACTGGAGGAGGCCTATGTCCAACAATGGATAAATAAAGGCTTAAGAAGAAGAAGATGATGATTATTTTGAAGATTAGAAAATTTTTATTAGGAAAGAGCTCCGAAAGAAAAAGGTAATGGTTTAAAGATTTCCATCCTAGTTTAATTAACGTCACAAATGCTGTCGTGGTCGTGTCATGCCGTATTTAAACGTTTTTTGTTATAAAAGAAGCATCTTACCAATTTGTTTTGCAACACCGTTTTCTAAATTTAATTTAAATGAATAGTTACCAAGATATTCTATTTGTTTATAAGCCAAACAATTGTTTATAATTTAAAAATATTCCTGAGGCCAAACAAATAATCCGATTTTAATACTATAAAGTACTCCTTGTACTTGTACTTGTACTTGTACGTTAGCTAGGTTTAGTGGTTTTTTATACGAAAAAAAATTGACAAACTCCTATTTGGTCTAGTTTTTATTGTGCAGAATTTTAAATACTTACTTACTTACTTTAATAAACCTACAGATCCTATAGCAATAGGCAGCGGAATAAGACAAAGGGACTCATTGAGCCCCATGCTCTTTAATTTAATCATGGATGAAATCATCAAAAGCGTTAACAAAGGAAGATGATACAGAATGGGAAACAAAGAAATAAAAATACTCTATTACTCAGGCGACGCAATATTGATAGCCCAATTTAAAGATAGTCTGCAAAGACTGGTCCACAGATGGTAAAACTAAAACAATGGTAGTCAGCAGAGAACCAACCAGATGTAAAATAGAAATTGATGGCATCAGCATTGAACAAGTAATGGAACTAAAATACCTGGGAAATACACTGTCCAGCTATGTAAACCTGGACAAAGAAGTGAGAGATCAAGTACAAAAGTCAAGAATTTATAAAGCCAGTGTAAGATCAATAATGACACATGCCTCAGAAACAAAACCCAACACAGCTACAACGCAAAGGCTACTGGAAACGGCAGAGATGAGAGTACTGAGAAGAATTACAGGAAATACCCTGAGAGATCGAAAGAGAAATGAAGACATTAGACGAAAATGTAACTAACGTACAGTGTATAAATGAATGGACACAAAATAGAAAAAAAGAATGAAATAACTGCATAAGAAGAATAGAGGAGATCAGTGTCATCAAAATAGCAAGAGATAAGTCACCAATCGGCAAAAGAAGTGTCGGAAGACCGCGCAAAAGATGGAGTGACAACCTTCTATAGAGATAGCAATCCGCCAATGAACAAGACGAATTGCTTATAAAGGGGAAGAAGAAGCAGAAGAAAAAGAAGAAGATTTTAAAGAATTTTAATTTTAAAATGGTAGATTCCATAACTAAGCGAAATCCATTAAATTGATTTTAATGAAATTTGGTAGATCATTTCATTATATTATAAAGATTTTCTAGGCGAAATATGAAGACCCTAAGTTCCTAAGTGCAATATAAGTGGTTAAAAAACATTGAATAAGAAAATGCTTGTTCTTCCCTTTGTTTTATGGTAGGGGTAATAAACTAAAACAAATTTAGCTGGTCGTATTTTATAGAAAATTTAATTATCGCCAATTTATCTCACTACTTCAAAATGAATCGTTTAAAAGTTATAAACGAGGAAAACAGTTACAAATATTTTAATTTTCTTATTCATATTTGTGATCTATTTGAGAGGGAGGATGAGTCAATTAATATTGCCGGAGTTATTGCACAACTTTTTCTGTAAAATTCAGAATGCCACTTTTCACATCTACCTGACGATTCATTGATGACGATTTGGATCTACCAAATCCGCACCTGACGATTTAAGCACAAAGACTGACAACACACACACACACACACACACACACACACACACACACACACACACATATATATATACATATATATAAATATATATACATATATATATATATATATATATATATATATATATATATATATATATATATACATATATATATATATATATATATATATATATATATATATATATATATATATATATATATATATATATACGTGTGTGTGTGTTGGTAGTTCTCTTTAATTAGTTAATAGATGGCTGCACCCCCTTTTTTATAACTACTTTGGTTTTAATCTAGGAGTAACGTCTCTGTTAGTCCGATAGTATCAGTCGTTTACGCCGTGTCTCGTATTCCGCAGACTCGTTAAAATTTTATACTTCCTCTTTTATGCGTACGTACTAGCGTAATAATTCCTTTTATTCATTTGCAATTTCATGAGGGAACTGAGCCGGTCTAAGAGCAATTCTCTAATTTTTACATTGTTTGGTATATTCAGTATATGTTTATTATTAAGAATGAACATACTGGAAAAGGAGTGTGTGGATACGTTGTATTTTACATGATGTTTATTTATATTCGCATATTCTAATCGTTACTTTAATTTTAAACTGTTTTATAATATATAACAGACAGTTTAAAACAGAAAATAAAAAATAGAAACAGACATGGAGTGAAATAATAAAAAATCTTTTCATTTTAAGCTTATTAGTAATGCTTACTTGAAGAACACTTACAAAAATTAATACAGAGGTATTGTTTTAACACAACAGTCAAAGAACATAACTATTAAATCAGGATATTTAGTTTAATTCAATACTTTTGAAAGAATCTATAAAAAATTTGTGTTACCAAATATAAGCTTTGTTGCCAAATAAGTCCCGCTTTTCCGGCAAGAACATCTAAAACACCTGCAACATGTTTTATTTTAATTTTTTTGTCTAATCTTTATTTTCTAGTCTAAAATGTTTATTTTATTATTTTTTTATGGCTTCAATTTTTATTTGCTCTTCTATCCTACTGTGATTAACGCATCTTTTGGTCACTACTTAAATTATTTCTGTTATACTTTAATGTTTTTACTCGTAATGAGTGCAAATGGTGACAATTTCCATGTGTAAACTGCTGATGTATTTTCGAAATAAAGAAATTCCTAACATCGTTTTGTAGCTTTTAGTAAGCTCGGATTTTGCAGTTTACTTAAATCACCATCAATGAAAAGTTTTTTGACGTCACGTTTCTTCGTAAAATAGCAGAAATAAGCATGCACTGGCACATTATTTAATAATAATTGTCAGTGGATGGATCATTTCTTTTCACTTTGAGTTTCAAAAACCCCTCCTGATGATTGGGAAATTATGAAATCCATATTCCATATAGAAAAATGGTGAGACTCGAATTGAAAAGAAATATCACGTCTATATAGAATTTTTTATTAATATATATATATATATATATATATATATATATATATATATATATATATATATATATATATATATATATATATATATTAATATTTACCATAATTGTTATGTTATTTAACATAATAACACATATTTAACATAATGTCGTTGGAATATTTCAGTTCTGTCGGGCTAGAATTAAAACAATTCTACTATCCCGTCACTTAATAGTTCGCCACCTGATCGTTGGTGAAACAAAAGTGTATTACTAATGTTTGTCTTGTTTTTATCAACAATTCCACCTTTGGCACTTTTGATAAAGCGGAATTAGCTGACGAAATATTATTTAGCGACAAGAAAACAGAACTGTTTTAATTCTAGACCGCCCGAACTTGAAGTATACCAGGGAGATTATTATATAAATACGTTCGAATTATCGGAATAATCACTTCTAATATATATATATATATATATATATATATATATATATATATATATACATATATATATATACATAAGAATGAATAGGTGATATAGATTTACAAAGTACTAATCCAATCTCATGCTTTAATACTTCACCATGGACTTTGCCCACTATAAACACCAGTCTTTCAACATATAACAAAAATAAACTCCAAGTAAGTTCTAAAGCCATCCTTCTTGGAACTCATTCACACCAAATAGTATGACTCAATCATCTACACAGACGCTTCTAAAGGTAAAAAGTAGGTTGGTTCTTCTGTCACTACAGTTGCCCAATTAACAAAAACAAAAACCTTGAAATCTGCACTAAATCACTATCCTGCATCCTGCAGGTTGAAGATACCTGCATCTATCAAGAATATTTACTCCCAAAATCCATTTATTCCAAGATTTTACAACGTCTGCCACCAATTAAAATATAAGAACGTATTGGTCAATATTATTTGGATTCCATCGGTAAATATTACAGGGAATGTAAATGCAAATCACGCGGCTAAAAAAGCATCCAGTTCTGATATTCCTATTAAAAGTAGTCAAGTTATAGTAGATTTACAACATACAGTTAATCAAATGTGCTTGACAGTCTGGCGAAACCTCAAAGAATTCAACAAGCTCAAAACTCCATAATATTCAA
Source organism: Diabrotica undecimpunctata (assembly GCF_040954645.1). Classification (NCBI taxonomy): domain Eukaryota; kingdom Metazoa; phylum Arthropoda; class Insecta; order Coleoptera; family Chrysomelidae; genus Diabrotica; species Diabrotica undecimpunctata. Next base: position 104,915,979 of record NC_092811.1, read on the forward strand.
CCCAAAATCCCAAATTTAAAAATACCAGCACTTTGTAGAAGGGACAACGTTGTCATAAGAAGACTAAGAATTGGACATTGCCATCTTACGCACGATTACCTAATAAGTCAAAGTAATCCTCCTTGGCGCCATAACTGCAATACCCGTGTCACCGTCAACCATATACTAGTTGAGCGCCAGCTATATACCAACACTCGAAGACTACACAAACTGGATGAAGACCTATCTGCCACTCTTAGTAACAGTAACTTTAATAATGTGATATAGTTGCCATATAGATGTTTTTCTTATTACTTTGCTCACATTGTAATTCTTTTTAAATATACTATAATCCTTACTTTTGTAACCCTGCGAATGGCCTTTGTTGCTTAGACATGTGTTCATATTTTGTCGGTTTTTTATTCTTCTCTTTACATTTTTAGTTATATTAAGATAGCGTAGTTTTTCTGTATCTGTCTTTTTAGAATATGACACATCTATAGAAGAAACTGGACTAGATATATTATTTTAATTCAAAGTTTTATATGGATAACCAGATCTTAAGCGTATTGATAATTTCAACTGGGTTTTAAATCTATTTTTGAATTGTGTAATTTTTAAGCTGACTTATCTTGAATGGAATTGTTAGATTTTCTTGTATGTGGTGTTTTTGGAGTGTTTATTTTTGCAGATATGTTTTTGGCCACTTTTAGTTGTATGTCTTAGAACTTAAGAAGTTTTTGGTAGGTGATCTCCAAACAAGTATTCGGTATTCTTTTCTCATAGTTATTTATGCTGGTCGATATTGTTTAATCATATTGTTCTCGTTTTCTATTAGAACGATGATTCTTGGTTTCCATAAACTTCTTTCTAAGTCTTCTTAATCTTTTGGCATAGTTTTCGATCTTTATGATTGATTTGTTTTTTTTATATGCTGTCATTTCCTTGCCGTCCAATGCCCTTTCGCACCTGTTATCTACATCTCGATTAAGTCATTAATAATTTAAGCTTTTTTTAGTTCACTACTTACAATTTTTTATCCAAAGATTCTTCTTTTGCAATGTTTGCTTTACAATTTTTTATGCCTCCATAATGATGCCTTTAAGTTCACCAACATGTTCTCTTTGCTATTTTCACCTCTTGGAAATGTATTCGTCTGTTTGTGTTACTGTTGTTTTAAAAGCTCATTAACACGTCTGCTGTAAGCAATTTGTTTGTCATTTGCAGTTTTCCTCCAAGAAATTGTTATTTTTGTTGCAGTTTTCTTTATTGCCTTTAGTTTTATCCGTATTGCCACGGCGACTGAATTATGATCAGAAAGATCCTTTCAGAACGTCATTTTTATATATCTTTTATTATTCGTACTAAAGTCCATTCGATAAGCTACATATTTTCAATTTATATTGTTCTTTTTTTCCACCTAATTGTTTCATAACTATATTCTCTATTCATAACATTTCTTTACATATTTAATAGAATCATTTTTTTGTGATACATCACAAACTTTTCCCGTTTTTCTATTTTCATTTTCTGCATTTTGGATTTTTTCGCTGATGCCGTACCTGTACAATCGAATGATTAACAGCAATTAACGTCGCGGTGTGTCATGTTTATGAGATTTTTTATGGGGTAATATGGTGACTAGAAATATAGGGTAAGGTGAAATAAATACAGTACAATGCGATAACTGAAACAGTGTCAGTGTAACTATTGGTTCTATTTTTCTAATTTGTTGTATTTGATAAGAGAAATTATTTAATTATCATTAATTATCAATGGACTCATTATACTCTTTACCTTTTTGCTGTGTTGTTAGCATTGCCATTAATAAATTAAGTTTCTACTTTTTTTCGAACAGCCAAGAAGAACTAATTGATCTCATAGGATTGGTTAAAAATAAGAGTCAAATATTTGGTCTGGGGTCAAACATATCCAAGACAAAAATCATAATATTGGATAGGTACCACAAAAATCATCAGCATATAACTGGTTTGATATTGTTAACTCAAATTTGTATCTGGGATCATAGACCACAGCAATCCTACAGAAGGAGATAAAATGGTTATCTAGCAAAGATTTTTATTAGTAACATAGTTAGATATGGAAAAACCCTCAAATGTTAAAAACTCTAAAAATGAGATTGGTAAACTGTTTTATATTACGATTATTTAAATATGGATGCCAATCTTGGACACATGATCGGAAAGGCTAAGATAGAGAACACGAAAATATGCTGCCGGAGAAGAATGTTACAAATTACATGGATTAATTGTGGAACAAATAATTGGATTTTTAAGATAACTAAATATTGGCTCAAAGACAACTAAAATAGACTGGAAACTATTTTAGACATACCATGAGACAATATATAGAGACAAGAGAAAGTAGAAAGCCGAAGATCACGGGGAAGATCTTCAATAAGACGGGTTAGATAAACCAAAAAAATCTACAAAAGATCAATGCACAAATTAATAGAAATGACCATACAAATTTATGGAGATCGACCACACAAAACAACGGCAATTCACTCAATGCCGTAGTCAAGACTGAAAACAGGGAGAGAGAGAATAAATTCGGGTACCAATATCTAAAAAATATGGATAATATATAGCCGTCTAAGAAATGCAGGAAAGTCATACAAAACAGTCAAAGTTATTTCCGCAAGACAATTAAAGCTATTTAATAACTGCCATATGAAGTGTAAAGAAAGATTTCACAAGAATGAGATAAAAGCAGTATTTGACGAATATTGGCAAATGGCGCTTTACTTAAAAATATCGGCATATATGTCGTCATTAATCGACATTCAGGATCTTCTCATTGCGCCGTCTCCTTTCGAAGGTTGGCGATCCAAATGGCAATTGTAGTTTTGGAAACTGCTGCGCGAAAGATCTCTGCGGATGAGCGGTCGAACCATCTCCTCAGGTCTTTCAGCCACGAGTTCTGGCGTCTTCCTACTGATCTTTTGCCCTGTACTTTTCCTTCCAGTATAACTTGAAGTAATTTATATCTTTCGCTTCTCAACACATGACCCAAGTATTGCATTTTCCTATCTTTGATTATTCTTAGTAATTCTTTTTGTTTACACATGCGACGAAGTACCTCAACATTAGTAACTCTTTGTACCCATGGAATCCTCAACATTCGTCTGTATATATACATCTCAAAGGAATCTATTCGTTTTTCTATTTCAGAGTCCATTGTCCAACTTTCACAGCCATACAGTAAGACAGAAAGAACGTAACATCTGATCATTCGGATTCTAAGCTGTAGACTAAGGTCTGATCTTGTAAAAAATGTTTTCATGCTCATGAATGTTTTCCTTGCTTGTTCGATTCTTGATAGGATTTCTTTTTTTGGATTACACTGGCTATTGATATTTGTTCCCAAATATTTTCTTTTACATTCAGGATAAAGCTACTTATCGTCGTAGGAGTAACGATAACAAACAAACATTCAGGATGTGTACCTATAAGTACCATTTTATATCCAAAGCTAATAGTCGGAACAAAACATAAACTTTTGATTTGCAGCAATGCCTACCGACTACCGATTTGAAATCATCTGCAATTTTTTATAAGCGTCTGCTGTGGACTTACAATCTAACGGTCCACGACAATGCAACCGGTCAAGCAATATGCTACATGTGGTATGAATCAATAACCGAAAGGAGGGCTAACCGCATCGCTTCCTGCTTATATCGCCATCTCAAGATTATAAAAAAATCAAGCAATTTGAAATTTATAGACCATAAGTTCATGATACCAGGACATAGCCGTCTAGAGGTAAATACGGAACATATTATTGAAGAAAAAAAAAAGACTGAACTGAAGGTCTGAACAAAATGAAGGTAGGAGTTGACATGGTAGATCAGTTATCTGATGTGATAGGAATTAACGCATTTGTAATTTACAAATGCAATCAAAAAGAAGATAGAGCATATCGCAGAAGAAGTTTTTGGAGAGAAATATTCGGAGGTCTCGTGAAAAACATGCGATAAAAAGACAAGCAGTTCAACACATACCACGTCCTATCTGAGAAAGAATACAACAAATATGGAAGCTACCCACAGAAACTCATCAGATACAATGAAGAATTGCCACAAGTTGGAAGTTGCTAAATTTGTAGCTCTAAACAGAATAGGAAAATGCTTTGAGGGGAGACTAAACTAGGACTTTTGTAATTTTAATTAATTTTTTTTGTAATTTCATAAGAAATGTATGTTTTATTTTTATAAACGATTACGCAATTACTTGTTCTATTACTTTTTTGAATTTTTTGTTTAAACATTTTTGTAAACTACCACCAGAGGTCACCAGTAATGTGTAAATTTCTTACGTTACTGCTGGAGGCTTAAATGAACTTAATTTTATTATTTGTTTACTAACTCACTATTTAATGAGTAAGTCTTATCTTTTTTGTATGATTATACATATAATTGGTTTTACTTTTAGTTAGGGCTTTATGGTTTGGGGTTCTACAAAAAGTTTAGTTTTTTAAGAGAGCTCCGTCACCAAAAATTTTGACAATTTTAAGTAATTTAAAGAATAACGAAATTAATTTGTCCAATATTTTGATTATTTAAGCAAACATAAAACCAATTAAAAACTACTTTAAAATTAAAGCAGAAATGTCACACTTATATTTATTAAATATTTTTATATATCATACTAAAAAAATAAAACGTTCAAAGTTACAATTTATTTTAAAATCCCCTCAACTACGCTCCTGTCTGCATGGAACACCAAAATTCATGTGCACTATTCTTTGTTTATTTATCGCTTGTCAAATGTAGTTCCTCAAAAATAAAACAAAAAATCGCATGAACCTGTTTACTTCAACTCTATCACATTCGTTACGGCCATTACGAATATCGGAGTAATTTTGTGCAAATATTGTCTCTGTATGTTTTAAATCATTTAGTGAAAATAAGAATTAATCGGTAATATTTTGGTATGTAGTACTTTGGTTAATATTAGTGGGTTTTAAACTTTTTGGATAAGTGCGTGAGTTGTATAAAGAAAACAAAATACATACACTTCAAGATTCTCGGCGTCTTGAAGTTGAAAAATATTTATTGTTGAAATAGGTAGACATGTTGAAAACTAAAGTGTTTTTGAAAATTATTCATTTGTTACGCAGTGCAAAATGTTTTTTAATACTTTAAACAGAAAGTTACGAAAAGTATTGGTAAGTACTGATTATTATAATAGACATAGACCGATATTTGATAAATTAAGCTTTATTTATTATATAAATTATAGAGCAATCAAAAAAATTGGAATTTGACGTCATCAAATTACCCTTAAAAATTATTTATGTGGCTTTTTGGGAGTTTTGTTACCACGCTAAACGAAGTGTGGATATATGGATTGACAGTTTATAATGCTTCTTTAGTTATGAACGTAAATTTTTTTAGAGTTTTTTTTTAAGAACAACTTGAAATAATGGTGTTCAACACAGAGCAAAAAACACAAAGTACATATATTGAATGTTGCTTTCATACAGGTAGGCGAGCGGTTTACCCCTCAAAACACGCTTAGAAACAGAATATACCGACTAAAATTCTTTTTGCATTTCTAATGCACCAAACCTTTTTTATTCGATTCTATATATTTTTCCAAGATGAAATGTATTTTTTTTTAATTTTTACAAGTGGGCCGGTAATTGTTATTAACAAATAACTTATACAAAAAAGCAATTGCACCGAATTGCTTCGGAATCAATTTTTTTAGGTGTATCTCATTAAAATAAACACTTTTTCTCTCTTGATAATTTTTCGAAAAATGCTTCCTTTTCGAGTTATTTGCATTTTTTTTGTTGAAAAAATGCCTTAGTGATTTTTGGGATTTTTTTTCTAAAAAACTACTAAATGAATTGCAATTCTACAAATAGCTTTATAATCTTTAAACCGTCGAGTACAAGTTAGAATATTTTGACAAGGATAATTTTTTTCTATTTTGCTAAAAACGTGGACCCAAATATTTCGAATATGCCTTTCGAGCAGTATACCGCTAAGTGTGTACAGCGGTTGCGGCGATACAGGCGTGCGGCGCGTAAAAATATTTGTTTAGATTTAAAAAATTAATTCAATACAAATATTACGTACAATTTATTAAAAAAAAAAGATATTTCTAATTATTTTTATATAGACATATTATAATTAAAACAATTAAAATTAATTTTTTACAATGCTATAATAATGTAATTTTTCTTTTAATATACGTGGTGACTATATTATTGAATGTTTTATTACAGTGAAATACATTAAGCAATATATAATTAATTTTCATTGAAAAATATAATAAAATTTAAATATAATATTAATTATACATCGTTTTCATTGTCAATAATTTGAAAATTTTCGTCAACAGCAACAGGATTTCTATCTAATAAGCTGATTTCATTGTCTTCAATAGAGTCGTCTTAAACATTTTTACAATTCTCTGGTGTACATGCACATACTGCGCAGCATTCTAAATTATAAGAAATACAATTACATTTTTCGTAGAACATTTTCCGGTACATGAGCAGAAATACTTTTGTAACATATCTAAACTAGTTTCGCCTTCAAAATAATTAAAATCGAAACAATTATTTTCCATTGTCCAACCATGGGTTAATGGATCAAGAGATGAAATAATATTGTTTTTTGCTTGAATCCATTCATTTATTGGCCACTTTGCTCTTAAGTAATGTTGTAATAATGCTGGTTTCGAAGGTGGTAATTTTTCATTAGATGCATTTTTTTTAATGCAATATTATATCTTAATTCATTTATGGATTCATGATATTTTTTAAACTTATTTTGAGGGTCATACAGTTTAGATAAAAATAGAGTCAAAACTGTAAGTCCTTCATCTAAAGGTAAAGTAGGCAAATTTCTTAATTTTTCCAATTGACTATCAGCTAATTTCTGCAAAGCTTTATAAGCCTTCTTTTTTCCCATATCATAAAATGAACTTGTGGTATCATAACTTGTGGTTTAAAGATTATAAAGCTATTTGTAAAATTGCAATTCATTTAGTAGTTTTTTAGAAAAAAAATTCCAAAAATCACTAATTAAGGCATTTTTTCAACAAAAAAATGTAAATAACTCGAAAAGCAAGCATTTTTCGAAAAATTATCAAGAGAGAAAAAGTGTTTATTTTGATGAGATACACCTAAAAAAATTGATTCCGAAACAATTAGGTGAAATTGCTTTTTTGTATAAGTTATTTGTTAATAACAATTGCCGGCCCACTTGTAAAAATTAAAAAAAATACATTTCATCTTGGAAAAATATATAGAATCGAATAAAAAAGGTTTGGTGCATTAGAGATGCAAAAAGAATTTTAGTCGGTTGATGCTCTGCTTATAGGGGTAAACCGCTCGCCTAAGGCCTGAACGTAAATGGCCAGCGGCACTAGTCAATTTCGGGATGCGTGAATTATTTTCGCAAGGAATATCTTACGTTAGCCTAAAATATTTTTTTTTTATTTATTGTTTTAACAAAATGTGGGCAAACATTTAGATACATCGGTAGTTTTTGTGAAAAAACTAAAAGTGGTCGTTAATCTAAACTTACAGCTGAGAATATTAAAATGGTTTAACATGTCATACTTATACTTATACCAGAAACCAGAATAATCATTTCAATAATGACTCAATAAACAGATAGGAACTTTCCTCTCCGTACTATGTCATGTCCATTACTGAACGTTTGCTAGCATATTCGCTATCACAATGTTATTCACCACTGCTTAGAGTGACGACCAAGAATGATTAAACCACACATATATGTCACTAAGCCATGACGTTCTTCTTAGACTTGGACCCCTCTTTTTACAGTTTGTCCTGAATAACTGGATTTCGGACACCATATCATTGGTAAAATACTCTAATTTTCGTATTTTTACGATTTTCACTGGTTAGGGTTGTTTTTAAGCGTTGTAATACCATTTAATTTGTTGCTCTGCCAACTCAGATTATGCATATCAGCCTTCCATACACCCACATGTAGAAAACTTAATGTTTACTTAATCAAGATTTAGTAAGCGTTTATCTTTCAACTTCATACAATACTCCATCTACATAAGGCCTTCTTCATTCGGAGGAACACTGTCGAAGGCATTTTCAATGAGGACTTTTTTCTCTTTGTTCATATCCCAATTGTCATTTATGTTTGAACCGTAAATTAAAATTAGAATATATACGATCATATTTGATATACAATATAGTTCTCACATATTTACTTAAAATTGATTTCAATTTTACCTTTATATAAAGTACTATTGAATTTTTATTTCTAGAATATTTATTCAAAAGGTAGTTAGTACCGCTCCAAGAAATTAGTTTAAGTTCTGCGGCGCAGTAATTATGCCGCATGCTGTTCCAATGTATTTTGTTGCGTGGTATTTTTATCATACTGCGTTTGCTATACATTTATATGGGAGTAGTAAATATGTGGCTTGGCAGACCCAAGTCGCTCACTTCCCCTTAATTTCAAGTTTCGATTACCAAAGAACTCAGTATATGCGGATAGGTTACTTTTATTTCTATATCGTAGGAAAATTAGGTATACATGCTTTGGAAGTTTGTTAATTAAAAAAAACTAAACAATTTCCATATGGAAAATATATTACAGACTTAAAATTTGCAACATTTTTAGAACTATATTGTGTTAGCAGAATGGGCTACAAAGAAGCAGGAAATACAGTAATGCTTATTGCATGCTATACATTTCTAGGGAAACCGAGGAGTCTTATTGGAGGAAATTTTTTTATCGTATTCTTGTAATATTCGGTGGAAACATACCACCCAACGATTTTTTGTTTCCACAAGTTTGTGCTTTTCTTGAAGCTCTACCTCCGGTGGCGCTGTGGATGGAAAGAATATAGCTCTGTAATTTTTCTTTTTAAATTTATTTACAATTTTTAATCAACTTTGATTTTATCTCACTGTTCCAACTAAGTAAGTTTTATGTTTAAAAAGCTTACGAACCAAAGTAATACTTGTGCAAAAATTGTCGGTGTAAATCGTATGACCCTTTTCAACCAAGTTTTGTGTGAGATGTAAAACTACGCCTAAGGTTAAACGTATATCCTCCTATCAAACATAGTTTGTACAACTTAACTCCTTATTTATAACGTTTATTATTGACATACTGCAGAATAGATAATAGTCCCCGAAATGGCATAATTATTTCATCAACACATAGTTCTTTTTCTGGTACAATAACATCTTATGTTATTGTACCAGAAGAAAGTAACCCTGTTTTTCCTGATTTTGTTTTTTCTTGCTATTATTTTCTCTTTTTGTTTGATTCAGTTATAGGGATTCTATGAGGTTTTTTGACTTGAATAGATACACTTTTTGATCTAGCAATAATTATTGGTATAGATATACACTTTTTTATTTTCTTTAGTATTTATATTAGAATATTAATATTAGTAATTGGCTAAATAGCTACGCGCTAAAGCCACAAAAAAACGTTTTCATATCTCTTTTGTAGCAGCATAGATATAGCCCAATCTGGTTAAAAAAAAGGTCGAAAATTTTTTTCGCAGGTATCTGAAGCTTTTAAGACATACTTAGGTGGGGGTTACTAGATGAAGAATAGATGAACGAAAAAGTACTCGTATTTACCTTGTAATTTATGGTCACAATTTGATTTTTTGTCCATAAGTGTTTTCGGTTATATTTTACACAAACAATATTTATATCATTTTTTTATATTAGGAATATCTTTATTTTCCCGTTTTTTAAATTAAAATTGATAAATAATTTGCGGAGATATTTGCAAAAAGCAATTTTTTTGCACTAATTTATAAATTTTATTATTTTTTTTTATTATCCAAATAAAATATTATTAATACATTTAAACATCGAGGAATTACCGTCTTTTAAATTTGTGCGAAATTTCCCGTCGAACGGTTAAATAGTTTAATAGTTATTTCTTTTGTTTATCACTGAGGCTACATATTTAAAATATTGAACTTGCTCTATTAATGATGCTAGACACATTTAGCAAATTTCATAGGATTCTTTAAGACTTAAACTATCTCAGAAGTTAAATGTATATTGCGTTTTCATCAAAATTATTTACAAAATAAACGTTTGATAAAGGGGTATGTTTTTTACTTATAAACAATTGTAATAACTTCTATATTTTTCAAGCTACAAACTTGTACGTACAACCATTGGATAGCTGGAAAAAACTCAACTCAACATTAAAAATATGCTATGACCAATAGGAACGAAGTTAGGGACTATTTTTTTAAAAATCATATCTTAATTGTTTATAAACATTAAAAAGTAAAATTTGCACAAATTTTATATGAAAATCTATACTTTATATTGAAACTTAATGCTATAAAATTCATCAAATTTTTCGAAACTTACAGCCCTTCGAAACGAAGGTACTTTCGAAAGATCGACATATGAAAGTGGAGAATAACTGTTTTAGCTCCGTTTTTTTCTTCGAGATCGAAACTTCAAATTGAAACACGTAGGAAAAATTTACATTATCTCGGCTTCCATTGCAGCTAGAAGCCTCTTTTTTAATCTGGGGTAGCTCGTCGAAATATGAATAACTACATAGTTTTCACTGGCCGGGAAATATGGGAAACCACGGAAAAATTGACTCCACTTGAAAATCACCGTAAAAACTTACTTTTTTTTAATTTGGCTGGAATAGTCTGTCGCAGTAGTAATAATGATGACATAATTTGTAGAAAGTTTCGATTTTCATTCAAAAACGTGCAAATTTTACTTCTGAATGTTTATAAACAATAGAGATGTGATTTTTTAAATAATAGTCACCAACTTCGTTCCTATTGGTCGTAGAAGGTTTTTTTTTAATGTGCGTTTTTTTACCAGCTATCCAATGGTTGTACGTACAAGTCGGTATCTTGAAAAATATAGAAGTTATTACAATTGTTTATAAGTAAAAAACATACCCCTTTTTCAAACGTTTATTTTGTAAATAATTTCGACGAAAACGCAATATCCATTTAACTTCTGAGATAGTTTATGGCTTAAAGAATCCTATGAAATTTGCTAAATGTGTCTAGCATAATTAATAGAGCAAGTTCAATAGTTTAAATATTTAGCCTCAGGGACAAACAAATTAAATAACTTTTAAACTATTTGACCGATCGAGGGTAAATCTCGCACAAATTCAGAAGACGGTAATTCCTCGATGTTCAAATGTATTAATAACATTTTATTTTGTTAATAAAACAATTAATAAAATTTGTAAACTAGTGCAAAAAAACTGCTTTTTTTGCAAATATCACCGTAAATTATTTATCAATTTTAATTTAAAAAACGGGAAAATAAAGATATTTTTGGTATAAAAAAATGATATAAATATTGTTTATGTAAAATATAAGGAAAAACACTTATAGACAAAAAATCAAATTGTGACCATAAATTATTGTTTTAAAAAAACGCAAGGTAAAAATACGAGTATCTTTTCATCTATTCATCATCTAGTAACCCCCACCTATGTCTTAAAAGCTTCCGATATCTGGGAAAAATTTTGCCGTGAAATCGATGATTTTTTGCATAACCAGACTGGGCTAATAGAAGAAGTTTTTTTTCTTATTTTTTTAGAAGATTTTCTTATTCTGTCATTTTAATCCAGAAATATAGATTGATTATTGTTAAAATGGATGACTCATAGTATGTATTAATTCAAAACGATTTCTACTTATGTCTATGTGGTACATTGAATTATTTTTGTAAAAAGGACTTTTGGACCAGTAATTTGTGATTTTTGGGTATGAAAATAATCCCATTTCATTCATTTCAATTTTTTTAGTTGTTTCGCGCCACCATTTTAAACGGACACTTTTATATTTTGTTTGGATTTTCTTCTGCACTAAATATCTTTATTATTAATTAGCAACATAATGTACAAACGTTATAACCTTTACAAAAAACATGTCTATCAAAGTGGGTTTTACTTACTCTGAGCAATATAAGGTCAATCTTAAATACATTTGCCCTACTGGTCATGTGTTGTACTTTTTTACATATTAGTACAGGGCATTTGCCTGACGAGGTATCACTTTTACTGCCTTTTTTACTAGGTAAATAATCATCTTCAGAGTTTTTGCCGCATAAATTGCTTTCGTCGAATCAGATCTAGAACCATTTGAATGCGACGTTGTTCTCTCTCATAACTCATTGTTTCAACTATCTATAGCAGTATGATAAATTGCACTCACCGAAGCTATAATTACAAAGGATCAAACAGTGTAAAATATAACACACAAATCCACGAATATACAGGTTGCAAGAGGAAAGTGGGGCACTATTTGTAAGCCGTATGGACAGTCAACAAAAATATTTCTTTAGGTTCTGTGGCACTTGAACTATGCTATAACAAAAAAAAAACAATTAAAATATGTTTCATTTTTAAAATAATACTGCAACTTTTCTGAAATATATTATACACCTAAATATTGGCTAATTGGCTATGCCAAAGCCATTATACAATAAAAAAAAACTAAATATTGATAAATATTTTGGTAAATTTAAAAAATCGCTAGGTAGCATGGGGGTTCATTTTTTTATTTAACTGACGAGTAACGTGTTAAAGTTTGTTATCTAAACTTTTATTATAATTTCAAGCTAAACACAAGTTTTAATCCATTGAAAAACTACGATATAAAGAAAAATCTATTGAATACAAATCGGTTATTTTGCTACATATTTTGAACCGTCATTTGACTTAATAAAATGACCGATAAAAGTCCTTTCTCACATCCAACATACATCGATTCTCAATATCTTTGGTAGATAGAAAAAGAACAATTGCAGTTTTAGTACGAGAGAGGTAGACTGGAATATATTTTATATCCTGTTTAACGTTTTAAAAGTACATTTAAGGAATGGATATTACCAAAAAGGAAAAAAAAAACATAGATATATAAAGAATAGAACTTGTAGTCCTGTGTTACTATAAACATTTTTCAGTCAATAGTTCCTAGAAACAATTATATAAAGAATGAGGAAACGGTAATTGAAATAAATAGTAGTTTCTACTGGTAACGTTAAATTGCTCAGCTTAGAAAAATACCGCATAAAAATGGTAATAGATGACAGAGATGATGTAAAAACAATGACTGGAGAAAAAAGGAAACATATTATTTCGATCGAACATGATAAATCACCATGTTCGATCGGTGGTTTTAAAAATCATACAAAAAATCAGTTCAATAAATGCATCAGCTCATAAAATATACTCCAATTTTTAACAATAAACTAAAAAATATTACGGAAGTCTTTATATGAGAAGCACAACATTGTCTTCCAAAAGGCAGGTCTACGATTTTCTTTAAATTATTTAAAAACTTTATTACTATTCAATGAACATCGCTATTTTTTTTATAGCGATATATGTTCTTTAAAGTTTAATCTAATTAATCAAATGCAGTTAAATCATTAAAATATGCAAGTATTAATAGCCAACGCCCAAACCTTTCATAGGTGGACGTAGATATGGAAGATGGAACCAACTACCAAAATACAAAATTTGATATTATTGCTTATATGGCATAAGGAAGGTTCAAACTTTGTTTATCAAAAAAGAACCAAAGGCTTCAGCATCAATATTTTTGTATTATAACAGTTTGAATCAACTACCATTTACGTAACTATCGTTTTGAGATTTGCATTCAGGATCCAACCGCATAAAGTCAGTCATGTATTTTACAAGAGGGAACCAACTACATATGTGTTTACTAAAATGAATCAAAGGAGCCATATTGTATTTTACAAAAGAGAACCAGTCTTGTTGAGTTGTTGCCTGTGCTTGTTGCTGTAGTAGTTTTCCGTATACTGATATCTGTTTTTAGTTACTGTTACTTAATATAATTTAGTTTAAAAACAACATTTTTCTAACTAAGAATGTATTCACGATCACGAGACAAAATGATGGTAGATATGTGCAATGAACCACAGGAGAATAAAACACTTCTGATAGTTCAGTAGAAGTTCCTTATACAGATAGGCCCAAAAAGGATAGGAAGAGAAAATATGGAAATATGAGCAGGGAGGACAGAAAAAAAAGAAAAAATCTTAATCATATGTGAATACTAAAGGTATTAAGGTTTATTCAAAGTCATTTAGAGATTAGGTTAGGTTAGTATTAGATGGCCTGCGTAGCGCAAGCGGTAGGATGCTTGCCTCGCATGCCGGTGGTCCGGAGTTCGAATCCTACCGCCGGCAAGAACAACTAAACATTTTTAAAAATGTCTATAGGCCCCAGGTCGACTCAGCCTAAATAAAATGAGTACCTTGGGTAAAACCAGGGGTAATAATAGGCGGTTGAAGCGTAGCACTGGCCATGTTACCTTCCTTGTATACCGTAGGCCCTAGATATAGCAGACTACCCTGCTATACTCCCAAAGCCGCGAAGCGGTATAAAACGGGAGACTATTATATTATATTTAGAGATTATATATTAATCTATATTTATACTATGTGATTTGAATGGCAGAGTAGGGAGAGAAGAAAATAACAGAGTCGTAGGAAGATATGGGGAACAAATAACCAATGACAACGGAATGCTTCTTAGAGATTTTTGTGAAACAATGTCTTTCAAAATTATGAATGGCTTTTTTCAACATAGAGACATCCACAAATTTACATGGATACAATCTACATGGATGTAATCAAACGTCAAACTTCCCAGCTGAAAACAACTGACGTAAGGGTATACAGTGGATCAGAATGTGGATCCGACTTATGGCCAACGTAATAGTTACCTATCGCAAAAACAATAACACTCAGGTACAGAATATAGAAAAGGGACAAGAAGTAACATCCCCTAAATATAACCTAGAAAGCTTAAAAGAAGATTCAACGAAATCTATACAAATTACGACTGGTCACAAAATTGCAAAATGTGGATCGAGAAAATATATCAGCGGAAGAATTATACCAGCAACTTACAAAATGCATTCATGAGGCTACAAGTGAAACTTTGGAGTATAAAGACAAACATGAAACATAAAATCAAGAATGGTGGTCGGAGAATATGCAAACGTTAGTAAACAAGAAGAAAACTGCTTATTAGAAATGGATGTCAACGAGAAAGGAGGAAGATTACAACATACATAAAGGATTAAATCGAGATGTAAAAAGAGAAGTAGTGAAAAGTAAAAATGAGATGTGGGATCGAAGATGTGCAGAGGTGGATAGGTATGTGGGTGGAACAAGAGTTGGGCAATAATGGAAGGTGATAAAGTCTCTCCGGAGGAAAGGAAAAGAAAAATCTAATTTACAGTTAATAGATCTAAAATAGTGGAAACACCATTATGAGGTCTTACAGACAGAGTATAAAGGTAAATTCCAAGAGATCGAAATGGAAGAAATATCCGAACATACACAAATAATTAAGATAACAACCAGAGAGTGAAGCGATGCCCCCAAAAGATCGAAAACGGTAAAGCAGCAGGACCTGGAGACATCTAAATTGAATTGGTAAAGTATGGACCAAAAATATTATATGAGATCTTGGTTCAACTATTTCACAAAGGCTTAAACGGACAAATGTTGAATCCGGCCGCTCAATATTCAAGAAAGGGGATAAACGCAAATGCTCAAATTATAGGGATATAACTGTGTCAGCTCAGTGGGGAAGTTGTACGGTCGAATAATAAAAGAAAGAATAAAATCAGAATACGAAGACATAGAAGAACAAAATGGATTTCGTGCAGGAAGATCGTGCACTGATGGTATATTCATTCTGCAGCAGGTAATCGAAAAACGGAAGGCAAGGAATCTATCTACCCATTTATTGTTTGTAGATTTGTTAGAAGGCATACTATACGGTACCTTTGAAAAAACTGTTTCAAACATTGACGAAAGTAGGTCTCAGTAGAGAGTATGTGGATGCTATCGCAAATATATACAAAAATGCAAGAAGTGTCGTTAAAGAAGGAAACTTTATATCTGAGTTATTTCCAATAACAAAGGGTCTTAAACAAGGATTTTATCTATCTTCGACCTTATAAAAAATATATATTCAATCATCGCTAGAGCAGTGGAGGAAACAAATATCTGGAATGGGAATAGACATAGGCGGTGGTAAATGTCTAGCAACTT
The DNA here is from genome assembly GCF_040954645.1 of Diabrotica undecimpunctata. NCBI lineage: Eukaryota > Metazoa > Arthropoda > Insecta > Coleoptera > Chrysomelidae > Diabrotica > Diabrotica undecimpunctata. Next base: position 104,932,059 of record NC_092811.1, read on the forward strand.
TATTTTTCGCAGATGATCAGGTAGTCGTAACGAATGATGAGAAAGACATAGACTACATGTTTAAAAAACTAAAGAAAGAATATGAAAAATGGGGCCTCAATATGAATAGGTTAAAGACAGACTATCTTAAAATAGAAGATGATAAAGAAGATCCAGAGTTAGAAATTAGAAACACAAAAACCTGTAATGAATATAAATATCTCGGATATATAATATCTAAAGAAGGCACTACCAAAAAAGACATCGAAAACAGAACACAGCAGGGAAAAAAAGCGGTAAACATTCTAAACTTTCTACTATGGTCTAAAGATATTAGGCAAGAAACGAAATTGACAATCTATCGAACCTTGATAGAGCCTATTATGACTTATGGGCAGACGTTTGGCAGATCACGCAAAAAGATAGAAAAAGAATAGAAGTAGTAGAAATGGAATTTCTAAGGAGAGCGTGTGGTGTATCCAAAAAAGATCATATTAGGAATGAAGATATTAAAAGGAGGACAAATACTGTATATTCCAGTGTAGACAGAATTGAAACGAGACAAAAAGTATGGTAAAGTCACGTGATGTGAATGAATGAATATAGATGGCCAAAGAAAGCTTTAAATTACATACCACAACAAAGAAGAAGGAGGGGAAGGCCTTCAGTTGCCTGATATATATATATATATATATATATATATATATATATATATATATATATATATATATATATATATAGCTATTGCCTGCATTATATATATATATATATATATATATATATATATATATATATATATATATATATATATCTATCTATACAAGGATTTTTACAGCTGTCGCCGCCTTCCTTCTTTCAGCCAACGTCTCCAGGCCTTCCTGTTCTGCCATTCTCCATCTCTAAGGTCTCGTCTTTCCATGGCTTCGTCCACTTCATCCCTCCATGATCTTCGGGGTCTACCTCTTTTCCTCCTTACTATTGGGCTCCAATCCGAAATCTTTGCTATCCACCTTGTATGGTCTGTTCTTCTCACATGTCCATACCAAATTAAACGTTTTTCTTCGATGTAGCTGAGTATGTGTTGTTCTACTGCTATTCTTCGTTTTATCTCCTCATTTCTGATGCGATCCATTTTTGTCACTCTGCAGCTTCTTCTCATGAACTCCATTTCAGTTGCTGTGATATTGGACCTGTTTCGTTTATTTATTACCTAATTCTCTGCTCCATAGGTCATTATACTGCGTACCAAGGTGTTATAAATTCTGTTCTTTGTATTTCTGGTAATATGTCTATCCCACAGTACCCCACAGTAGGACTGTATATATATATATATATATATATATATATATATATATATATATATATATGTATATATATATATATATACATATAGAGAGAGAGAGAGAGAGAAAGAGATTATATAATGTAACTGTCACAACAAATGAATGTTATGATGAGTAAGTAAACGTTAAAGAAAAGAAAATTATATTTAATAAATTTTGGGAGCTAGGGGATTACAACTCTTAAAACATAATGATTAAAACTACTGTTAAGGAATCTAAAGTTACACGTCATAGTGGTAATGATAATAACAAAAGATTATTCAGTAGAAAATATTATTTGGATGAAAAGGAAGTATGTAGAAATGTTTGTCTGTCTGCGATCCTTATTTTTGTTTTTCCGGGGTTGACCTGAAGTTCATAGCTAATGTAGGTCATGAATAAATGAATAAATTTAATTCTCAGTAAATTTTAGAACAACTTTTTTTAGTTTTTAAATCTTTTTGTTTCTATCTCTAACGAGATGAACATAAGACCTTACAGTTGTTTCACAATGAAACTATTTACAGCCTATTGTGAATTATTAATTGTTTTATGATTTCCTCGAATTTCCAGACCATGTTCTTAAATTTGTGTAGAGCGAAAATTACCAAAACAATATTATTTCATGTCCCAAGTAAAGTTTGTTTAGCAGTAAATGGTTGACTTCAATTAGTACCGACTATAAACAACGACAAATATTACCTTCAAATTTTTGGGACACCTATGGGTTCCTCAATCTCTCCCATCCTAGTTAATTATGTACTGGATGATTTAGTATCTGACCGTCTGGGTCTTTTAGATTTCCAAATCCCTTTTATTAAACGGTATGTTGATGACTTATTACTAGCCTTACCTCCAGACAAGATTCAGGCCACCTTGTCTTTATTCAATGAGTTTGATCCTCATTTACAGTTCACTGTTGAACTTGAGGACTCCAACACAAATAGTATTCCCTTCTTAGACATGCGTGTCATTAGAATGGGAGATAACACCCTTACTACAAGTTGGTACAGGAAACCAATGGCCTCTAATAGGTTTCTCAACTACCATTCTTGTCATCCCTTTAAATACAAATTAAACCTTATTAAAGCTTTAAGCTGCAGGCTAAATAGACTGATACATCCGATTAATCGAAGGGAATCCTTTCAATTACTTAAAAATATTCTGATTGAGAATTCCTATCCATCCTCCCTTATTAATAAATACCTTTTCGCTCAAAGCTATGGTTCTTTAAATGATATACCCAATGGTGACCAACTTAGAATGATATCAAATAATTCAATTAATAACACTGTTCTGCCTAATACTGTACTTGGGAATCCAACTACCCATTACTCCTCTTTACCTTATTTTCCTCAAGTTACTGAGAAACTCGTTAAACTGTACAAACATAATAACGTACCTGTTAAAATTGCTATTAAGAATGCTAAGACTGTCAGGAATTTGTTCTCTAAAACTAAAACACCTCTGTCCCTTCTGGAACAAGTGAATGTAATATATCATATACCTTGTGCTGAGTGTGACTCATGTTACATCGGTCAGACTGGGAGATCACTGAGAGGGCGTCTTACGACACACCGCAGTGATATCAATTTATCTAAGCATACTTGTGCTCTTGCCCAACATGCCATTAACACTAAGCATGAAGTAAACTTTAATGAAGTTAAAATTCTTGGCACTGAACGCAATCTCGTTAAAAGACAGTTTTTAGAAATGTGTGCAATATTAAAACATCCTAATACTCTTAATAAGAGAACGGACATTAGTAATTTGAGCCAAATTTATCATGCATTAATTTTACAGAATTAGGCTTGATATGTTGTTTACTTAAATTTTGTCCCATTTTGGGGTTTTCTTTATCACATTTTCTTATAATAAATTTAAATAAAAATAAAAATAAAATATAAATAAATTATTCCTTCTTTAATTAAGATTTATCAACTCATTTTTTATTAATATTTGTCAATAACACTTTTACATAATTAAGTAATTGTTCTTTTTGATGAACTTGTTTGATAAAACTTTAAATTGAATCTGATTCATAGAATCCTTTTCATTATGGTCCTTAATATTTGAACCTTTGGACTGTGGAAATTTTTTATTAATCTTCACCTGTTAGCTGGCTAACTAGTGACGTCATAATATTAAAATATATGATATATTGGATTGACTTCTCTTGCTTTGTTCTTTGTTGACAGATCAATCACTGTAGGGTTAAATGGTGATCTTAACCACCTTTTCCTTTCACTGCTTGGTTTTTTAACGACAAGTTGTCAACCAAATTTATCACACTCTTTGAATATACCGCCTTAATACATAGAGGTTGGTAGCTTGCCTTGCTGTTTATGTCATTGTGACTTCAAGGCCATTTCTACTCACGTTGTTGTGCGTGGGTGTCAAAACTTTTAAATTCATTTACCAACGAGCCTCAGTAAGCTAAAGACTGGTAACTTCATTTTTTTTCTTTATTACTATTAATCTTTAATAACTTATAATGTTACCTAAAGTTAAAATTAAAATATAATTTTTAAATAAATTTGTTGGAAGTGCAATCTAATGATCTTTCTAGTTCTTTACACTTTAAAATTAACCTTAATGTTTTTTACTAAGTTTTTATAAAATTTTTTTTATATATACATGTATTTTTATCACATGTTCTTTTGCTGTGCTAATTTTGTCAAATTGCAAACTTTACCTAGTTTCAATTAATTGTTATATACAACGTTAACTCTGAATGTCCAGCTTTGTAAGCTTTTTCATATTTTTTACATCACTGACTGCTACATGTCTTTGTAAGGTAACACACTTTGGTTATAACTTCTCTATGGATGTTTGGTTTCATATTGTTCTTTTTAGATGAACTGATGATGCTTTCTGAGCAGAAAGCGAAACGTCTTCAATAAATAGATGAAGTAGCCATCGTCTTTGTCTTTTATTTCTCCACTTTGACCGATAAACCCACCACTCTTCGAGTCTACCTTAGTTTTATTGGATTGACGGTCGTACTCCTTTTCTCGATATATATATATATATATATATATATATATATATATATATATATATATATATATATATATATATGTATATATATATATACATATAGAGAGAGAGAGAGAGAGAGAGAGAGAAAGAGATTATATAATGTAACTGTCACAACAAATGAATGTTATGATGAGTAAGTAAATGTTAAAGAAAAGAAAATTATATTTAATAAATTTTGGGAGCTAGGGGATTACAACTCTTAAAACATAATGATTAAAACTACTGTTAAGGAATCTAAAGTTACACGTCATAGTGGTAATGATAATAACAAAAGATTATTCAGTAGAAAATATTATTTGGATGAAAAGGAAGTATGTAGAAATGTTTGTCTGTCTGCGATCCTTATTTTTGTTTTTCCGGGGTTGACCTGAAGTTCATAGCTAATGTAGGTCATGAATAAATGAATAAATTTAATTCTCAGTAAATTTTAGAACAACTTTTTTTAGTTTTTAAATCTTTTTGTTTCTATCTCTAACGAGATGAACATAAGACCTTACAGTTGTTTCACAATGAAACTATTTACAGCCTATTGTGAATTATTAATTGTTTTATGATTTCCTCGAATTTCCAGACCATGTTCTTAAATTTGTGTAGAGCGAAAATTACCAAAACAATATTATTTCATGTCCCAAGTAAAGTTTGTTTAGCAGTAAATGGTTGACTTCAATTAGTACCGACTATAAACATCCTGGGTTAACCGATAATAGTATAAAAGGCCCGGTTTTAGGTAGAATTTAAATATGTTTAACGGTAAAATTTGTCAATTTTCATTTCTTAATGTTGATTTAGTTGCGTACATTCCAAACTCATTATAATTTCATTAATACAGATAGGGCTTATATTGACGAAACTGTACTGATAAGAGTGTTTTTCGAATTCGATGCTAGTGCGCGACGGGTTTGCTAATTACCTTTTAAGCGATTTTCAGATATTCTTGGTAAAATTTGTTTGTCTTTATGTATCACGGGTGTGATACATAAACACACAAGTGTTAAGTAGTATTACTCATTTTATTCATTAAGTTTTCTATCATTATGTGGCGTCCGTGGGATAATAATAATGGGGCTTCTTCTAGTGTTTCGGTAAAGAAGAAACATTTATCTGTAGATTCAAAGCAAATTGTAAAAACTATATACAGTACCTTACTTAAAAGAGGACTTGACACAACTTCCGCTACGAGTGAAATATGCGATTTGAGGAAAATACCTCTGACCACAGCAAAAAGAATTACATCAAATCCCATAGAAACAAAAAAATTTAAAGATTCCAGTTCCACCAAAGGTATGGACGAAGCCGATAAGGACTTGATACGTCGAAAAGTCTATACCATGTACAAAGAGCAACGCATACCTACATTAAGATCTCTGAAGCAACGGCTCAATGTTGATGAAACCCAAATAAGCTGTAGCTTCACCAGGTTATGAAAAATTTTGAAATTATTGACGGCCGGAGGACAAACGTGGTGACCCCACTTGAAAAATTTGAACTTAAGCTTCCACCCCCTCTCACACATAAAAAAAACAAAATTCCGTCTTCTCAAAAATGCAACCGTAATATAACTTTTCGATAGACTACTAATTGATATTTTAAGTTGAATAATTTATATCATATTTCCTATTATTTAAAGGAAGTTTAAAAATAAAAAGCACTATTTAGCGGTGCATTTTTATCTAAAATTGAAAGGAATAACGACAAACAGAGATACGGACACGGACGTATATCTTACCGGCGGCGTGGCGCTCTTATTTCTCCCGCCGAACATTTATTTGTTTATTTTGATATTCTCCAGAGCTCGAGCAACGAACGGAGTAAAAACACATTGGGAACTTTGGTTTTCCCTTTCTTCTATCCTAATGGGAGGCCGAAATTATACCTCAAGTTAATGATCCTGTCGGTTTCAAGTTTGTATTCTAAAATATAGCACCCCTGAGCGCAATTAATGTTGATTAACTTCTACCCTAATTTTTTATTCGCCAACCTTTTAATGAACTTAATTCTGACAAATATATCTTTGCTCTTTTTTGTTCATCTTAGATGGGTCTTTTGCCACCTGATTGTTAAGATCAACGGAAACTGATTTACCCTTTTCACCTGAAGATTATTTTTAAAATGAGTTTAAACAGGACTGGACTGGAATTAAATTATATAAACCTATTTTTATATAGTTAGAACCTGGTGTTTCGATGTTCTTATATTTAGTAAAAATAATTAAGGCTTAAGTAAAATTATAAATTTAGAAATTATAAAATCAGTCTCAGTGTTAAATCAAATTTATATAACTTTACTTTACTTAATCAGTAGACCCATTTGTACTTTTCGGTGTTGGGCAGTTTAAAATACAATTCATTAAATTACAATATTTGACAGTCTTCTGAGGTGTCCTAGCTCTTAACGAACTTTCTCCATTCCTTCCTATTCGATGCCATATGTGTTGCTTCCTGCCAAGTCTTACCCTTACTCTGCAGTATCTGCGAGATGTCACTGTTCCATTCTTTAATGGGTCTTCCTCTTCTGTTCTTCCCTATTGGTTTGGCGTCCCACACTCTTTTTACTTGTCTATTATTGTCCATCCGGGTTAGATGTCCGAACCATGCCAATTTTTTCTCCTTGATTGACTCGAGTATCGGTTTGATTTTGAGTCTTTCTCTTATTTCTTCATTTCTGATTCTATCAGTTCTTTTTACTCCTATCGTTATTCTGAGGTATTTTATCTCTGCTGCCTGAATTCTTCCCTGATGTCTCTTGTTTAATATCCAATTTTCTGCTCCATATGAAACTGTAGGTCTATATATTGTTTTGTATATTGTCATCTTGGTCTTTGTTGATATTACTTTGTTATTAAGGAATCCTCTATTTAGTGCTTGGAATAGTTTTCCTGTGTTTTCCATTCTGTTGTTAAGATCGTCCTCGATGTCTCCTTTGTTATTGATTACTGTTCCTAAGTATTTGTATGAATTTGTCTGTATTATTTTTTGTTGGTCTATCATTACTTCTATTTGATCTTCCGTCCTTTGTTTCCTTGATATTTTCATTATCTGAGACTTTTCTTTGTTTACGTTTAAGTTGTATTTGCTTGCTTCTAGGTTCCATTTCTCTAAGTTGTATTTCAGTTTTTCTGCAGTTTCCGCAATTAATACTATGTCGTCTGCAAATATACACATCTCAGCATTTATCATTTGCATTCTGTTCCAACCGATGCAGTATTTCTTGAATTTTTTCTTACATTCTTTCACTATCTCATCTATTACATTTATGAATAGCACTGGGCTGAGACTTCCCCCTTGTCTAACTCCTTGAGTTGTTTCAATGGTTCTGACTGTATATTCAACATTCTTACTGTATTTGTTTTTTCGTGTATATCCTCTTTGTTGCTTCTATCAGTTCTTCACTTACTTGTTTCTTCTTTAGGCTTTCCCATATATCTTTTCCTTTGACTAAGTCGAATGCTTTTTCCATGTCTATAAAGCTCAGATATATTTCTTTATTTTTCTTTAAGGCTTTTTCTATTACTTGTTGCTTGGTGAATATATGGTCTTGTGTGTTGTGTACTTTCCTGAATCTACTTTGTACGTCCTCTAATTTATGTTCTATTTCTTTTCTAATTTTTCTTTCTATTATGGTTTCGTATACTTTTGCTGCTACACATAGTAGTGATATACCTCTATAGTTTCTACAGTCTTTCCTTTCTTGTATATAGGTATAATTACTGCTTTTGTCCATTCTCTGGGTATTACTTTTCTCTTCCATATTAGGTTATATATGTATAACAATTTTTCTTTTGCTTTTACTCCTATATATTTCATCATTTCTGGTGCTACATCATCGCTTCCTGGTGCTTTTCCAATCTTTATCTTTCTTATTGCTTCTTCCAGTTCTTCTTTTTCTATAGTTTCTGGATTTTCCGTGTTTCTGATGGATACTCTCTTGTTGTGGCTTTCCTTTTCCATTGTATTCGCTTGATTTTCATTCAGTATCAGCTGAAAATGTTCCCTCCATCTTTCCATTATTGTCTTATCGTCGTTTATTATTGTTCCTTCCTTGTTCATTATTTGTTGCAGTTTCGTTTCTTTGTTGCTGCTTAAAATTTATATAAAATTATACAAATTATTACATTATATAAAATAATATTTAAAAATTTTTTTTATTTAGTTTATTTTTTCTCAATTACAAGGTTATTGATACTGAGTCAATTTTGTTACTATAGATTTTACAATACATTCGAATTTACAATAAAGAAAACTAAAGAGAAAGTAAACAAAGAAAATATAAGATTTTGTAATACAAATTCGCTCCACGAAGAAAACCTATAGTACATTCTGAACAAGTTCTAATTGGCTGATGATCACATTTGAAAGACCTTGTAAAAAGTATTTTTTTTGTTCTTGATCGTACTTAACACACTGTGTACGAATATGTTGAACGGTTAATGATCCACTACTCTTTTCACAGACAAATGATTTCTCCGAAGGCATCAGGTGTCTATGTGTCATCCGTGTGTGAACAATTTTTAGCCCGCGAACGATTAATTTCTTCTTCATGTGCCAAGCTCGATTATCGAGCGTTGGCTATCAAATTGGCTGTAGTAATTTTGTTGACTGCAGCTCGTAAAAGAGATGCAGAGGATCTGTTAAACCAATCTCTCAGGTTTCTAAGCCATGACGTTCTTCTTCGACCTGGCCCTCTTCTTCCGTCTACCTTGCCTTGTATTATTACATGGAATATATTATATCTCTCTGGGTGGTGCATAACATGGCCATAATATTCAAGTTTGCGATTTTTAACCGTTTTGACGACTTCCGTAACTTTTCCCATCCGATGCAAAACAACATCGTTACGAACTCTATCCAGCCAACTTATTCGTAGGATTCTCCGATACACCCAGATTTCAAAGGCTTCCAGTTTCTTGAGAAGTGTATCCGTCAAAGTCCAACCTTCGACACCATACAAAAGAGTAGAGAACACATAACATCTCACTAATCTAATTTTCAGACTTAAAGTAATATTGTTTCCACATAACAGTTTCTTCATCTTAAAGAATGCAGCTCTGGCCTTCTCTATCCTTATTCCAATTTCTTTGCTTATGTCCCAGTTCTCATTTAGATTACAACCAATGTAAGCGATACTGCTAGTTGTTCACCATAAGCTGTTACCACTTCCGGTTGTATTGGCGTTTTACTGACGACCATCACCTTTCTCTTTGTGGTGTTTAGCTTAAGGCCATATTCATCACACGTTGTGGTAATCCTATTAATAAGATGTTGAAGTTCTTCGTAATTGTTTGCAATTAACACTGTGTCATCCGCATATCTCAAATTATTATTATATTGATGCCATTCATTTTTATACCACATTGAACATTATCCACTGCTTTATTGAAAACGAACTCAGAATAGATGTTAAATAGTAGCGGGGACAAAATGCAGCCCTGCCCTCTTCGTATTTGAAGCTTTTCAGAGGTGTCCCGGCTTCGATTAATTTGTCTCCTCTAATTAAGTTAGGTAGCTGACAGGTTTCGATGGTAGGTTGTGTTTTGTATAGTTTCGAGGTTGAATTCTTTTATTGGCTTTTCCGGAACTTTTTGATTTAAGACCTGAAAAGGTTTTAAATCTGATGCCAGTTGAACGAATTTGATGTCTGATTTGGTTGTAATTGCTTCTTTTGCAGCAGTAACAGCAGTCTCATTATCAAAAATGCCAACGTGTGAAGGAATCCAGATTAATGTTAAGTTTGCTCCAGAAGAAATAAGACAGTTTGTTGCTTCATGCATGGCATAAATTAATGGATCTTCGGAATATATATTTTTAATCTAGTGGATGGAGGACATCAAATCTGTACATATTGCAGTGGTCTTGGCTTTAGTCTGGTTAAATAAGCATTTTAATGCTTGGAGGATGGCGTACGGCTTTCCTGTATGGATAAAGGTGGATGATAGAAGGCAAAACTTCTGAATAATATTATTTGCAGTTGTTCCAACTCCTGTCTTAGTTTTAGATACATCTGTATAGAGAATCCCGTTAACGGAGTTTGTGTTGACTAGCTCTAGCAAAGAATCCTTCAAAATTTGACTGTTAATTTTAAACAGCATTGTATATTTGTGTCAAATACCTCAGTCCTTTATACGAAAGTTTTTTCAGAATTTAGCGGTAATTAAGTAGTATTCTACAGATTTTGTATATTGTAATATAGTTCTTCTTCTTCTTTTTATGTAGACATAAGCCTCCAGTAAGTTGTCGTTCTATCCTTTACGTGGTCTTCCCACTGATCGTCTTTCTATTGGGGAACCGTCTCTTGCCGTCTTTACTACTCCATTTTATGTCATTCAGCTTATATGAATATTGCATTCTACTCTTCTATTTCTTACCCAGTTTTTGATGTTCTCCACCTTGCATCTACGTCGTATATCTGTACTTATAGCTCAGTCCCATAGTGTCTTACCATCAGTTTTTCATCTCTGCTGTTTCTAACATCCTTTTTGTCCTCTCTGTGTCAGGTTTTGTTTCTGCCGGATATGTCATTATTGGTCTGATGACTATTTTGTAAATTCTGCCTTTCGTTTCTTTTCTGATATTTTTATTTCTCCATATTGTTTCATTTAGGCAGCCTACGGCTCTGTTTGCTCTATTCACTTGATCTTTCACTTCGATTTTGAGCTTTCTGTAGCTAGCTAATGTGATGCCCAGATATTTAAACTCCATCACCTGTTCTATTATCTAACCTTTCAGCTCCAATTTACATCTTAGTAAATTTGCTGGTAAAACCATGCATTTTGTCTTTTTTGGGGAAATTAGCATGTTGAATTTTCTGGCAGATGTATTAAATTGGTGCAGCATACGTTGTAAATCATCTTCACTCTGAGAGAGTAGTATTGCGTCGCCTGAATAGCAGATTATTTTAAGTTATTTTTCTCCCATTTGGTATCCTTTTGTAGTTCTTACTTTTTTTATTGTTTCATCCATAATCATGTTGAGCAATAGAGAACTCAGGGAATTTCCCTGTGTTATCCCATTGCCAGTTCAATAGGTTCAGTTGTGATATAGCTAACGGTGAAATTTTGAATAGGTAGTTCCAGTTGATATGGGGTATGCACAAATGCTTTCACTTTATCTTCAATGTAAAAGTTATTTTCAGCGGGATATGGTTGAAAAAAGTGTCCGGCAAAAACATTGGCTTTGTCCTTATTACTTTTTGCCCAGTGACCATCTGGAGATCCTATAGGAAGGTTAATAAATTGAGCCGTTGTTAGTATTTTTACAGCTTTTTATAAATCCTAGTCAGTAGCTTCTAAAGCTGTTAAGTTCCTAAGACATTTATTAATTTCTTTGTGTTCACTAGTATTTAGTAAGATGTTAAGTTCTAGGGCAGCTAATTTTTTTAAAAAGGTAATGTAATCTAAATATTGTATATTATCAGTTGGTGCGTCTTGGCGTTTATTGTACAACTGTTTCTCCCAATACCTGTTTGAAATTTTCAGGTCCAAAAAAATTGCAATACGTCGACATTAATAAACAAAATAGTAAAAGTTAAAAGTAATAAATTAATTTTAATGTGTTTTGTGTCGCTTAAAATGTTATATAATCCAGTAAAATCCGTTTTAAAGAACAGTAAACAGTATAACAAAAAAGAATAATGTCTTAAGGCATTAGGAACTTTATTGCTAAGCCTTACAAGTCGCCATAAACTTCCAAGACCCAACAAAATTAAAATGTAATATAACATCAACTGAAATTGCTATTGACGCTATTTTAACTGTAATATAGCACATATAGAAAAACCAAGGAAGCCGCAGGAAATAACATACAAAAAAGAAAACAAAACTGAAAGTCAAAAACACTACAATAATACGTTAAAGAGAAACAAAGAACGACCTAAACAGGTCAGAACAGAAAATAATTTCTTATATTTTTATTGTACTTTGGGGTACTGGTATTATTGTAATCTGTTCAGAAAGGGAGACAAATCGGACTTGGAAAATTACAGAGGAATTAATTTATTAAACACAATACTAAAATTAACAACCAAAGTGATAACAAATAAACTGAATGAAATTAGAAAATACAACAAACAGGCACATCTGTTTCGCGGACCTTAAGAAGGCATTTGACCGGCTCAAATTAATTGACGCTATCTACTTATTATACGCAAGGGACATACCTTTAGAAATATTCACAACGATTAAAAATATCTACTAAAACAACACAATAAAAGTAAGAGTAGAAGAAGAACTAACTGACCCTATTAGAGCTGGCAATGGGAGATTGCCTGAGACCTCTATTGTTTAACCTAATTATGGATGAAATAATAAAAGAAGTCAAGACTAAAAAAGGATATCAAATGGGAGAAAAACAACTTAATAAAATAATCTGGTATGCAGTCGACGCAATATTACTCTCTCAGAGTGAAGATGATTTACAACGTATCCTGCATTAATTCAATATGACCGCCAGAAAATTTAACATGTTAATTTCTCCGAAAAAGATAAAATGCATGATTATAACAGGAAATTTACTTAGATGTAAATTTGAGCTGGAAGGTCAGATAATAGAACAAGAACAAGTGATAGAGTTTAAATATCTAGGCATCACATTATCTAGCTACGGAAAGCCCAAAAGAGAAGTGGAAGATTAAGTGAATAGAGCAAACAGAGTCGCAGGTTGCCTGAATCAAACAATATGTAGAAATAAAAATATCGGGAAAGAAATGAAAGGCAGAATTTACAAAACAGTCATCAGACCAATAATAACATACGCAGCCATTTCTTAAACCTCAATGTCTCCGTCTAGACCCTGAATCTTACAGACCCATAAGTTTGACGTGCTCCATGGGAAAATTACTAGAAAAAATTATCAATAGAAGGCTCACCTGGACACTTGAAAGTTCAAATCTACTAACGAATGAGCAAAATGGTTTTAGACAAAATCGATCAGGCATAGATAATATACTAGATTTAGAAAGCGATGTCCAAGAAGCACTAGCGATGCGACAACACTGTATAGCAATATTTTTCGATATAAAGAAAGCATTCAACACGTGCTGGATAATAATATTTTAAAAAAGCTGCACTCATGGAATATCCGGGGAAACTCTCTAGAATTTATTAAAAAATTTTTACGACAAAGAGCATTTCAAGTCAGAGTTCAAAGTTCATATCCCGAAGAACATATTGAGGAAAACGGAACTCCTCAAGGTTATATAATTAGCCCGACATTATTCCTAATCGCCATAAATGATATAATTAAAAATTTACAAAAATCTTTGAAAGCTCGTCTTTACGCAGACGATTTGGTGGTTTATATCAAAGGCAAAGGTTCTTCACTTATGTCGAAATACTTACAAAATTTTCTAAAACAACTGGAAGAATGGTCCTGCGACACAGGATTTAAATTTTCCGTATCTAAAACAGTGGGAATTGTATTCAGTAATAAACACTCTTTCAGTAAACCGATATTAAAGTTTTTTAATTCAGAGCTCATGTTTAAAACAGACATAAAATTCATGGGAATGTGGTTGGACAAAAAACTATCCTGGAAAAAACACATAGATCAACTTGTCGCATCGTGCAATAAAAGATTAAATATATTAAGAACTTTATCTAATAGGGACTGGGGCTCTGATTACGATACACTAATTAGTCTATATAAAGCATTAATTAGATCTAAAATAGATTTTGGCTCCATTGCGTATATTTCTGCACCCGACACACTAAAACCATTGGATAGTATACACAATACCGCATTAAGAATTGCTCTGGGAGCATTTAGAACAACACCGGTAGAAAGTTTATATAGTGAAACTGGAGAACCATCTCTACTACATCGCCGCATTTATTTAACATTAACACATACAACTTCTATAGCATCCAATCGAAATAGACCTATTTTTGATAATACATTCAATAACAAACATACTCTTTAAAATAGATCTAACTCACACAAACCTTTCTATGAGAGAATTCGATTCTATCTAAGATATTTAAACCTAGATTTTCCAGATATATTTCAAATAAATTTAAACCATCCTCCACCTTGGTATACCAATATCCCCGAAATAAATTATAATCTTACTGTATTTAATAAGCACTCTACAAATCCGGCTATTATTAAAAATAGCCTCAATTCAATCATAAACAAACATGGAGAAAATTGCTGCAGGATATTTACAGATGCATCCAAATGCAACACAGGAGTTGGTGCTGCATATGTAACGTCTAACAATCAATTTCAATTCAGACTGCCCAAATATTTCAGCATCTTCTCTGCTGAACTTTATGCAATACTCAAAGCTCTTGAACATATCAACAATAATAAAATACCAAAATGCTTGATTCTAAGTGATTCCCTTGGTGTTTTACAAACCTTAAATCATATGTATCCTAAAAGCCCCCTAGAAAAAATGGTAAAATCTGAACTAGGAAAGTGTCGAAACAGATGTAACGGAGTGTCGGAATCCCACGGGTGATATAAAAACATCTATAAAAAATTTAATTACGTGTAAGTGGAATCAAGAATGGAATTATTCACAGACAACACTACAGAAAATTAAAGACAATGTTTATCCATGGCTACCTAGAACTCGAAACCAAAAACTGCAAACCATCATTACTCGTCTACGTTTAGGCCATACAAGATATACGCATTCGTACGTCCACTTTTTGTAAATAAACGCAACAGGTTCAATTTTCCAAACAATATCAATAAACTGCTGATTTGGGAAATTATTTAAAATGTATAGGATTATATTATTAAATTTAAACTATTAGAATTGTACACCTACACTGTATTCCCGCTAATCACCTTATGGTGGATGCGGTAAACTTTTTCAATAAAAAAAAACATAGGCAGCAGAAACACGACCTGACACGGAGACGGCAAAAAGGATGTTAGAAATAACACAGATGAAAATATTTAGAAAAATTTATGGTAAAACACTATGGGACACAGCTAGAAGTACATATCTACGACATATATGCAAGGTGGAGAAGATCAGGGACTGCGTAAGAAATAGAAGAGTAGAATCTAACGATCTTATAAGCCGAAAAACAAATAGAGTAGTAAAGACGACAGGAGACGGTTCTCCAATAGAAAGACGATCGGTAAGAAGACCACGAAAACGATGGAACGATAACTTACTCGAGGCACATTGAAAAACAGACAGAGTCATGTCTACATAAAAAGAAGATTACACTTTGGATGACGCTTTGGCTCCACGATTTTCAGCCAATAGAGGTTTACAATATCTTTGCACACTTTAAATGCAAGCCTAACTGTTTTGTTGTATGCATGTATTTAATACATAAAACAAAACTAAATAACGAGCATCCGTCTATTGTTCTGTGTTTTTTTAAGTTGCATTTTTACTCAAAATAAATGTAAAACGACATATTAAAACGGAAAATTCAAATACTTTTGCTTTTAATTATATATATTGGCAGTAGGGGACGCTGTCGGTTTAAATAGGGAATATTATGAAAATGTGTATGCAGCTTCTATAAATTTCAAAAAAGAAATTTGTTAAGGAACAAAGGTAAATTTACTTGCAGATCATTATCTACATTCATAAAATATGTCCAGATAGACTATCTGCTGCTTTAACTCCAATAAATGGTCTTCTGAAACCCGTACCATAACCAAATTTTTTAATGTGTATTTTGTGGGGTCCAGTATACAGTTCTTTCTATATTTTTTCAACGAAAAATAAATAGAACTAGCTTAAATAGAAATTTCTTTTATATTTTTGTTACTCAATGATCTCTCCTAGTATTGATACTTAACCATATAAATCTCTGAAGATGGCTTTGTAAAACGAAAGCGCTCAGCTAGGAAATAAATGTTTACACATTTTAAAATACTCTTTTTTCTATTTTTTAATTTGTCGTCAGTATGTACAAAAACATTATGTCCTTTCATTTATTCCAAAAGATAATTGAAATGAAATGGATACCAAAGAAATGGAAATTAAGTATAACGATCCCTATACAAAAAAGGGACAAAAATGACCCATCTGACTATCGAACTATGACGTTGCTTGACACCAATTTGAAATCATTGACTAAGATACTTGCCGAGAAAATAATTGAAAAGTATCAAATACGCGAAGAGCAACAAGGGTTTCGGTATAACGGATCAACTGTCAATGCCATATTAATAATAAGACAACTGAGAGAAAGCAGTAAAATTTAATACACTTGCATCCATGTGTTTTAACGACCTCACTAAAGCCCTCGATTGTATTAGACTACAAGATGTGATTGATCTTTTACACAAAGAGACTATAGCAGCCACTATAACACAGATAATAAAGAATATTAACTCTGATCACGATAAACAGGAATCGAACTAACGGAGGCAGGCTATATTTAAGCAGACATAAGATAGGGTAATAGGTTGAGCCCGTTATTGTTTAACTTAATAATGGCAAACTAGTAGAAGAAGTAAAAGAGTCAGGAACAGGGTACAAAATGGACAACAGAACAATAAAGATTCTATGCTGCGCCAAAGACGCAGAAATAATATCAAATAATTAGGATGACCTACAACGAATGGTCCACGCTTTGGAAGTGAACGCTTAATCTGAAAATTACAGCACTAAAAACGAAGTCCCTCGTTACCGCTAGGGGTCCAATGTGGTGCAAAATTGTAATAAACAAAGAAATAATAAAACAAGTATCAATATTTAACTATTTCGGAACGCAAATATCTTATTATGAAAACATCCCCGAAGGAACTCGCATACAAGCTAATTAAGCAGCAGACGTATCAGGATGCCTACGACACGTGATATGGAGCAATAAGAACATGAAAATAGAAGGAAAAACGTGCATATATAACACTTGTGTGTGACCGATATTAACCGATGCTTAGAAACAAGAGCAGAAACAATAATTAAAAAGAAAATCTTAAGAACAACAGAGATGAAAACACTGAGGGTGATAGCAGGTAAAACCGTAAAAGATAAAATCCCTAATACAAAAATCAGACACATGTGTAAAGTATATGATATTGTCAGATGGGGACGCCAAAGAAGACGAGAATGGAACCAACACATCAACAGAATGGAAAGAGAGAGACTTGCCCGAATAGTAAGGGATGGAAAACTAGAAGGTAAAAGACCACAAGCAGTAAAAACTGCGGTATTAAACCAAGGAACAGCTTTAATGTCCGAATAGTGAATAGTGTCATAAGCACTAAAAATTTTTTAGTGCTTATTATGATTTTACCTTGCATTATGAGCTCTCTTGTTATGATGTACTTTATGACCTAGCAGTTCTTTTGTAGCCTTCTTAACACTTCTGCATTTGTAACTCGTTGGGTACATGGTATTTTCAAAATCCTTCTATGGCACTACATCTCAAATGATCAAAGAAAACCCAATATCACCTAAACTTTTTCATGCAGTTCTGGAACATGCTTTTAAGAATTTTGATTGGTTGACAAAGGGAATAAAAATACATTGAGAATATTTAAACAACTTAAGTTTTGCCGATGATGTAGTCATAATAGCTGAGTATCTAGGAATAACAAGGGAGATGGTACAGGAACTCATTTTAAATATATACATCTCGAAAATAAAAATAATAACACATTTCGTATCCAACTAGAACATCAGTATTTTGGTGAGAGAGAAATAGAACTCGTAGGTAAATATAAATACCTAAGACATGAAACTGTTATTGTCAGGGATAATCAGACCCACGAACTGAAATGAAAAATTGGTCTTGGGTGGACAGCATACGGAAAACAGAGAAACTTTTAAAAGTGAGCTGCCTACATGCCTGAAGAGAAAAGTATTTGATGATTGCTTCCTCCTACTGTTGAGATAAAGAGCAAAAACACTTACCTTAATAAAAGCCTAGGCTAATAAACTAAGAGCCACACAGAGAAAATTGGTGCGATCCATGTTAGGAAAAACTCTACGAGACAAGATAAAAAAAGGAAAATCCGGAGAAGAACCAAGGAGACTGATGCCTTCGAAAGGGTAGGCAGACTAAAATGGAGATGGGCAGGACATACAGCTAAAATGACAGATGTGCGATGGACAAAGAGGTTATTGTAATGGAGACCAAGAGAACACAAGGGAAGCGTCAGTCGACCACATACACGATGGGCTAACGATTGAAGAAGGCTAGAGAGCGGCGCAAGATAGATGAGGTTGGAAACGCAAGGAAGAAGCCTATGTTTAGCAGTGGACTTTTAAGGCTGGATAGTGATGAAAGTGATTTATAAAGAGATATGGTACAGAAAATTGGATAGTAAACAAGAAAAAACAGCAAGAAGAGAGTATAGTTCCAAAAATAAATACTAAATTATGAAAATTAACACCAAATATATAGAAAAGGTTAATCGAAGAAAACCACATGCCACACATCTCTAAAAAGAAATAAAAATGCAATTATATGTATGTATGTAAGTATATTAAGTCAACACTACAACAGTTGTAGTAATTTTCTGTAGTTTACAATTTTCCTTTAAAAACATTGACTTTCTTAGGCACCTTAGGATCGTTCTTACTTAATAATAAAGGCAATCCTTGGCTCTTTATGTACTGTTTTTCCAGCATTGACTCTTCCTTCTTTTTCACCATCATACCTTTCTTGCCGAACAATATGTGGTAAAGATCTCTTTTATCTGGCACTTCCTGTATTAACCAATTAAGATCATTTTCCACTGTTAATTCCAATTCACTTTCAGTTTCTTTGGGTTGATAAAATGTGTTGGATCTTGGTAATGATGATTCGGATGTATGAGGATCAGATGTTTTAGCACTGTCTACTCCCAACTCATTTTGGTCTTGGTTCAAGTTGATTGGATCATCTGGTGAAAAATTTTCAGATTTGCTTTTGAAGGGTTTACTTACAACTTCGTTTTTTCTAGATTTTAATATTTTTCTCAAAGGGATTTTTTTAATTTGTGATTTTTCTTCGAACTTTGTGTCAGTACTTTCTTTATTAAATATGTTAGCATTATTAATTGACAATAAGTTTTCTGTAAACGGTTTATCACGCCATGAAGTCGTTTTATCCTCTAATTTTAGAAAACGCTGATCCTTGTTGATATCTGGTTTTCCTATTACTGACTGACTGTTTTGCGTACTACTTACATAATTACTCTCTCTGCTCTTTATTGATATTCCAGAGGCATTTTCTTTCTCCTTATTTTTTCCTTTTGTGCTAAATACTGGACGAAATTCTGGTTTATATAACATAATCTTTGCATTATTTTCATTATCGCTTTTTTCTACGTTTTTCAACAAGTGGGAAGCTTTATCAGTTTTGGATTTTTCAGAACTATCTTCAAATTTTACCAATATAGAAGTAGAGTTTTCATTTTCGGTCATTTTATCGATACTTTTGTTTACGATCGGTAAGAAATCTTTGCTGTGATTAACTGAATTTTGATTATGTAAATTGATTGTGAGATTGGACAGTTCAGTTTTAAATAATTCTAGTTTGTTAGATTTTTTCAAATCTTTCGCAGCTAATTTACTTTTATAAACCTTTTTAGGTTTAGAAGGACTATCCAGATGGGGTATAATAGTTTTATAGTTAACAATGTTTGATATTTTGGTAGGTTCAACATTTTTATTAAAACAAGTAAATTCATTTTCCATACTTTCCTTGGATAATTCTATTTTGTTTTCCAAATATAAGGGAGACTTCCGGTTAAGAGTAGTCTTATTTTTCCAGAAATCACAATTTTCTTTAAATTGTTGCATGTAATATAAATCTAAAAAGTTTTCTGTATCATTACCAATAAATTTTGGTTTTACCAACCTTTGAAGATTTTTAGGGAGTTTTGGAGATTGTCTTAAATAATCATTCTTCCTAAATGCATTTTCATATTGTTGTATCTCATCTGCCTTTTTCCTACAGACTTCATTTAAAGTTTTCTGTCTTTCATCTTTGATTTTCCGTAACTGCAAAAAATATTTTTCTCTATCTTTTCGTAACTTTTGAGTATACTTATCTCTTATTAGCTGAATTTTTTGTTTTCTTATGGACGAGACTTTCTCTTTTTCTTTTATTCGAAAAACTTGCGATTTAAATTCTTCTTTTATTTCTTGGATTTTTTGGCGATGGCTCTTACCAACTGTTTTCCACTTAGTATCAAGGTCCTCAAATCTTCGTTCACACTCACTTTTACCATTTTCTAAGTTACCATTTTGACCAATACTGTCATTTGATATAAAGTTAGGATCGGTAACAAACTCAATGGTTTTTTGGACGGTAGGTTTTAATTCGGAGCTTTGATCTGGTTGACCTTTCACAACGAATTCATTAAGGTTGTCCTTTTCTGTTGTCATTTTGATTTGTTCTAAATTAATAGGTTTATCAGAATTGGAAGAATTGTTTGTAGTTGGTATAAGCTGCAGTTTTTTCTCTAACTGTTGAAGAATCATCACTAAAAGTAAATCTTTAAATAATGAACATAACAGCAAGTACATACTTGGTACTAAACATGCTTCTTTTAAGAACTTGAGAAAATTACTAGTACGGTTTTTAAGAAAATACTGATCAGCATTATTCAAAAGTACAGGAATGTCACTATTTTGAGTATTAAATTTTACATCATTGTCTTCTTTAAATGTATCTTCTATAAAACAAACGTTATCTTCAATGTAGCTATTAAAAGCTGTTGTATATGTATTGTTTGTAACCTCTGAGTGGTTTATAGGCTTGTCTATTATATCTGAGGGTATATTAAAGTTACTAAATATTCCATTTTCACCAATTTCTGTATACTGTTCATTTGAAATAAGCTCTGGTGAGCTAGGGAGAGCACGTATTCGTAGCAAACAGAACAGCACAATCGAACTTGTTATAATAAGAATAAAAGCAGCTAACGATAATAGAGTAACATATGAAGGTAATTTGACTCTTGTCTTTAACCTGGACTTTAATCTTTTCCAGAAGGACTGCAAAAACTTCTTTGGTGAGGATTTGTCTTCAAAACTTTGTAATTTCTCCTTCATTACGTGATCCTCATCTGCAAAATCTTTGTTAACTTGAATAACTAAGGGATTTAATTCATTTTCTTCTGTAGAAACTTCATGATACCGGTTGCTTAGTTCTGTTGTAAGGTTTTCGATGGAACTGGAACTACTGTTGTCTGATAAAACCTCCCAGGATGTCTCTTCAATATCGAAATCGACATTTGATGGTGTTTGGTCACTCATAATTTAAATGTAATATTGTAACGGGAAATTTTGACTTCACTTGATTAATAAAAATAGTGACAGCCATCAAAATTTTTAAAAGGTGTAGCGATACAAAAAGTTGTCTAGTACATATAGAGTACACAGAATTTCTGCATTAATTATTACAGGAAATTATCAGGCATCTATTTTATATGTTGCTATGACTTACAATCTTTGAAATAGATGACTATGTAGACAAATTTATTATAACCAAGATACTATACGCTCAAAGTGAATATATGAATGACAATTTAAACTAAGGTTGTATGTTTTGAGTCAAAATCAAATCGATTTCTGGGTTTAAACTGTTACTTGTAGGTTTATTTTTTTGCTTTCTTATTTAATTCTTAAATCGTAGTTTATTATAGTAAAATTATACTCAGTACGAGTATATACACTTGAGTGCAAAATAATCGACTGAAAATTATTTTGTCAAAGTACGTCTCCTGTTTCAATCTAACAAGTGTAAATTTTAAAATATTTAGTGTACAATCATTAACCTTATTATTGAGTTTAAAAAAAATTGTTTTTTGGTGAGTTGGATGACGCATTACAAATAAATCGTACACATTAATTTCCATAGCAAGCCACTAATACATCAGTCACTGAAGTTCGCAACTGCATTACAAATAGATACCACGTCCGTCAACGCAACTCAAGCAGTAGCATTATTGAGAGAAGGCCTGATACAGAGGGCCGTGGCAAATCAACTAAATTTAAGCCAATCTTCTATGTCCCGAGTGTATCGTCCGTACCAAGATACTGTTGATTATATCTGTCGACAAGGAGGAGGCCGTACACGAATCACAAAGGAGAGAGACGATCAATTTCTTGTAACGAAATCCCTGAGAAATCGACATTTGAGTGGTGCTAAACTCAAAAAAGAGCTTAAAGAGGTCCGAGGTGTGGTGACCAGCGTTTGGACAGTCAGAAGCAGACTAAAGACTAAAAACCTGACACCAAAAAGGACAGCTACGGGTCCCAAGCTAACTGCAGCCCAGAAGCAAAGGCGATTAGAATTTGCTCGCGAACATCTGGATTGGGACGACTATCAATGGAGTCAGGTAATATTCTCCGATGAAAGTAGGATCTGCCTACATGGCAACGACAAGTGGCGTCTAGTCTATGGAAGGCCAGGAGAGCGATTTGCTCAATTTTGTATACGAGAAATTGTCTCATGAAGGCGGTTCTTGTATGTTTTGGGCAGGCAGTTCTATGGATGGGAAAACAGAGTTGATTTTTGTACCTGCTGGAGGACGTGATTCCTTTATTTTTTTGCACGATAATGCACGATGCCATATCGCACGAGTCAACACCATCTATCTATCTAAGATCGGTATACCTAAAATAATTAGCCTGCGTTAAGCCCGGACATAAATCCAATAGAGCATTTTTGGGATGAGCTTAAACGAAGGGCCCGGGACAGAAATCATGCACCAAGGAGCATAATAGAATTGAGAGCTGCGCTTCATAATGATTGGGAAGCAATGCCTCAAGAATTTATTAGAAAAGTCATCCGATCCATGCGAAATCGACTGGAAAGCGTAATTAGGAGTAGGGGTGGTAATATCAAATACTAAATAATTAAGAAATTCATGTTGTAATTGATGATTTCACTGTTCATAACATCTTTCTTGCGTTAGTTCCAATGATGAATATTTAGGAAATTCTGTTTGTATTTCATATTGTTTTTATAATACGTCTTCCAAATAATGCAATCGCAGTTTTTGTATATTCAATAATAAAGTTATTGTTTGCACATTAAATTTTTTTATTTTCATACCTCTTACATTAAAACAGAAGGTATAATCTCAAATATCGCTTTTGAGTCAATTATTTTGAACTCAAGTGTAGTATATTTTATTGCTATCAATTAATTTTTTCCATTGGCGTCGTTTTATATAGTATTTGCGCAATGGTGATTCATTAAAACTACGATGACTTTTTTTCTAGTGCATTCAGCTGCTGTTATTTCCATTGGGAGGAATATTAATCTTGTATTTTACACTACAACGTGGTTATTTTTTGGTAGAATAAACTGCATTCTTTATTTTTTCGAGATCTACCTTTAGTTAGTGTTGGTATAATTACTGTTTAGATATATCATTATTACCAAATGAATTACTGAAATATTGTGGATCAGCAATGACATTTAACAACATTAATTAATAAAATTATAAAATAAAACACAATAAAATACCGGAAGATTGAAGAACAAGCGAACTAATACTTCTATTCAAAAAAGGAGACAAAAAACAGCCAGAAAACTACAAAGGTATAAATCTGTTGAATAGTACGCTAAAACTTACAAAATCATCGGCAATAATACTCAAGACAGTGGGAGAACATCAGCGGATACTCCAAAAAGCCGCAGCGAAGAAAATAATCTCTGCAAATAAATTTGCCAGATCCGGTAGGCCCATAGTCATACAGACTAGAGAAGATTACCTCGAAATTGTAAGGCTTCTAGAGAATCACACACCAGCTGTAGATTTTATCGCTTATCCTATCGATAACGATAAGATGAAAAGAGTGATAATAAGAGAATTGTCGGCGAACACCGATACCACGACAATCCTAAACGAGATTATAGACAAAGGAGTTGAGGCAACTAAAGTAGTAAACATGATTTCGAAAAGGGCTGATAATAAACCCTTACCAATGTTCATGGTTACGATAAAGGTAGACGAGGACCAAAAAATAAAGAGCATTTCTGACCTATGCTACATGAGGATACATGTAGAGGACGAAATTAAAAACAAAAAAAAAACCATCCAACTGTCAAGGTTTCCACCACAGTTCTAAAGCGTGTCATTGTGACACAAGATGCGTAAAGTGCGGAGAAAATCATCTCAGCAGCGAGTGCGGCAAGGACAGGACAACTAAGCCCAAATGCGCGAACTGTGGTGAAGCTCACACCGCGAATTATGAAGTATGCACAAAGGCACCGAAAAAAAAAGCCGCCCCACAACAACAAAAGAGCAGGTCAATAAACAGCAACACCACAAACAAAGGTGTTATCTACGCTCAGGTCACAAAAAAAGCCTGAAAGCGAAAACATCATGGCAACGCAATCCACAAATGAAGCAGCAGCACTCATCGCCAGCTTCATCACGGATTTCAACGGTAAAATGGCACAATTCTCCAATATGCTGGAAAAGATGACCCAGGTGATGACAGCCATAAGTAACATAGGTCAGATATGCTAGAACACCATTCGGAGAATCTTCGCATTGGGTCTTGGAACTCAGATGGGCTTTACACAAATATAAATCTTCTGGACGAATTTTCAAACAGACTCGAACTAAATATCATGGCACTTCACGAAACAAAACTAGTGGAAAGAAAAAGAACAAAATTTCCAGGCTATGATATCTACAGAACCGACCATAGCGTAACATCAGGAGGAACGGCTATTATGGTCAAAAAAGGAATCAAACACCAAACCATCCCAACACCGGATGGCTTGGTCACAATGGAAGCCACAATAGTCCGGCTTACCACAGGAAACGAGACACTAAAAATCGTCTCAGCTTACGTAAGACCTAATGACCCTATCTTCGACGAAGATCTAAGCCTCATATTGGACGTAGAAGAACCCACAATCATTATTGGCGACCTAAATGCGAGATCACCGAATTGGTACGACCGTACAACAAATCGTAACGGAAGACTGCTCTGCGGCTATCTCGAAACAAGAAACAACATACATGCAGTTGGCCCAACGGATCCAACATGCTATAACGGACAAGCTCCACCGACTCATCACGATATTGCAATCCTACACAACGTGGATCAACAATATGAAATTCATTCACTAAATGAAGGCGATTCAACGCACAACTTAATCGTCCTGACCCTGAGCGCAATAGATGTCAACTATTTGCAACCCCACAAAAAGAAGCTCATGGAAGAAGGGGCAAAGACTGATCCTCAGATTTAACATAAGAGCAAAAGAATTTAATTTGACAATCTCATCTCAGAAAACTAAAACAATAGTAGTCAGCAAAGAACCAACCAGATGTAAAATAGAAATTGATGGCATCAGTATTGAACAAGTAATGGAAATAAAATACCTGGAAATTACACTGTCTAGCTATGGAGACCTGGACAAAGAAGTGAGAGATCAAGTACAAAAAGCAAATAGACTGACAGGATGCCTTAATAACAGTATATGGCGAAACAGACACATTAACACAGATGAAATCAAGAATTTATAAAGCCAGTGTAAGACCATTAATGACATACGCCTCAGAAACAATACCCGACACAGCCACAACGCAAAGGCTACTGTAAACTGCAGAGATGAGAGTACTGAAAAGAACTGCAGGAAATACGCTGAGAGATCGAAAGAGAAGTGAAGACATTAGAAGAAAATATAACGTACAGTGTATAAATGAATGCACACAAAAGAGAAAAAAGAATGGAATAACCACATAATCGTCGTCAAAATAGCAAGAGATAATAAGTCACCAATCGGCAGAAGAAGTATCGGACGCCCGTGCAAAAGATGGAGTGACAACCTTCCAAAGAGGAATTCATCCGCCAATGAACAAGCAGAATTGCTTATAAAGAGGAAGAAGAAAAAGAAGAAGAAGAAGAATCATTTCGAAATATTTATAATTAGAGTTATGGATACGCTAAGACGGTTCCAAATGGGCATAACAGTTCTTACTGAAACGAAAAACAAAAGCAGATGAAGCGAATAGTTAGATAGGTATATACGTCTATACGGCAGTGCAAATAAGGATCAAAAGAAAGGCGGGCGTTTCTTTACTCATTTAAAAAAAGATAGCTAGACGTAGAAACGAAGACTGGATTACTGTAAATGAATGCCGTATATATACTGTAATAAAAGTCAAACACATACAGAAAAGGTTACGAAATAGTGATAATAGGGGTAAATAATAATAATAAATAACGATTACACGGTTGTCGCTAAAGACGACCACGATGAAAAACTAAGGCAATCTTTAGGCAATATTAGCAGTAGAAAGAAAATTTTTATGTTAGAAGACTGTAATGGACATACAGAATCTAGAACAAATTAATGACGCTGTTATCGGGCTCTATGGAGGGAAGGATTCAAAGGACAATAGCGATAGTCCTATAGACATATGTCAACGTTAGTTCGGCCCTGAAAAAAGTTGTAAAGAATACGTTTGTCTCGGTTTTTGATATTTTTGTGTTTAATTGCGAATAATAACAGTTATAAATTACAATTAAAGTGTACCAACATTACTGTAAGGTTAAGTATACCTTGTTAGTTAAACTTAAATTGCATTCTAAACAGAATTTATTATTTTTTTGAATGGTGTTTCAACTGTTGACTAAATCTGATTGGTTGCGGATTAATCGTGGTGATAAATAATTGACTGGTAGGGTGAAGAAATAACTTGTTAGACGAAATCTCTTCACATGTTTTTTATTGTGGTTTTATGCTAACATATGGAAACATAGTGTCTGTCTAAAATTGCATCGTCTTTGCCCAGAGCTTACAGGGTTGCCGTCTGAGCAAATTAAAACTTCTGGCTAAGATTTTACATTGAATATAATATTTATTAGAATAAATCTTCCTAATAATGAAAATTCTAATGTAGCAATTAATAGTCGCCTTACATTTCAAGAACTTTTAAACTTTAAAGTTTCTTGTCCTGGACCCGATGATATCCCAACCATATTTCTGAAACTCCTTCCGGAATCAGCCAAATATCATTCATTTACTTAATATATTTAATTTCATATGGATGCAACAGCATTTTTCTTCAATTTGGACTAATTTCTACGTCGCACCTCTTTTAAAAGACAAAAATCACGATATAGTGTGGAATCATACAGGCTAATCTTAATTACTTGTTCCAAGTAAAACCTTAGAGAAAAAATTATTAATAGTTATTTAACCAACAAGTGTAATAATAAGGGCGATTAACAATTGAGATATTTTGAGCTCGCTCCGCTCACGCGTTAATGTTTGAGATTGTTAATCGCCATTTTAATTCATAAGTCCGTTACAAAACTTTTCCGTCGACCGTACTTTTCAGAAATAAAGATATCTTAGTATAAATTTTTATTTACTTAACGATAAACAACAATTTTTTCAGCTTTCATTAACTTTATTCAAAGTTTAATTTTCCTTAGTGGTAGTTTTATTATTGTAAACATTAATATTCGAAATGGTACAATTACTGAAATTAAAGGAAGGTACTGATAAATGATTATCTGCTGTATAGCATTTTGACAAATTTATATTTAAGTCTTCTTGGACCTAAATTATGTGATAGAAGAAGAAGCGGTGGTGCTGAAGGAAGTACTTTGACAAGGTGTAGTGGTATTTTGTCCCAAGAGTTTTTCAGCCGTCTAAAGTTTATTCTGCATATAATTATCTATATAATCTTCTGCTACAGCAGTCGATTTCCAGCCACCTAGTCTTTTAATAGCTGAAAAGTCTGCACCACTGTCACACAGTATTGAGGCAGAGGAACGTCTAAAACAATGCCCAGTGTAGAGATGCGGGTGCTCTAATTTTAAGAATTTAGCAATAACGGAAGGAATTTTGGAAAACGTATTTATGCCAACTGGCTGTGTGGAACATTTATTTTTATAAAAAATGAAAAATCGTTTATATGGTGTGTGTGTGCCGATCTTAAAGAAATATAATTTTTGATCGCATTGAGAATGGTATTTGCTTCGTTATCTACTATGGTAAATATTCTATCTGTGTGTGTTTTTGATACTTTTATTCTGACAAGAAACTTTAACCCCACGTCTTGAACGTTATTTGTTTCTAATTTCAATAGTTCGTCCTTTCTTAACGCACCAGCCACTCCGAAAATCAATGCAACCTACAAAATGAAATGTTATGAAATACGAGTATTAAATATATAAACTTAATTTACTGGTTTACCTTTATCATTAGAAATATGTTGTTAGGAGCATCAGAGATGACTTTCTAGACTTGTTCTTTTTTAAGTGTTTTTGATTTCTTTGGTACATAACCTGTTCTTTTTTTTAGATAAACATAATTAACTTATTATATTTAGATATATCAATGGTTGATTTTAAACTTAAAGGCCCGTTTTCACACTACGTCTTATTGTACGTTTTGTGGGTCATATAAAGGCCTGTTTTCACACTACGTCTTATTGTACGTTTTGTGTGTTATATAAGACGTACGACAAAATGTACGTTTTGTCCAGTGTATACACACTACGTTTTTCCTTCCGTTTTCTAACTCATTTCTAATTTAGAGTCTTGAGTTGTGTGAAGTTTGTTAGTGTTTTTTTTTTTATTATGAAGAAAACACGGCTGCTTTCTTTTATTTTTTCAACTATAAAGATACTACGACTGAGGAAAAAGGGGATGAAGAGGGATAAGACAAGATGGTCAAGAGAGTGGGCTTCTAAAAAGAAGCCAGTATTCCCACGTCTCGTTACTAAAAGAGGCGAACCAGATGACTGGCGCAATTATTTGCGAATGGACACCTCAGCCTATTGTCAATTGCTAGAGTTGGTAACACCATACATATTGAAATGAGACACCTCATGAGAAAAGCCATTACACCCCATGAAAGACTCACAGCAACTCTCAGATATCTTACAACAGGACGCAGCGTCAAGGACTTGGAGTTCACAATCATAATATCTAAACCAGCGTTAAGCCAAATAATTCCTGAAACCTGTAATGCAATCTACTTGGTTTTAAAACATAACTACTTAAAAATCTGACATTATTATCCTTTTTTTGGGAAAAATGAAACGAACTGCAGTGGAACTAGTCGTCAAATAAGTCAAGATCGGACGACTTGTCTGAACATGTATTTTCACGTAACGTTTTATCCTATCAGATCTCGCAAAACTATGCTTCTCCCATCATTTCTACGATCTGACCTTGGATTTCATTTCGATTCGACAAGACGTACGTTTTGCTGTTTAATGCCACGTTTTATTGTATAGGATTTGTCCTATCCAACAAAACGTACAATAAGACGTAGCGTGAAAACCGGCCTTTAAACGTACGACAAAATGTACGTTTTGTCCAGTGTATACACACTACGTTTTTCCTTCCGTTTTCTACCTCAATTCTAATTCAGAGTCTTGAGTTGTGTGAAGTTTGTTTAGTGATTTTTATTATGGATGAAACACGGCTGCTTTCTTTTATTTTTTCAACCATAACGATACTATGACTGAGGAAAAAGGGGATAAGGAGGGAAAAGACAAGATGGTCAGGAGAGTAGGATTCTAAAAAGAAGCCAGTATTCCTACGTCTCGTTACTAAAAGAACTGAGAGGCGAACCACATGACTGGCGCAATGATTTGCGAATGGACACCTCAGCCTATTGTTAATTGCTAGAGTTGGTAACACCATACATATTAAAATAAGACACCTCATGAGAAAAGCCATTACACCCCATGAAAGACTCACAGCAACTCTCAGATATCTTACAACAGGATGGAGCGTCAAGGACTTGGAGTTTGGAAAATTTCGTGAAAATTAAAAGTGAATATTTGTTTTGAAATTTGAATTATTTCGATTAAGGGTGACTTGCTGTTAAAAAAAAATAAACATGTGGCTAGAAATTATGCACCGTTTTGCCGGAAAATCGTAAAAACTGTAGACCATTGGATTTTTATCAAATTTCGTTAATCGGCTATGTTGGCGTCAGTTTTGGTCCAATAGTCAAGCGAATGGACATTTTCTACATAAAATTGGTCGCACATTCTTCTGTCATACTCGGAATTTTCCTACATCTAACTATTCGTGTGAAAAATTTCCACTTGGATGTATGTATTCGCTGAAAATTTCGAGAAAATTAAAAGTGTATATTTTGTTTGAAATTGGACTTATTTCGATTAAGGGTGACTTGCTGATTAAAAAAATCTAAACATGTGGCTAAAAATTATGCACCGTTTTGCCGGAAAATCGAAAAACCTCTAGATTTTTGAATTCGATTTTTTCTCTTTTCCGGCAAACTGGGGTTAAGGGATCAGAAAAAAACACATGTTTGGAATAAGCTGGACCAAGTGCATGTGCCAAAACATTAAACAATTTTTATTTTTTGTAAAATTTGGAAAAATTTTTCCAAGGGGGTACCCTTGGATTTTTATCAAATTTGGTTAATCGGCTATATTGGCGTCAATTTTGGTCCGAGAGTCAAGCGAATGGACATTTCCTACATCAAATTGGCCGCTCGTTCTTCTGCCATACGCAGAATTTTTCTACATCTAACGGTTCGTGAGACAAATTTCCACTTAGATGTCTGTATTTGCTGAAAATTTCGTGAAAATTAAAAGTAAATATTTTGTTTGAAATTTGAATTATTTCGATTAAAGGTGAATTGCTGTTAAAAAAAATAAACATGTGGCTAAAAATTATGCACCGTTTTGCCGGAAAATCGAAAAAACTGTAGACCATTGGATTTTTATCAAATTTCGTTAATCGGCTATGTTGGCGTCAATTTTGGTTTAAGAGTCAAGCGAATGGACATTTTCTACATAAAATTGGACGCTCGTTCTTCTGCCGTACTCAGAATTTTCCCAGATATAACGGTTCGTGAGAAAAATTTCCACTTGGATGTATGTATTCGCTGAAAATTTCGTGAAAATTAAAAGTAAATATTTTGTTTGAAATTTGAATTATTTCGATTAAGGGTGACTTGCTGATTAAAAAAACCTAAACACGTGGCCAGAAATTATGCACCGCTGTGCCGGAAAATCGAAAAAACTGTAGACCATTGGATTTTTATCAAATTTCGTTAATCGGCTATATTGGCGTCAATTTTGGTCCGAGAGTTAAGCGAATGGATATTTCCTACATAAAATTGGCCGCTCGTTCTTCTGCCATACTCAGAATTTTCCTACATCTAACTGTTCATGAGAAAAATTTCCACTTGGATGTATGTATTCGCTGAAAATTTCAAAAAAATTAAAAGTGAATATTTTGTTTGAAATTTGAATTATTTCGATTAAGGGGTGACTTGCTGATTAAAAAAATCTAAACATGTGGCTAAAAATTATGCACCGTTTTGCCGGAAAATCGAAAAAACTGTAGACCATTAAATTTTTATCAAATTTCGTTAATCGGCTATATTGGCGTCAATTTTGGTCCGAGAGTCAAGCGAATGGACATTTGCTACATCAATTTGGCCGCTCGTTCTTCTGCCATGCGCAGAATTTTTCTACATCTAACGGTTCGTGAGACAAATTTCCACTTGGATGTCTGTATTTGCTGAAAATTTCGTGAAAATTAAAAGTAAATATTTTGTTTGAAATTTGAATTATTTTGATTAAGGGTGACTTGCTGTTAAAAAAAAATAAACATGTGGCTTAAAATTATGCACTGTTTTGCCGGAAAATCGAAAAAACTGTAGACCATTGGATTTTTATCAAATTTCGTTAATCGGCTATGTTGGCGTCAATTTTGGTTCGAGAGTCAAGCGAATGGACATTTTCTACATAAAATTGGACGTTCGTTTTTCTGTCATACTCAGAATTTTCCCACATCTAACGGTTCGTGAGAAAAATTTCCACTTGGATGTATGTATTCGCTGAAAATTTCGAGAAAATTAAAAGTGTATATTTTGTTTGAAATTTGAATTATTTCGATTAAGAGGTGACTTGCTGATTAAAAAAATCTAAACATGTGGCTAAAAGTTATGCACTGTTTTGCCGGAAAATCGAAAAAACTGTAGATTTTTTATTTCGATTTTTCCTCTTTTCCGGTAAACTGGGGTTAAGAGATCAGAAAAAAACACATGTTTGGAATAAGCTGGACCAAGTGCATGTACCAAAACATTAAACAAATTTTTTTTTTGTAAATTTTGGAAAAATTTTTCCAAGGGGGTACCCTTGGATTTTTATCAAATTTGGTTAATTGGCTATATTGGCGTCAATTTTGGCCGAGAGTCAAGCGAATGGATATTTCCTACATAAAATTGGCCGCTCGTTCTTCTGCTATACTCAGAATTTTCCTACATCTAACTGTTCGTGAGAAAAATTTCCACTTGGATGTATGTATTCGCTGAAAATTTCGAGAAAATTAAAGGTGTATATTTTGTTTTAAATTTGAATTATTTCGATTAAGAGGTGACTTGCTGATTAAAAAAATCAAAACATGTGGCTAAAAATATGCACCGTTTTGTCGGAAAATCGAAAAAACTGTAGATTTTTTAATTCGATTTTTCGTCTTTTCTGGCAAACTGGGGTTAAGGGATCAGAAAAAAAAACACATGTTTGGAATTCGCTGGACCAAGTGCACGTACCAAAACATTAAACAAAATTTTTTTTTTTGTAAAATTTGGAACAAATTTTCCAAGGGGGCACCCTTGGATTTTTATCAAATTTGGTTAATCGGCTATATTGGCGTCAATTTTGGTCCGAGAGTCAAGCGAATAGACATTTCCTACATAAAATTGGCCGCTCGTTCTTGATAGTAAGGGGGAACTAAAAACACATGAAAGAGAACTCACCCCATCAACCCCCTAGGTCCCACTCACCACAACCAAGAAAGTTTAAATTGTGATACATCATTGAAAAGACTATAAAAAATACTACCCAATGGTATAAATAATAATTATACAGGGTGAAGCAATAATTGTGAAACTTTGGCTGAAATGGTAAATTTAATGAGGTTTTTGTTGATTCTGTTGATAACCCTGTATAATTATTGTTTATTAATTATACAGGGTGTTAATCTCAGCAGTCTTACTATGACTTTTGTATTTGTAATGCTATCTCCCTGACTATAATGTGTCTTCGGATTTTTTTTTTGTTAAATAAAAACTTAATTTGCCGTTTTTGCAAAACAAGGTTGAAAACATATGTTTTTTGGGTTCTGTCAGATTCAATAATTTTTGGTTTATTTGAGAATTTTAAATGTCATTAGTTTTCATCATTTGTACGATTGGTACTGTCATTCAGGTGAAGTTATCACGATGGTTTACAGTATACCGGAACGCGTATATCCTGAGATCATTTTCATATTTTCCTCCCAGAACCAGTGTTATTTACGAACAGCTCAAATAATTCATAAAATGCATCCGGACAAAAATGTAAGTCACGTGTACGTCCGCAATTTAATTAAAAAATTTAGAGCAACGGGACCAGTGCAAAATAAAAAAAGTGATGCCCCAAGATTACTGAATGAAGCATCGCAAATTGAGGTCCTTGAAATGTTGATGCAATAGAGCCTACTGCATCAACATGTTAAGTAACTGCAATGACAGGACTTTTACATGAGTTGTTAGAACGGTGTTGTAATTATAAGTTTCACCCGTACAAAACACAAATTCTTCAAGAACTAGGCGATGATGATCCAGACCGACGAATTGAGTTCTGTGAACTTATGACTAAAAGAATTCGGAAAGAGTACTTTTATGCTGAATGGAAATGTAAATAAACACTTACTTTACTTTTTCTTGTCTGGATCTAACTACAGTTTTTCTGACCAATATCGGGCTACGTCTACACCCTTCGTATTTACGAGCCATAAATCATCGAGGGTGTACTGTGATGAGCAAAGTCTGCATACTCTCAGGTGCTCCACGTTCTGTATTTCCCCATATTCACAAAGTGCGTCGCTATCTGTCTTGATGTCCCATTTAATGAGGTTCTGTTTTACAGGAGCAACACCTGTGCGTATGCGATTGAGTGTCCGCCAGGTTCTCCAGTCCAGGTTCATTCCATTAGGTCGTTCTGGATGTAGAAGGAACAGTTCGGGTGGTTCGACGCTGACATTTCTCATAAACCTTTTTCTTGATTTAAGTCGGCTGTGCTTTGATTTAAGTAGCTACTCGGTAGTTCAGAGTCTTTCTCAGGTTTCAGAAGGGCTACTACTTTTGATTTACGCCACAGTTTTGGAATCTGGTAGGTAGATGTAAAGCGACAGATGTTAAATAGATCGAGCACCCATTGTCTCGCTTTTTGCCTGAGTTGTTTTATCTGCTCTGTTAGGATTTCGTCCACCCCAGGTGATTTGCCATTTTTCATACAGTTAATACCATTTTTGAGCTCTTCGATGGTAAATGGGTTTCCTAAGATAGTTGTTTTCTTGTCTTGAGTTTTTATAATCTTTGGCGTTTTGCAATGATTGTTTGTTTTGCCATTTAGAAGCAGTTGGTGGGCTATCTGATTTGGCGTTATTGCACATAGCTCTTTCATTCATGTGGGATCACCATTAAGTTTTTTGATCATATTCCAAGCCTGCTTACTAGTGTGCGCCATATCCATTTTACTTAAAGTCTCGCTCCACCGTTGTTGTCTGGAGGCACTTAGTGTTTGCTGCAGTCTCTCCCCTATCTCTGCCGTAAATTCGCTAAATTGGTCTTTACTCTATACTACGTTGTACTTTGTCATAATGTCTTTTGCTTTATCGTTCAGACCAGATATGTAATGTTAACATCCTCTGGGTTTTACAAGTTTGATGAACGCGTCATAGTTTTTGGGGATCGGGACTATATTTTCCACTTGTGTTTTCAATTCATCAGCAAATTTTTCCCAGTTCGCTTTTTTGAAATTAAACCTTAGTTTGAAAGGGATTTTGGGAGCTTTTATAGCGCTGTATACGATTATAAACGGTTGTAAATAAACAAAACTGTAGGTACTGGAATAATGCAAACCCGCATCAATACAGAGAAGGTCACACTCAATATCCTGAAAAACTGAACTTTTGAAAATCCTGAAACCTGAAAACACCATCGAACCTTTAATTGTCCATAAATTAGAGAATCAAAGAAACGATTAAGGCAACCTAGCTCTAGATGAAGATTTGCTGCACTTCCAACAAGATGGAGCACTTCCTCACTATGCAGTTCCAGCTATGCACTGGTTTGATACTAATTATCCGAACAAATGGATTGGAAAGAGAGGTCCTATTAAGTGGCCATCGAGGTCTCCATACTTACCGCTACCTGACTTTTTTCTATGGGGTTACCTCAAGTCAGTTGTTTATAAAACTCAACCTGTGTCACTTGGGAAATTGCAAGTAAGAATTAAGCAGGCATGTCGCGCTATTACTAGAACAACATTTGCCAAAGTTTGTACAGAATTTGAAAATAGGTTGTATTGTTGTTAAAAAACCAATGAAACCTATTTTGAACATTTACTTAATTGACATTTTTAACAAATTTGTAGTTCAACAGAAACCTCATTAAATTTTCCATTTAAGCCAAAGTTTTAGAATTATTGCTTCACCCTGTATAATTATTATTTATACCATTGAATAGCAGTTTTTATAGTCTTTTTAATGATGTATCACAAGTAGGGCCTAGTAGCCTAGTAGTATGTGGGGCCTAGGGGGTTGATGGGGATGAGTTCTCTTTCATGTCTTTTTAGTTCCCCCTTACTATCCTAGAAACGGTTTCAAGCATTTTTTATTAGCTTTTGTTAGTGAGATATAGCCCTTTGTAATTTTTAAAATTGGCACACTGTATGGAGCCTACACTCAAGCAAAAATTAATATATTGACTGCGGTAGGAGAGACAGAAACTACATTTGTGCTTGTAGAAATTGTAGATGTACATGTACCGATATGTATTTAATAACTGATTACAAGGTATAATACTGATATTCACTGTGTGCAAGTTCTGAAGAGCGACACCTAGTGGCATAAATCAGCGAAGGTGTTAGCACTATTAATATTTTAGTCTTATATTAGCTGAAAATAGAGTGACTTAAACTTATTTATTTAATACAATAATTATTTTAATATATATTAATAATTAACTGTAAAAATTCAACCATATTTTTTACGTTTAGCTTTCATTATTTGACACTTAAGATTGAGGTTATGAGGTTATTAAAAGTATCGTTATAGTAAATAAAATTAATTATTAAATTGCAGTATTGCTATTAATATGGATGCAATAATAAAAACTGGATTCCAGAAAATAAATTATAAAATACCTTTTCAACCAACTGTCATATCCATTGTAAAATACAATTAATAATTACATATCATATCAATATTTTGGAGCTACATTAACGCCAGAATTTATAATGACAACCTAAAGTATACTTTAACTAATCTTCATTTTAGACTAAAATGCATAAAAAGTTTTTATAAATTTTGTATATTTTTGTTATTTTCACGAATAGGTATACTTAGTAGCCTGCATTCTTGCACTAGTCCAAAGCAACTAAACTAGTCGCCAGAATAAAACTTCTTAAAATAACATATTAGAACTTTAACCCTGATTAAGTATGGACTAACATCTAAAATTTACTTTGAAGAACTTATTATTAAATAAAAATATTTAACGAAAAACATCACTGTCATTTAATAATATCTTTCTTACCTTATCTGGCGTATTGTTATCTCTAGGAGAACGTGATGGGGGAGAACAGTTGCCGAGTGAAGGTACTCCTAATTCGTATATATTCAACATATGGGCAGCTTGTGCGTGTACCATAAGATCCCATGCGTTTTGAAAAGCGTCTTTACATTGAACACATAACAGAGATGCTGAAGTGTTTGCATCATCTGGCGATTCTGAAACACAAGAATACGAATATATACATTATTGTAGATTATTTTACAGAAAACATGTGTATCTGTCTTTTCTCTCTAAGAGCCTGTCTCGGATAATGCAGAAACGAAGACAAATATTGTTTGTTGTATAACGGAATATATTTATTTTTCAAGTTTGCAACTATATCAACAATGCATTTATTGAAAATTAATTGACATATTTTAAATACGATTGAGTAAAACCTTTAACACTACTTTTATAGAGAAGCCCACTCTATGTTTTCCTCGTGATACGACTCTCATTTTATTTTTAACAAAAAAAAAATAATATAATGTTAGACTAGACACACAATCCTGAAAATAGTAAAAGCAAATTAGACAAGCATTAACAGATTTAGGGCAAATGGTGCGAAAACGCACCATTTTTTGTAGAATGTTTTATTGGCAATACATTAATTTTTAAAAATCTTTCTATTTTGTGAGCAACCAGAAGGTATAAGTGTAACTAAATTTAATTTTGATTAATTTCCAAACTCATTTCTGCTTTACAAAACTATTTTCTAAATATCAGACATTTTCAACTTTATTTTTATTGAATATTTTGTGGTCAAATAAATTAAGTCTTAATTTTTTTAACATATTTGTACGTTAATTGTTTAAAAAAAAGTTTTTTGAGTCATCAAATCTCAGGTTTGAAAATAACGGTTCAATAACGAACTATTGGCGGAAGTCGACTTCGAATCCTGTCTGGTCAGGAATTTCAAGGTGACGCACACAGATATTTTACTGCGCACACGTGACTCTCGTTTGATGGGATATTTCTTAATTATATGTATTAGAAAGAAGGGTATTCTGGTATTCAGTTTTGTTATAATCTAGGAGTGGGAGGTCGTGTAGTGTTGTATACAATATGCGGATTTGGCAAAATAGCCCTGAAAGGGCTCTAACTTTATTGGAATTAGAAGCCGAATTGAAGAATCTCAGTGATAGTGAGGATGGTTTCACAGAAATATCTATAATACTTCCAGACAGTGACGAATTTACAGATGAAGAAATTATTGATGATGATGTAATAGGTAATCTATTCACTATTTTTTAGTTTCATATTATCTATTACATTATTGTATGTGACAATGAGATTCGAGAGATTGCCGGTACATTTGAGATTTCTGCTAAAGATACCGTTCTTCCGGAAACTTCCACAAGTAAATCTGAACTTGGCGTTTTGTAGAGTTTTCTACTAAGGATTCATTCGACGTCAAACCAACAACAAGCAAATCAAATAAAAAACGTAAAGTATGTAGTGTGAAAACTCCAAAATAATCTACAAAAACTGATCCGATACTTTCAACAGCAGCACAATCACATGCAATTGAAAAAGGATAGCAATTGAGAATCGTGTCGCTGGAAAAACCCCTTACAAAAATGTTCCCAACTCTTCCTCGATGAATCTTATGGTTAATTTGACCATAAAATATGAATACAAAATACAGAATATCACACCTTGCCACAAATAGATATGTACTGGAGCAAGGACAAAAATAAGAACGTGACATTCATTAGGAAATAAATTTCGGCGTATTGAAAAGTATATTCACGTAAGTAATAATATGGTGTTACACAAAAATGATAAATTTGCAAAACTTCGCCGCCTTTTTGGCAGTCTGCAAAAATGTTTAAAAAGGGAAAACCTGTGCATTTTGGGTAAAAGTTATGGTGCCTCTGTTCATCTGATAGATACATATTCCAGTTTATTTCCTTCGGTGGTGCTAGCACAACAAAATCAGATTTATGTTTAGGTGCTGGTGTAGTATTATGAAGTATTGTAAAAACTCCCTGTAACCACAGGGTATTTTTTGACATTTTGATATTTTTTTATTTTATAAGCTGTTAACAATATTAAAAGAAAAGGGCATTTATGCAACTGGCATAATAGGAGAAAACAGGCTTGATATGTGTCCACTTCTTTTTCTTGCAGAACCGTCTCCTATCGGAGGTTGGCTACCATCACAGCAATCTTTACTTTGTTGGCTGCAGCTCTGAACAACTGTATTGAACTGCACCCATACCACTCCCTTAAATTTCGCAACCAGGAAATCCTCTTTCTCTTTCCCGAGATTTTTTATTGGATTATAAGTCTAAGCAGAGAGTCCTTTTCTCCTCTCATTATGTGGCCCAGATATTCCAGTTTTTTCGTTTGTATTGTTTTTTATGACTTCGCATTCCTTCCCCATCTTCAGCAGAACATCTTGATTTGTTACTCTTTCTGTCCATGGTATTTTCCACATTCTCCTGTAACACCACATCTTGAATGCCTCAATGTTTTTGATGTTTATATTTTTCAGTGTCCAGGCTTCCATGCCGTACAGCAGAACGGAGAAAACATAGCACCTTAACATTCTCGTTCTTAAGTTTATATTTATGTCCCGGCTGCATAGGAACTTTTTCATTTTGACAAACGATTGTCTCGCTATCTCTATTCGCCTCTTGATTTTTTTTCTGGTCATTAGTATCAGTGAAGCAAACCCCTAAATATTTGTAGGACGTAACTCTTTCAACTGGCTGATTATTTATGGTTAAATTCACATTGGTGTATAGCTTCTTTGTTAGAATCATAAATTTAGTCTCTTTGATGTTCAGTTTTAGACCATACTTTTTGGTATGAGTGTTTATGTTTTCCATCAAAAACTGTAAATTTGCTAGGTTATCTGTTACTATTAGCGTGTTATCAGCGTATCGTATATTGTTAATTAACTCTTCGTTAATGTTGATACCAATGTTTTGCGCTAGGAGCCCTTCCTGACATATTGTTTCGCTATATATATTAAATAATAGTGGAGAAAGCACACAACCCTGACGCATACCTCGACGAATCTCAATTTCTTCGGTTAACTCATTATCAACTTTGATTTTTGCTGTTTGTCCCCAGTACAACCTGGATATGATGTTAATGTCGCGACTGTCGATGTTTTTGCTTCTTAGGATTTTATAAAGCTTTTGGTGTCTGACTTTATCGAAGGCCCTCTCAAAATCTATGAAACCTACCTATGTGTCCACTGGAAACATCTAAAATTATTTCTAAAAAAGATAAAGGGTAGTTCGACTTCGTTTTTGATAAAGAAGCTGAAGTGTCTGTAGTTAGATGAAATGACAACTCAGTCGTAATAGTAATCTACAATAACTTTCCGGTCCATCCCATAGGTTTTGCAAAGAGGTACGATTGCAAGCTGCACAAAGAAGTAAATATACTTATGCCGAATGTTATCCAATAAAACAATAGATGTATGAGCGGCGTTGACTGAATGAGAGTGAAGAAGATGAAAACTCAACTGTACCGTTGACAGTAAACATGGATGGATCGTCGAAAAATAACTTACCAGATGAAACTTGAGAAGATAAGATAGGCCATTTGGTAATAAAATTGTGTATTTAATTTTTTGCTAAAGGTTCTAAAACGAACCATTTTTTGTTGTAACCCCTGTCAGTATTAAAGTGTTAAACAACTTTACCAATGTTTAAATTTTATTTAGTAGTATTTTTTTGCTTGACGATTAATGAGTTAAGTGACCTCGACAAAAGGTAAAACGTAAGATGACAATGGATAGAAGGGTGCAGGGTTTATCTTTACAAATTAGAGATTAGCAACCACATGTAGTTTATATATAAAAATAATAAAAAAAGAGGTTTTAATCAAATAAAAGACAGATATCGAGCACAGTTTATTTATTAAATCTTGCCCAAGTACTTTCGCTCCTAGAGCATCTTTAGGGGCATTTCGTTAAATTTTTGCTGTCAAACAACATCTGAAAAATGTCATAAACATTAAATGATACATTAACAGAACACGACGCAAGGAAAAACAATTTAAAAATTTAAAAAAACGACGAAGCTACATATTGGGTGTGAAAAAAGAAGTAAAAAAGAAGGTTTACAATAGTATAACAATACCATAAGCTAGTGAAAACTGAATACTTATCAAGACACAGGAAACATATATAAAGATAAGAGCATTAGAAATAAACCATATTAGGAAAATAGCAGGCCAGATTGAGTAGGACAGAGTGTGAAACATATGAATTGGTTTGGTCACGTGGCAAAAATAAATCAAATCTGAGTGGTAAAGAGAATAATCGACGAAAAGAAGAAGAGACAGGTCAAGAAAGAAATGGCTGAAGAAATTAAAGAATATTGAAGAGAAAGAGAAAAAAAACCATAAACAATCTGAAGAAATTAGCAAATAATGTAAAAAAGTGACAAAGATTGATAAA
Organism: Diabrotica undecimpunctata; assembly: GCF_040954645.1. Taxonomy (NCBI): domain Eukaryota; kingdom Metazoa; phylum Arthropoda; class Insecta; order Coleoptera; family Chrysomelidae; genus Diabrotica; species Diabrotica undecimpunctata. The sequence goes on from NC_092811.1 coordinate 104,973,322, forward strand.
TGATAAACCGAAATTTCATGCCTCGGTACTCCGACACCTAAAATTATAAGGGAAGCTGACAAAGAAGAAGAAGAAAAAGAAGTTGTTTAGTAATAAATGACAAGGGACTGTAAAAGAAGAAACTTAATATGCAGCTATTAGTAAGTTCCTGTTTCACAATCAGTGGTAAATTAAAGGGGTTAAGTAACCTTTACCAACAGAATAACTAAGAGAGTTTATTTTCAGGTTACACAGGATGTCTTATTAAGGTTATCTAAGGTTTCGCATTCAGTTTTTTGGTATTGTTGGAAAATTATGGACAATATTATAGTATATATTAGGTTTATTATGGAAAATGATCAAATTATATTACGTTTTTATGGACACTGATCAGCATAGATATTTGAAGTAACTGCCAACATTCATATATTTCTGATGTGCTGTCGAAAATTAAATTTCTGCAGAAGCTCTTGCAATATATGAGGCCTTACTTTATGCAACAGAAAGTAATTCGGACCATATAGTGATATTATCAGATTCTTTATCAGTTTTGACCTCTATTGGGAAACCGGGATTGCCAAATACAGTTGCCCTTATATTTACAAAATTAAAGATATCAAACAAAAGTTAGTAACAAGGGGCAAAAATGTACTCTTTGTTTGGATTAAAGCACATATAGGTTTGGAAAATAATGAACATATAGACCAATTAGCAAGAGAAAGTATTTTGTCTGTTGGAGAAACTTCGTATAAAATCACGGCTTGCGACTTTCTGGCTTCCTTAAAATTAAGATTATACCAAAGGTGGGATAATATATGGAAGGAATATTCCATTGTTAGCCCAAATAGATACAATCCTCTTCAAACAGATATTCCTAAAACTCCTTGGTATAAGTTTTTTAATGTACCTAGAAAATATGTTATCACGATCATAAGACTGAGATTTGGACATGCTTGTTACCCCAAACATTTATTTAAACTTAAGATTTTAGATAATGATCAATGTGAATTTTGTACAGAAGAAGGAAACCTAGATCATATATTTTTCAGTTGCCCCAGAAATACTATAATTTTATCCAGGTTAATAAATAATTTACATAAACACAATATATTAGCGCCTTGGAACCTTCAGTACTTATTATCACTAGACTCGAGAGCAATGTATGATTGCTTAGTTATGTGTTTAAAAGATAGTAAAATAACCATGTAAATAATTATGCATTAGTTAATAACTTAACCTTTGTTTTTAACCCAATTGTTAAATCCATTTCTTACCGTAGCTTAGTGTTGTATGTTTAAAAAATAATGCCTTGATGGCCCCTAGGCGAGAAGAAAGTTACTCTGTTTACCTGTTTAATGTTTTGTATTTATTTTAATATAAACTCAGACAACCATTTCTACCATGTTGAGTCTGGCTGAATGACTAAAAGTCTATGCAGAAAAAACCACAAAATCACCCAGTTATAATTTTTTAGTGTCTCATTTCCTAGATACTACTAGATATATTCTAGTAGAAATATGTCAACACATGCAAAACAAAAATGTGCAGAGTACTCTGTATAATAAAATTGGGAAACTTTACACAATTTAAAACAAAAAACTGTTTATTTTTAGGTTACAGAGGATATTCTATTAAGGTTATCTAAGGTTTCGCATTCAGTTTTTTGGTATTGTTGGAACATTATGGACAATATACAGGGTGAGTCATGAGGAACTTTACATACTACCATATGTAGAGTCCTTCAGGGAGCATATCATGTGGCCACTAAAAAAATGTCAACTCCTCTTCTTTATTAATTAACAGGGTGATTTGTGTAATTGACCATTTATTTCATTTTACTGTAGTGTTTATACGGCTCATTTGATTTTTTTAATTTTTGCATGATACAGTACACTACTATCAAGCATTCGACTGGTATTAGCTAAACTACAAAATTCCAGGAGTGGCTTTGGAAAAATTAATTTAGGGATTCGTATTAAATATTACACCCTGTATATATTTTTTTTTAAAATGCAATAAGTGATTTTTAAACTACATAAATAGCCAATGAAAACGACATATGCGACAATGTTGTCGCACTTTTATTAAATTTTTAGTGAACGATCAAATCTTACCAAAAATAGAACAACCATAATGAAGTATCAAATTATAAGGTAATTAATTTAAACAAATGTTATAAATTTCAAACATTTTAATGAAATGATAAACTGAGTCACTGCACAACAAAAAACAGTAACTACGAACAATAACGAAGAACAATTTAAAAAAAAAACTAAAAATATGTACATAGTTATGATAAACCCATAAATTAGAACTGGAAAAGATACAATAATAGTAACAAAATAAAAATAATTCAAAATAGATTTTCGAAATGGAACCCTGCAGCCTGTACACATTTTTGTTGCCGAATTGTTAATTGACGTATTGAATTACAGATACTCTGGGGATCGTTTCTAATAGTATTACAACAATGTATAATTCTATCAATTAATTGTTGTCGGTTATTAATATTCACTGCGTAAACTAGTTGCTTCAATCGTCCCCAAATATGGTAATCAACGGGATTGAAATCAGGGGATCTTGAAGGCCACGAAATAGGACCTGCACGTCCTATCCACCTGTTGCCATAAACATTATTGAGATGTTGTCTCACTGCCAGTAAAAAGTGTGGGGGTGCCCCATCATGCTGAAAATACATCCCTCGGATAGCAACGTTCGCGTTGGCAAGCAAATTCGGCAAAATATTTTGTAGAAAGTTCAAATAGACCTGCCCTGTTAAAGGACCATCAAAAAAGTGAGGACCTACTAATTGGTTATTTATGACACCAATCCACACGTTAACCGAAAACCTTAACTGAGAACGACGTTCTCGAATAGCATGGGGATTTTCTTCTGCCCACACATGTGAATTTTGTGAATTATTTATCCCGTCTCTGGTAAATTGGGCTTCATCTGTAAATAGTGTCCTGTATAGCGTTGGTCGATTATTGTTAATCTATCTACAAAATTCCAACCTATCGATCTCATCTCCAGCATGTAGTTGCTGAACCATTTGAATGTGATATGGGTATAGATTATTTTTTTGTAAGACTCTACTTACTTTTGATTGAGTAACATTGAGTTCTCGACTTACTTGTCTAGTGCTTATTGTAGGGTTCATAGTAACGGCGTCCATAATGTCATCTTCCTGCGCTTCATCTACATGTCGCTCTGTTGTTCCACTAGGAAAAGTGCCATTTTCTCGCAAATAATTAAAAACTGACCCAAATGTTGGATGACTGGGAGTTCGACGATTAGGAAATCTTCTGCGATATTCTCTACTAGCGGCCCTACCATTCCCATTACAGAATCCATAAACAAATATTATGTCTGCATATTCTGTGGTCGAAAACTGATGTGGCATTTTGAACGAAAGTAACAAAAGCTCTACCAAAACTAACACAATGTACTTAACGTAGATATGACAGAAGAAATATGTATTCTTGTACACATAAATAACAATTGATAATGACAATAATGACAATGGGTATAAAATATCAAGAAACGTCAAACGGTCAACGCCAACCTTCATTTTAAACTTTTTTAGATTTATTTTTATTTAGTACAGTTGATGCAATGTATTATTATTTGACATAAAATTTTAATCATTAACAATCAACAAAAACTAACACATACAAGAGGTTTGACTTTTTAATCAATTTAATTTATTATTTATCGAAAATAATGCCCCAATACGATCTATGAGTAAAAATTTAAAATTGAAAAACAATTGATTCTATCGTAGAGATAATACAAAGTGACAGTAAAGATGTTAATTTTCTACGTATTAGATTATGTTGTAGGAACTCATTTTAATTAAAATGTTCGAAATTTATAACATTTGTTTAAATTAATACCTTATAATTTGATACTTCATTATGGTTGTTCTATTTTTGGTAAGATTTGATCGTTCACTAAAAATTTAATAAAAGTGCGACAACATTGTCGCATATGTCGATTTCATTGGCTATTTATGTAGTTTGAAAATCTCTTATTGCATTTTAAAAAAAAATTATACAGGGTGTAATATTTAATACGAATCCCTAAATTAATTTTTCCAAAGCCAGTCCTGGAATTTTTTAGTTTAGCTAATACCAGTCGAATGCTTGACAGTAGTGTACTGTATCATGCAAAAATTAAAAAAAACAAATGAGCCGTATATACACTACAATAAAATGAAATAAATGGTCAATTACACAAATCACCATGTTAATTAATAAAGAAGAGGAGTTGACATTTTTTAGTGGCCACATGATATGCTCCCTGAGGGACTCTACATATGGTAGAAGTATGTAAAGTTCCTCATGACTCACCCTGTAGTATATATTAGGTTTATTATGGAAAATGATCAACCTATATTACGTTTTTATGAATACTGATCAGTATAGATATTTTAAATTACTGCCAACATTCACATATTTGTGATGTGCTGTCGAAAATTAAATTTCTGACTTCCACCAACCAATTCGTCAAAGATTTTTGCTTAGACGAGTAAATATGCTGTGGAATGCTACTTTTAGATTTGTCATATCGCTCTTATATCTTTAGCATCGTCTGTTTTGCCTTGCAATTTATAGAAGGAACAGATTAAAACTAAGATCTGAATTTTGGTTTCGTCAATAGAATTCTTCGCATTTCTACTTTTGAGATTAAATAAAAAATTATGTTTTTGATAATTTGTTAAAGCTGTACATAAAGTATCATGAGGTATTCTGAGGTTATTTATTAACGAAATAATCGTGCTTCGCAATTCGAAAAACACTCTTATGTAAGAGTAATGACTTTCGAATAAAAATAACATAAAACCCTAGGAAACGAGGTATATTCTGGGCACCATCTAGCTCAAGGATCGTCGCCGTTATAATATTCGTATTCGGCAACCACAAAATCCCCCAGTTATACCTTTTTAGTACCTCATTTCCTCGCCTATAAATTTTACTGATATATACTAGATATATTCTAGTAGAAATATGTCAACACATGCAAAACAAAAATGCAGAGTACTCTGTGAAACTTTACACAATTAAAAACAAAATATAAGCAAAAGGCAATTAAAGCTACAAGATCTTTTATCAAAGATGGGTTAAATAGGCAGATAAGGGAAATCTAACAGTTATAATGGATAAAACTTAGAAACCAACCTCACACCAAACTGCCAACGACAAACAGGATATACAGATCTTTATTGAAATTGAAATTTAAATAATATTTGTCACACTACCAAAGAACTTTATTATAGCAAGGTCTTGCTTTTTTTTCTATTTCTTGGGCGTTAACCTGTTACAGATAGCATAATGTCATAATTATATTTGTTAATATTTTCTATTTACTTCCGCTTTCTTCTGTTTTCTGTCACTATTACACATTTTGGGGGCGAAATACACATGATTGCAAAAACTTTGCCTTATATCTTGTGAGACTTGCATGAGTTGCTTGAGTTTTTTAACATTTAATCTTTCCTTATATGGTAAGCTTATTATAACCAGCCCTATAAAAATTGTGCCTGCTATTTTTTCCCTTACTTGCCATCTTAGATTTTTCTCTATGTTTAATTGTATAGTATTGACTCAATTGTTCTTCGAACCATTGATAGGATTTTAAGCATTCGTCTCCAATGAAATATTTCGTAGCCCTTATACCAATTGAGAATCCAGCATTTAGCAACATATAGGAAAACAGGGAAAACTAAGCTCTCTATGAGTCTAATTTCAATGTCATCAGCTATTTGGTGGCTTTTCTTTGATATAAACTCGTCTATAAACTAAGAGATCATTCATTATTTTTTCTCAGTTAGCGATAATAGTTATATCATCTGCAGATCTCAAGTTGCATATATTTCTTGCGCTCGTACTTCTATCGTTATTCTATTTTTCAATGGCCTTTCGCAAAATACGCAATTTTCGCCAGAATATATACCTTCAAAAATTATAGTCAGTATACTCATCTTTATGAAATATCGAAAATATACAAAACGAATACATTTTTTTATTAGTTCGTCTTCTCCAATTTACCTCTACTACTTTTTAACAAACATTCTGCGTTTGTAAGAAAGTATCTTTCTTTCCCATGCTTCCAATCTGTTCTGTATGGTTTTGTTCATAGTCCATATCTCAGCAGCGTATAGAATTTTGGGTCTTATTATAGTTTTGTATACTCTTATTTTTGTATTACGAGATATATCTTTGGCCTTAATTATTTTGCTCATAGCTCCAGCACATATGTTGCTTTTGGTCAGTCCCAGGTTGATTTCAGTTTCTTTCTTACATGTTTGATTAATAAGAGTACCTTAGTACATATATTCATCCACCTTCTCGCAACTAATCCATCCTCTACCTCCAATTTAAAGGAGCCCCTGGTGTTTATTTTTTTTGCTCGAGGTTTCCATGTACTTGGATTTATGAATATTAACTTTCAGTCTCATTTTAGAACTTTTTCGAATCAGGCTTTTTGCTATACTTGCTATTTCTTTTCCATGTATTGCAATGAGAACCACATCATCAACGTATGGTAAACATTGGTGTTTTTGTATAAAATAGTGAAGGACCTATTTATCCCACAATCCTTTACAGTTTTTTCTGGAACTATATTGAATATTATGCTAGATAAGCGGTTTCCTTGGCCAACACTTTTTTTCACTTCGAATTCTTCTGAGACTATACCGTTGCATTTCAAAGCAGAAATGGTTTGTCTTATGGTCATTTTTACCAATCTTACTATTTTTTCTGGCATTTTCTTGGCAACGTTTCTATTAATTTGTTTCTGTCTATTGGATTGTAGGCGGCTTTGTAATCAATGAAAAGTACTTGTGCTGAAATATTGTATTCATAGCAATTGATCTGGATTTGTTAAAGCATAAACATTTTCTCGGTTGTTGATCTTTCCTTGCGAATTCTCCCTGGTATTCTCCTACAAAATACCAGGGAGGATTTTGAGAATTTTTCTTGTGAGCTTCGGTATTTCTTCTATTACTATTTGAGGTTTAGGAACATTATAATTTTCTTCAATAGTTACTTTTTCATTTAGCATCTTTTAAAAATATTCTTTACACCTTTCACATATTTAGTATTCATCGACTATCAGATTTCCTTGCTTATCTTTCATTCGTCATTCATTCTTGATACCCAGTTTTAATGGGTTTTACCTCTTTGTAAAAAATTTTTATTCCATTTTTCTTGTAATTTTGTTCAATACGTTTTACTTCATCTTCCACATACTTTCTTTTCTGCGTTCTTAGGATTTTCTTTACTTTTTTCGTAGTTCGATATACCTTACTAAGTCGTCTTGTTTTTGCGATCGCAAACTTTGTAATGCCAAATCTGATCTTTTTTTTTTAAATCTGTTCTACATTCGTATTCGAACCAGTGGTTTTTGTAAATCATTTTGTTCTTTGACGTTGCTTCCTTTATAGTGTTTATCATTTTCAAGAACTTTTGTGGTATGTTACCTACAGTAGCATTTTCCTCTGTTTTCATTCTCTCAGGCATATCTGTGTCTGTGTCTTGTCTAAGTATCTGTTTTCGACGTAAGTTTCATGCTCATTTATCCTGAAACATGGTTTCCTGTCTTACGGTTTCTCCCACATAAAAATTGTTGCATTCATATGATATCCTATAGTTGCTGTTCTTTGACCTTTCTTGTGTGTTGCTATTTCCTATCCTTTTGAATTTTTCTGATAAACTTTGTTATCATCTTAAATCCCTTCTTGTGAACCTTTCTGGTCCGCTTATGATGTACAATTTGTACAATATGTATACACACATATGGCTCTACAATCTTGTGAAGAGATCTTAAAACGTCAAATAAAAATTATAAAGTGTAATTTTTATTACAACAAATTGTGGCTTTATCTCTTATAAAAATAATATTTCTATGGGGATCTATCGAGTTATCACAGGAGCTGTGAAGTTATTACAATGAAAAAAATTAAATGGATCAAGAAAAATAAAGTTTTTGATAAATATTTCTTAGAAATCTTTATTTAAACAATAAATAATTGTACGTAAAACCTTATTTTTCATAAACATCTTCTTTTTTATCAATCTTTTTTTCGTCCACGGTAGCAACATTTCTGTTCCCGTCTGCAGGTGCAAAAATAAGTTTAACTCCTTTAATGCATTTTTTAAATTTTAAAAGGTACAAATAAATTCTTTCAACAACCAACATTTTATGTTAAATAAATAAAACATATTAAAAGTTAAGAGATAAAATAAAATAAGCAATAACTACATTTTCTAATTACGGCAAAGAACTAATCCTCCTATTTAAAATACACAGAAAGCTACTTTCGTAAATACATTTCTGCAAGACAACAAACTAACGAGAAACAAGCGAGACTTACTGGATTTATTTGAATCGCATTTGCAGGTGAAACGCAATTTACAGTAAGTTTTTTTGTGTTCGAGGAGTTCCTGGAGTTCGGAGAAGAGTTCCCTGCAGTTGCCGCATATCAATATATCTTGATTGCCTGAAACAAGTAAAAAGTGTTTTCAAACTTGCATTACTTAAACAAAATAACGAAGGGAAGTTTTAAAGCTAAGTATATAGTTAAAATGAATACAAAATGCCTACTTTATCTTTAAAATTTTGAGGTTTTAAGGCTATACAATATTATATAACTATAAATAAAGTTTAGAGGGTGTGCGTTTATTTTAGAAACAATAGTAACCTAATAAACTAAATAAGATAAACTACAATAAATTTATAAAAAAATAAATTATAAAGAATAAAAAAATATTTTCTTTAAACTTTGTTTACTTCAATAGATGAATTTTATAGATTCTTATGTTCTAAATCCAAACCTTCTTCTTCATCTTCTTTCTGTGTAGATTTGACTCTGTCTATTTTTAATGTGTCTCCAGTATCGGTCCATCGTTTTCGTGGTCTTCCTACTGATTGTCTTCTTATCGGGGAACCGTCTCTTGCCGTCTTTACTACTCTATTTGTTGTCATTCGACTTATATGATCGTTCCATTCTACTCTTCTATTTTTTACCCAGTACTTGATGTTGTCCACCGTATCCTTTCTAGTCAAAGGTGGCAACGATATCTCTTAGAGTTCTGAGAGTCAAAAGGCTCAGAACAATGTGACTTTACTAGGCAATCGTAGTTCACTACGATTGTCGCACGAGCTCTTATCTCCGTTGAGATTATCGGTTTACGGTTGGATCGATCCTTGCTAGTAGACCAGATCTTTAGACGGACGAACATGGGTAATATAATCTTTTCGATGTTGAAAATTGTCTGTAAACGACTTACGTACCTGGCAGGGTGTTGTACCTGGTAGAGCAGTTTTCACGCTGCAATCTATTGAGCCTCATTAGTCATTTGCATTTAGGTCTTATATCTATACTTCTAGCTCTCTCCCATAGTGTCTTACCATCGATTTTTTTAGGATTTTTCATCTCTGCTGTTTCCAATATTTTTTTATCCTCTCTGTGTTAGGTCGTGTTTCTGCCGCGTATGTCATTATTGGTTTGATGACTTTTGTAAATTCTGCTTTTCGTTTTTTTTTTCAGATATTTCTATTTCTCCAAATTAGGGCAACCTGTGTCTCTGTTTCCTGTATTCATGTAATTTTTGCTAAATTTTTTGGTGGTTATACATACTAAATTGGTGCAGCCTAAATTGTAAATCATCTTCACTTTGAGAGAGTAGTATTTCGTCTGCATAGCAGATTATTTTAAGTTGTTGGGAGGACGCATTTGGTATCCTTTTTTAGTTCTTACTTTTGTATTATTTCATCCATGATCAGGTTAAACTAGAGAACCTAATCTTATCCCATTATCAGCTTCAATTCGGTCAGTTGATTTTTCTTCTACTTTCCCTTTTATTGTGTGATTCTGGTAGATATTTTAGATCGTTTTGGTTATTCCTAAAAATACCTTGCGTACAATATGTGGATAATGTCCTTTAATTTTACCCTGTCAAGTGCCTTCTTCTGAACAAATATGATTTTTCTTGCAGTTGTCTAATTATAAATATATTATCGGTACATGATTTTTGAAACATTACAATGCAAAACACTACGATTTTCATATGCACAAAAAAATTAAAGAGGTACAGAACACCAGAAAAAAATGCAATACAGACATAGTTCTAGACACTGAAGATCAGATTTCGACTACCATTGAAGATAAGTTACGAATATGGAAAGAATATATGCAAGAATTATTCGAAGATAAAGCACGAAGTCCGACTGAAATAAACAATCCCTACGGCCCAGAAATAACAAACGAAGAAGTTACTATGGCCATCAAGCGAATTCAAGATGGGAAATCACCAGGATACGATTAGGTGCATGGTGAAATTTTAAAGCTATTAGAGGCACACCAAATCACAGCTCTTTCGAAGCTATTCAACTTCATCTACAAGACTGATTATTTATCAAAAGACTGGCTACTATCAATATTCATTCCAGTTTTTAAAAAAGCCAACGCAAGAAAATGTAAAGAACATTGATTAATTAGTTTGATGAGCCAAGAACTTAAAGTACTCCTTACTATCATTCACTCGCGCAAATACACCAAATTAGAAGAACACATGAGTGAAGTTCAATTTGGATTCAGAGCAGGACTCGAAACGAGGAAAGCACTTTTTAGTTTGCAAGTTTTAATACAGAGAGCCAGGGATGTCAACTGTGATGTGTATGTATATTTTATTGATTTCGAGAAGGCATTTGATAAAGTCCCACATGGGAAACTAATCGATATCCTAAAAACATCAGGATGGTAAAAATATAAGATTGATCTCAAAGCTTTAAAGGATGATTTATAACGTTGTAGAAACATGTAACAAATACGGCCTAAAACTAAATTGCAAGAAGACAAAAATAATAATCATTGGTAAGAACACCAACATAAACGTCCAAATTACAATAGGCGATACACCGTTAGAAAGAGTGGAAAAAGTATGCTATTTGGGCTGCAATATTAAGGATACTTGGGATCACAGCTACGAAATAACAACTTGTATTGAAAAAGCCAGAAGCTCTTTTAGCAGCCTTAGGAAGAATTCTCTGCAACCTATCTTTAAGTATCAATGTACGCATAAGAATTCTTAGATGTTACGTCTTTAGTGTCCTCCTCTATGGAGTAAGAAAGCTGGAGCCTTACAGAAGATGGCCTTTAGTGTCCTCCTCTATGGAGTAGATAGCTGAAGCCTTACGATTAGAGTAAGTCTCAGGTGATCTCATATCTACACCACACAAGTAATATAACTATTCTCCAGAGGCTAAGAAAAGACAAAGAAATTATTAACACCGTAAAGAACAGCAAATTGGCTTACTTCGGCCTCATCATGCGTAATAATAAATACCAACTTTTACAGTTGATTCTACAAGGCAAGATTAAGAGTAAGAGAGGCCCTGGACGTAGGCGTATATTCTGGTTGGCTAATATCAACAAGTGGACTGGTATAACGTCAACTGATTTATTTCGAGCTGCTGTGAATAGAATAAGATGGGTCAATGTGGTCGTCAACATGTCAAGAAGCTAGGCACATTTAGAAAACATTTCTGCATGAAAGCATGCAGAAATGTTTTAAAACATTGTAACAAGATTTAAGTATGAAAACCTATGGGCTGACCAAAACTGGGCGACTTTAATATCATTTTCTTCGCCAGCAGATGATCTTTCAATTTACAGGGTGCTGAACATTGTAAGCAGCTGTCTAAATGTTAAATGGTTTCTGGTTCTCCGCATTTGCATAAGGTGGGCAGTTCACCGAGTTACTTCCGTCTAGCCAGATTATTTTAAGTATAGCTCACTCTACTTCTTAGTTTATTATTGCTTTCATACCTTCCAGTTCAGATCTACGTCAGGTGGTGTTGCATTTGTGTGAAAACTTCATTATGGTAGGTGGAGCTACTTATTCTTCCACATAGCTTCTTATGTATCTTATGAAATCGTGCTAAGTCAAAAATTCTTTCTCAATTTTAGTTGTAGCCTTTTTGGTAGCTAATGTCCGTATAGTAGATATGCCTCATTATTTTTCATCTTCAAAGTCGCAGCAGTACGTATAATTCTCGGAGGGACTATATCGGCTAAATCTTAAAGCTTATCTATTGGGATTGGTCCTAGGCATCCCATAGTTATTCTGCAGGTCTCGTTTAATTATATATCATTATATATCCACTTGATTAGCGTGTTCAGATTTTTACCAAACCAGGTAAATATATTCTGCTACAGAGCAAAAAGAGCCCATGGTTAAATGCGCTTTGTATGTAAGAGTACGGTTTAGGGTAACTCTCAGGTATTTGTGGTAAAAAATGTGTCCCATTTCTACTGCCCCCACACCTAGCAACTATGATTTCTTTACGCCTCTCTACTTAAATTTTCCTGTTTTTTTTCTTGGTTTTCTTTATAAATTTTCCATGCAACCATCTTGAGGGAATGTTTTGTGGTTCCAAAATCCTTCGCGTATACCGCCAATACAAGATTATTAGCATATAAGGAGGATGAAATCATCAAAACCGTTAACGAATGAAAAGGAAACAGAATGGGAAACAAAGAAATCAAAATACTCTGTTACGCAGACGACGCAATATTGATAGCCCAAGATGAAGATCGTCTGCAAAGACTGGTTCACAGATTTAACATAAGTGAAAAAGAATTTAATATGACAATCGCATCTTAGAAAACTAAAAAAATAGTAGTCAGCAAAGAACCAACCAGATGTAAAATAGAAATTGATGGCATCAGTATTGAACAAGTAATGAAAATAAAATACCTGGGAGTTACACTGTCTAGCTGTGGAGACCCGGACAAAGAACTGAGAGATCAAGTACAAAAAGCAAATAGACTGTCACGATGCCTTAATAACACTATATGGCAAAACAGACACATCAACACTAAGATGAAGTTAACAATTTATAAAGCCAGTGTAAGACCAATAATGGCATACGCCTCAGAAACAAGACCCGACACAGCCACAATGCAAAGGCTAATGGAAACGGCAGAGATGAGAGTACTAAGAAGAATTACAGTAAATACGCTGTGTGCGCGAAAGCGAAGTGAAGACATTAGAAGAAAGTGTTAACGTACAGTGTATAAATGAATCGTCACAAAATAGAAAAAAAAAAAAAAGAATGAAATATCCACATAAGCGGAATGGAGTTGACCCGTGTCGTCAAAATAGCAAGAGATAAGTCACCAATTGGCAGAAGAAGTATCGGACGACCGCACAAAAGATGGAGTGACAACCTTCCATAGAGGTATTAATCCATCAATGAACAAGCAGAATTGCTTATAAAGAGGAAGAAGAAGAAGAAGATAAGGTGCTTTAATAATTTTGAAGTTAGGTGGTCATTAATATAGATAATAAAGTATATTGAAGACAGAACACTTTCATACAAAAGCCAATTCTTTTGAGGTATCCAGCTACTTAAACTGGTCTGGAACTCTACGTAGAATCTACGGTTTTGCTAGGGTATAAATCATGTCTGTACAAACGGAATCCCTTATATTCTGATATATTTTATGTAACAGGATGTTGTATTGTACTGCACTAATTTATACTATGTACATTTTATTGAGTCTAAAGCCTGCTTGTTGTGGGAGCAATATTGGTCCAACTATGGTGCCTAGGCAGTTGAGCAACAATCTTTTGAGTCTTTTCTTTAAGTTCCATCTTCATCATGGCTATGCGAACCCTATTGACTGCCGCTCTAAATAGTTCTGCACTACACATTCATATCATTCCCACAAGTTCTTAAGCCACGGTATTCTTTGTCTTTCAACATTTCGCTCCTTAATGTTACCTTGCACAGTAAGCCGCAATAATGAGTATCTTTGTCCTCTCGTAACATAACCCAAGTACTCAAGTTTTCTTCTTTTGATAGTCAATATTATTTCAGCTTCATTTCCTATTCTTTTAGTTAGTAACTTCTCCGTTTAATATTGTTTGAGTTCAGGATATTCGTAGGATTTTTCTGTTCCACCAAAATTTAAAGGCGGTTAACTTATTCAGATGCACTTGTTTAAATGTCCATGCTTCCAAGCCATAAAGAAGAGTAGTAAATACGTAACATCGAAGCATTCTCAGGCGTAGTTTTAACCTAATATCCCGAAAACAAAGAAACTTTTTAAATGTAACGAATGATGCACGTGCTATTTCAATACGTGTCTTAATTTCTTTGGTTTGGTCTAAATTTGATGTTATTTATGTTCCTAATTATTTTAAGGTATCCACACTCTCAATTATAGCATCTTCAACAAGCAATTGGATGTTTGCATCTGCTGATTTAGTCATGATCATGCATTTAGTTTTTTTCAAATTCATCTTAGTCCGTATTCATGACAGCATTCAATAAGTTGTTGCATTTCGTTCTGTAAATCATTGTTGTTATCCGTCATTATTACTGTATCGTGTGTGAAACGCAAGTTATTCAAAACTTTTCTATTGATAGATTTACCTTTTATTGAATCTGAGAGCGCTTCTTTAAATACTGCTTCACTGTACACATTGAATTGTAGTGGTGACAGCACGCATCCCTGGCGGACTCCTCTCTGTATTTTGATATCTCGGGTATTCTGGTTTTAAACTCCTACCTCAGCAGTTTGATTCCAATATAAATTAGATATAATTTTTATATCACGACTGTCACTATTTTTGCTTTTAAATATATCCATAAGCTTTTTATGTTGAACCTTATCAAATGCCTTTTCAAAATATACAAAACATAAGTACATGTCCTGATTCATATCCATACATCTCTGGGTCAGAACATTCAAGCCGAACAAATTATCTCTTGTGTCCATACCATTTCTAAAGCCAAACCGTGTGTCACTAATTTCATATTCAAGAGTGTTATCAATTCTGCTGTGTATTATTTTCAAAAATGTTGTAAGTGTGTGGCTCGTTAAAGCTATTGTTCTGTGATCTGAGCAGGATATTGCACTTGACTTTTTAGGTATTACCACAAAGGTTGATTGCAGCCATTGTCTATGGATTTGTGTATTGTGGCAGTTTGATATATTAGATTAAACAGTTCAACCATAAAGTCTATAACATCTTTATCAATATAGTCTAGGCGGGATCTGTTTTGGATTGGACATTTTTCATAGGAAGCTATTTTTTTGCCGGAATCCCTTCAGGATGTGCCCAATATCGATAATCACGATATGCGCCCGTCGCAAACCCTGTGCTAAATTTTTTATTTAACAAAATCTGAAAACAATTGAAAATTTCCCATTTTTTTGCTCCTATTTTCGTTTATAATTCGGAAAATATTGATCCTAGAGAAAAAATTATAGGAAGTAAAAAGTTTCGTTATTCAATTTTACATAATATTTCGTTAGCTAGAAATTGAAAATTTAATGCTTATTGTTGAAAAAATAGCAATAATGGGAAAAAAAAAAGTACAAAAAAATGAAGTTAATCCTTTAAATGTTTTCGACTTTCTAAACTTGACTTACAAGCTCCGTATTCCGCCTAGAAAAACTTCTTAATATGTTTAAAACGTGTGCTAAATTTTGTTAAGATCGGTCGGATAGGTTTTGCATAATAATTTTGCAATCCAGCCTACTGGAAAAAAAATCACAAATTTTCAAATTTATAGTAGGCCCTAAATAAGCCTCTCAGATAGTTGCAAATTTTTTTACATATAAAGGAAGGCACAAACTTTCAAACGCTTTTTGTAAAATTCAAATCGGTTCAATAGGAGAGCCTAGAAATATTTTTAAAATTTTAAACATTTTTTATATATATATTAGGCTTATAAACAAATTGAATAACTTTACGAGCTTTAAACATATTAATTTCAAAATTTATACACTTAAAGAATATTAAAAGACGCTTCTTTAAAAAAAAAGATACATTCGGCTTACTGGTTGCCGAGATATGGTCAAAGGTCAAAGTTGGCATACATTTGCCGTGTAACCATAAGTGATAGAGGGCTCGTTTTTAAACAAGTACCCTCGCCTTGTCAAGTACTGTTTATATGAAAAGTTTTACGTAATGCGCTTCATGGCAACATCCATAAAAAAGACAAATAAAAAACCGTTTTCGCGTAAAATGTCGCTCGGAATGCATGAGAGGTGGTGGTGGGGGACATTCACTCGAAATATGAATCGGCGAGTTCAAAATCATAGCGCGCGCTAAAAATTGCATTACCTCGGCTTCTTGTTAACCAATTTTGCTCTTTTTTTTTTAATTGATGTCTCAGACGACAAGGATTTCAAATATCATATTTTCAAATACCATTTTTAATTGCAAATTGGGAAATTTACAATAAACAATTGTATGTTAAACAAGTAATTGCATTTTTTCTTCATGCATTTTTTTGAGCTTGCAATTTATACATTGAAGTAAATTGTTACTTTTAGTAAACAAATATGTATTTATAAATTGTTAATAAATAATTTAAATTGTTAAAACAAAGGCGAACGAAAAAAAAATTTTTTTTTTCATAAATAAACTTTATTTTGACTCAATCTTCAATAATTTTTTTTAAGTCTTTCTTTTTTTAGAAGGACAAGAATCTTCCTCAAAACCTTCATTTTCCATTTCAATATCTTCATCCTCGATCTGTAAATTTAATGTTTCTTCTCCTTCATCATAGCTAGAAAATCTAAGGAATCCATTTTTGAACAAAGTTTTTTACATTTGCAACTAATATTTCTGAATAATCAGTGAGTCAGGTAGTAATACGTGCTCAGTTTGTATTGGCTCAAGACCATTTTGAGTTAGTTCCCACCCCCACTCAGTAGCATTCAGGTTATTTCCAAGCCACTGCTGTACTTGGAAATATACACGAAGCGAGTGTTGCTCAGCTGCAGATTGTGTTGGTGGCATCATGAACAATTAAAAATTTTTATTTTTGCAATCTTTATTAAAGCACAAGTAGCGAATTTTATTCAATGTAAAATCGCAATTTGAGTGGCTTATATACAATGTCGATATAATTTTACATCCGCTGCGTTTAATTTCTTCCTTAGTGGCACTTTTTTCATTAAAAATGGTTGCTTCTTGCGATATATCATTATTTGTTGAAAACAGTTTAACAATTTTGCTTTTTCCTTGATAAAAAATGCAGAGGTTGTATCACAACCTCATAAATTTTGAAATTGATATGTTTAAAGCTCGTAAAGTTATTCAATTTGTTTATAAGCCTAAAAAATGTTTAAAACTTAAAAAAAAATTTCTAGGCTCTCCTAGTAAACCGATTTAAATTTTACAAAAAGTGTTTGAAATTTTAAGCCTTTCTTTATAGGTAAAAAAAATTGCAACTATCTAAGAGGCTTATTTGGGGCCTACTATAAATTTGAAAATTTGCGATTTTTTTCCAGTAGGCTGGATTGCAAAATTATTATGCAAAACCTATCCGACCAATCTTAACAAAATTTAGCACACGTTTAGCACACGAATATGGAGCTTGTAAGTCAAGTTTAAAAAGTCGAAAACATTTAAAGGATTAACTTCATTTTTTTGTACTTTTTTTCCAATTATTGCTATTTTTTAACAATAAACATTAAATTTTCAATTTTTAGCTAACTAAATATTGTGTAAAATTGAATAGCGAAACTTTTGACTTCTTATAATTTTTTCTCTAGGATCAATATTTTCCGAATTATAAACGAAAATAGGAGCAAAAAAATGAGAAATTTTCAATTGTTTTCAGATTTTGTTAAATAAAAAATTTAGCACAGGGTTTGCGACTGGCGCATATCGTGATTATCGATATTGGGTACATCCTGAAGGGATTCCAGCAAAAAAATAGCTTCCTATGGAAAATGTCCATTATGGTCTGAATTTCTACTGATCCCGCCTAGTCTAATAAGTTTTAATAATTCGATGTTCACATCATCTGGTCCGGTAGCTTTGCCCTCTTTTGTGTTTTTGATGGCATAGATGACTTCTTCCCGTAATAGGTGGTCCGGTATGCTCTGTGGTTTCTAATGATAGTTCTTCTTTTTCATCATTAAATAGCTTTTGGATGTAATTGGTCCAGTGGTCCAGTGTAGAATATTCAGAACATGTGTAATGTGGTAATACAGGCTAAAGTTTATGTATATTTTTTTCGGTTTTTTTCTTTAAAGCTTCTTATATAGCTTTTTTACCCATGGTCGTTTGGAAAAGTTTTTGCTAAACAATATTTACAGTCCCCATACATGTTATGATTTCAGCACACCTGATAACATTTTTATATTAAAAAAGGTCAAAGAAATAATAAATTAGACTTACTCACAATCGATTGATTTCTTTTACCTTTTGAAATGGACTCACACAAGCAACACATTCATGATTTTTATATTAATTGAATGTCCTATTAAGAACTCTTACTCCTGTAATTAAGAAATTTTACTCCTCATTAACATCTCCCAAATGGTCCATGAATTAATTAAGGTAAGCATTCAAAAAATAAACTTTCGGCCTTATCAACTATCCTACTTTTTCACTTCTTTAACATCTTAGTTTTAATAAAAATATTTTCTGGATCTTTTTTTATTTTCCAGGAACTTTGTAAAGACTTAATGAAAAGACAACCCTGCTTTCGTATGTAAGGTCCTTATGGATGTATCGAGCGTCAGTTAACGTCAAGCATCATTTTTCTAATAAATGTTGAATCTGCAAAGATACTTAAAATCCATCTTTAGGCACAGCTTCCATAAACTGTTTTATATTAAACTCATTCTTTTTTTGATAGGTAGTTTAGAATTTTTTAGTAGTGTATTCTTCAGTGACCACTGTAAGGCTGTTATGTTCAGCCAGTCTGTCGAGTTCCTCTTGGCATTCTTACTTTAGCTTAGAGTTCACCTTAGCACTTAAATAAAAATTTCTAAATTTTTACCACTACCAAATATTCTGATAAGAAGCTGCAATTACCTGTTCATCTTATTTCGCAAAGCACTACGATATCTGCTGCTTACTCATTTAGGGTTTTTGATAAACATCTTAGCTTAACTATAGTGTAAAGCGCAGTGAATCGAGTTGTTAACCAACTGCCCAACCCTCAACTTCAACGGCATGAATTTTACATGCAGGATTAGTATACGTTAAACCTTTCTATCGATATACTTTTCAGTATATCTTATACTTTAATTCTTATAATTTTCGTTAATTAACCAGAACAGTATATGCTAGCATACACAAAACAATTTTCCAACATCAGTGACCGCATTTCATCAGGTATGAATGACTTTTCAACTTCATTCTAATTTCGTTTCTAATTTGAATCTCGGCGACGGACCTCAGTGAAAATCCTCCAGAGTTTAGAGTCTGGTACAATAGCCAACAAGCGTAATAAGCACTCTATATTAATCGCAATCGAATTAAATATTTAAATGGACCTCCTCGTGTGACGTCACAGACGAGATTCTGATGCATGTCTCTCGTTGTAGATAATGACATTGTTTCTTATGCTTTAACATTAAAAGCATTTTAGAACATGTAGGTAGTTAGTTGTTTAATTTTTTAGTCGTGTGTAGGAACAGAGATTATTGTATTATTGCATTTAGTATTCATGGAAAACTTAAACTGAACTGTTCTACGAAATATATTCCAAAAATTACTTAAACTTTTGATTTCCCTGGACAGCAAAAGGTAAATTCAATTTTAGGTTAAAAGACCTACATAAGGGTTAATTTTTAGCACACAATTTTGTTTACAAAATACAAAAATGTTTGGTGTGGACCACCCTAACTCCTTTGGGGTATAAGAAATAGATTATGATCTACTATCAAACCGACCGAATACAGAGAAAACTCGGTCAAGCCATTTTTAAAGAGTATGGGAACTAATTCTGTGAGACTAATATGACTATTAAAAAATAGTGGTTAGTAATAGAGGTATGAGAAGTGAGAGCTGTATGTATTTTTTGTTTAAAAAATAAAAAAAATATAAAGAGGAACCACCCTTTTGCATTTTTTTCTATCCTGTGCTATAGCTTTTAAATTTTGAACTGGTAGTAATCAGATCTTTCTTCACATACTACTGCCATTTGTAACGTGGTGTCCATCTTACTCTTTTATTACTTAAGTTGGTAGTCAAAGATGAAATAGTGTCAGAAGCGTTAAAAATTGAAGGATCTATTAGTCGAAAAAATTATACTACTTTTTAATATCTGCCTTCACAATGCCAATATTTCAACAGACAATAACATCCATTTGTGTTCGGTGTTGTTTCCAGATTCAAACAACTGTCGTGTTCAAAGGACTGAAAACTATTATACATTTTTTGTTACTACATATCAGTAAAAATACGGTACATTAACAGGTAATGTTGGCCAGCGCGAAACTTCACACTTAAAGTAATTTTATTTTTTATTTATTATTTTTTTATTCAACGATTATTTACAATCAACTATTTAAAAGTATAATTATTTATTTTAACAATATTCTGTACATTTAAAAGTACATAACTCCTGTTAGTTAATAACCTTGCTATAGATTTTAATAAAATTTAAAAAATTTACATTTTTTATACCGGACATGCCCTGCTCGCATACAAGGGCTCTTCCAACTATCAGGAGTTTTAGACTAAAATAAACAAAACTATTTTAATAAATGTTTTTTTCTTCAAACGTCAAATAATGATGACATTACTTATCTAACTTGATCCTGTCAAAGTTTGATGTCTCCGCCGGCAGCAGTTTTTTTCCCATTTCTTTACGGCGGAGGGAAAAATGTTGTCATGGCAACAATATGAAACATGTCACAAAGCAACAATACAAATGTCATTAACAACAATTAAACATCTGATATTAAACATGTCACAAAGCAACAATACAAATGTCATTAACAACAATTAAACATCATTTTTAGTTATAGTAATATTAAAAGTACAATTAGTTAATGAGGCATTTTCAAATTTGAAACCGTGCAAAAATGTTCCCGACTCTTGATACGCATTGGTAATTGTTGATGATACTGATGGTCGAGAACAACTTTCAGCAATCATTCCCGATGTTGGCGAATCATGAGGGTTTAAAATTTTTTGAGCATTATCGTTTTTATCGGACTTGGAGGGCCCCAAACGTGCTACTGCATCATTAGCCGCTGACTCAATTTCGTTTAGGTTTTCCATTTTCGCACTAAATTTGCGCTTGCGGTTGCAACAACAATAAGCTGTCTTTAATAATTGCAAACAACTGTCAAACAACTGTACCGACGACTTAATTATTTTAATTTCTAACATCTAGACGACTTTAATAGTTGTCACAGTTAATTTCGAGTAAAAATAGCGTATGAATTGTACTATTTATGGTTGAAAATTGCTACGTTTGAAGAAAAAATAGTATACTTTATTCGGCAAAGAAGCGACTTTTCTTGACTTGCCCTCTATTACGCGCCTCACTTCGTTCGGCGCGTAATATCGGGCGCGTCAAGAAAAGTCATGCTTCTCCGCCTCATAAAGTAATATACTATTGTTATTTCATATCAGTAAGCAGTAATGGTAAAATAATTGTTGTTAACTTTGTCATTATCAAGACCTACATGATAAATAAGCATGGAGTATGTTAGTTATAGCAAATTTTCCAATAAATCGCACAATAAAACACTTAAAATTTCCAAAACAATTAAAGATAGGTATAATGTAACATTGTACAGCTGGTTCCCAAAAAAACTAATATGACTCTTAGTAAGATTTGATTTTTGAGCAGTATATTTGATTGGTCTGACATTGTATTATATTTATTATGACAGACAAATAATAAAATAAACAAACAAACAAAAAACAATTGATGTGTTAATTCATAAATTGTAATGATTATTAAGGTCTAAATTTTGATATTATTTTGAATTCCTGCATTTTATAAAGAGTATATAAATGAGAGTTTTTACATAAAATAGGGTTGTTGCTATTATTTTTATTATTATTAAGGAATAAAACCAACGACTTAACAATATATTAAAGCAAGAAATGTAACCAAATTAAAAGATAACTGGGCAGCATCACAAGCAGCAAAATATTTTAACATAAGCGGAACCACAATTCTTCTATTAATAAAAAATGGAGGGAACAAGAAACTCTCGAAAGAAAGCAATGGTCGGAGAGACCAAACCTATATTCCTCTTCCTCCTAAGTGCCTTCTCTGTTGAGGTTGGCGATCAATATGGCAAATTTCTCTCTGTTCTGGGCTTGATGAAATAATTCATTTCCTCTTGGGAACTCTAAAGGGAACTCTAAAGGGATATACCATTTATTTGTATGTTAGGTGTAACTTGTTCATGGGGGTTTTTGTGGAATACGAGAATTTTGGTTTTGGAAAGGTTAATGTCGAAGCCCAGCCTGTAACTTTCGTCTGATAATATGTTCATCAATATTTTTAGTTGGTCTTCTGTTTCTCCTAATACTACGGTGTCATCGGCATATCTTATATTGTTAATGATGATTCTATTGGCTCTGGCACCTACAGGGCGATCTTCAAGAGAAGCTCTAATTATATGTTCGGCACCCCTTAAATGCACCCTTGACGCACTGCTCGTTCTATGTTGATGTATTTGGTGTTTCCGTTCTCTGTTTAAACGCATCCTGTATGGTTCCAGTATGTAATACTTATTAAAGCTGTCGTGTCCATCCAACAATAGGTATTTTAGCACCTCAATCAATTTTCCGTGTTTGATGCGGTCGAAGGCCTTTCCATAATCGACAAAGCACACATACAGCCGTTTTTGAACCTCAAGATACCTTTCTGCTATCAGTGTCAATCCCATAATTGCTTCTCTAGTACCTTTGCCCTTTCTAAAACCATATTGAGAACGACTAAGGTATTCTTCACACTTATTGTGAATTCGATTATAAATAATTATTCGCATAAAAATATTACCGGCATGACTCATTAGGGATACCTTTCGATGGTCTTCACATTTCCTTACTTTTTGTTTTTCAGGAAGAGCTATATATGTGGATGTTAGCCAGTCATGCGGTATTATGCGATGTTCATATATAATGTTGCAGAGGTATGTTAATTTCCTGACAGCATTATCACTTAGGCGTTTAAAATGTTCGGCTGTTATCAGGTCTTCGCTGGGTGCCTTGTTTCTTGCATCTTTTATTGCCTGCATAACTTCTTCGGGAGAATGTTTAATTTTTCATATGTATCGTATTTGTGGGGGCTCTTCTGTTCTCTGATCACCAAACTAATCTTTAAGATATGCTCCTATATTTCGTTTTGTTTTTCAGGGTCTAATTCCATTTGGTTTTTCTTGTTGTTACAATCGATAAGTGTTTGGGTTTCCATATTCCAGCTACTTCTTTAACCTTTCTGTGTAGTTCTCTATCTTTATAATTCATTTGCAAATCTTCTACCTCTTTACATTTTTCTTTCATCCACTCTTCCTTAACAACATTTATTTTTTTCTCAATTTCCTTATTGAGTTCTTTGTATCTTGTTAGGTTTTTGTTTTTTACCATCCTTCTCCTCTTCATAATTTGTAATATATCGTTTGTCATCCATGGTTTTCTATGTTTACGGTTTTCTTTCTGTATACTTTGGTCTGCTGCTTCCAAGACAGTATTTTTAATTTTCTTCCACATGTCTTCAATGTTTTCTTTTATTGTCTTCTCCTTAGTGGGAGATATTGTCTTAGAATCTAACTGCGTTTCTACCAAGTATTCATACTTCTGTTGCTGTCCTTGGTCAGCACTACTCCGTGCTATTCTCTGACTGGGTTTAGCCTTGCCTACTCATTTAAGTTTTAATCTGATAGTTGCGACTACAGGATTGTGGTCTGAAAAACAACTAAATTTGAGTAATTATGATAGTATATTATATAGTGTATATAATAGTATATACTATGGTAAAAATTAATGCTTTGTAATATCTACATCAGCATCAATAACAACTTGTGATCTTCGGTCCATCTGCGTGAAAGGAACTGTGAAATTGTCTTCTTCAGAGAGCTCTTCCCAAATCTGTTGTATGCCGTGCCACTGCTTTTCAGCATGTTTAGGTATAAAATTCCGCCGATACAACGGTTTTATAAGAACCCCTCACACATTCTCAATTGGATTTAAATCTGGACTGTAGCTGGGCCATGGTAAGGTTTCGATGTGGTTATTCTAAAGCCACTCCTTTATTAAATTTGCAGTGTGAACAGGAGAATTATCTTGTTAAAGGATACAATTATTTTCTGGATACAACTGTTCTACATTGGAAACATGATGTTTTCTAGAATATTCAGATATGTCTGCCCAACAAACCTGCCATCAATACGCCATACCATTCCCATTCCTCTAGATCAAATCCATCCCCATACATTGGCGCTAAAATGACCAGCTGCTCGATATCTATCAACATATAGAGGATCAAATCTATTATTATCTGGTCTATACACCCCAATTTTGCCTGTTGTAGAAGATTGAAAAATTTTCTAACGTGTAAATACTACCCCGTCCCAAAAATCTTAATATTGTAGCTGATGGTTTAAAGCAAATATAAGTCTTGATTGCTTCTGTTGTGGTGTAAGAGCTTCTGTTTTTGCTGCAGTTCGGTACCTAAGATGCAATGCTTTATTTCTGCCTCAAGTTGTTGTCTTTCTTCCCGGAAACTGTTAAATAATTCTTACAGTTTTCGCATCTTTAAAAGGATTTTCTTCCAATCTCTCCAAAAGCGTACGATCTTCATGAGCGGTAGATATTTTTGGTCTTCCAGAACCTTGCTTTCTTTCGAGAGTTTCTTGTTCTCCCCATCTTTTATTAATTTTATAAACTGTTGTTTTGCTTACATTAAAATGGTTCGCTACGGCATATAGTAACCAACCATCTTCTAATTTCGTTAAAATTCTTGCTTTTAGTTCTTTGCTAGCATGTGGAGCTATTTTTTGAGGTTGAACAGCATATTTTATCTGACACATTTTAAGATTTGGCGGTGACAGTGACAGTATGTAAATAATAAGTATTTATCCTACGAAATATACTTTAAGAGTCGTATCAGTTTTTTTAGGAACCAGCTGTACAAAATATAACTAGAATATCATGGAAAATCCAAAAATTATATAATATACAGAATGATATATTTGAAATAGAAAAGTTGGTATTGACCACTGTTACATAATACACCCTGTATAAAAAGTTTTTATCGCAAAATATGCGCAACTAAAATTACCAATTGATGTGTCTAAGCGTTTTTTTGTAACACGTCCCCATTTATGAATTATCGAATTTATTCTATTTGGCTGTTCCACCTATACATATCGTACGTAGCGTACATACGTATCGGTCTAACCCATACGCATGCATACATACACATAAATAAACGCACACGCGTACGCATAAAGGAACACCCGTCTTTCTTTTAACCTACACGGTAATATTTGTAAATTATTTTTGTAATATTAAAAAATATTAAACTCACTATAAACTTTAAGCTGGTCAAGTGGAGGAATACTCGTTGTTTTTTGCAATTGATTTTTTCCATTTCTCGTCGTGGTCATCAACCTCTGTCTCTTTATCGGGGGAACCAGCCGAGTGGGTCCTACAGGAAACGCTGTCGAGGCGTAATAACTGAAAAAGAAAAATTACCAATCAAAATCAAAATTGTTTCACGGACGTTTGAACAGAACAATAAATGGCTATGAAATCGTAAAATACTGGGGAGAACGTACGTCTCATAGAAAAGAAATCGCAACGATTCATTTGATAACTTACTGAAAAGAAAAAAAAAACTCTAAATATAATACTACAGGAAAAAATACTAATTCAACTTTAAATTTTTCCATTATTTTAATTGATTGACCACTAAATAAATTTTAAAATATGTTTCATTCTAAAACTTCTTTTTAATTAAATTTCCTACAAGATAGAATTAAATGTAAATTGAAAAAATAATTATTATATGTAATTAACAATAACCAGTTCAAAAATCATTGTTTTTTAAACAAATATGTTTGTTGGGCCAAGTACTTAGTTAAAATAATCAATTCCTATCTCTCTAATCGGACGATAAGGATCAAAGTAGCTGACCACCTATCCACCCCCTTTACTCCACAAGCTGGAGTACCCCAGGGCTCAATACTTGCACCAGTATTATACACAGTTTACAACAGTGACATCCCCCGCCCACAGTATAGATCGGAGTCCCTTCTACTTTACGCTGATGACACTTCTCTCCTCACGTCAAGTTCACACAGAGAACATGGACGACTGTCTGTATTCGAAAAGCGCAAAACTACCTTGATAGAGTCATAAGGTGGTGCGACAAATAGATAGTGACGATAAATCCCTCCAAAACACAAGCAATTGTATTCAAAACCTCAAAGTGTCGCGATGTCCAGGGCCGAATAACCCTGTTAGGAGAGGACCTTATTCTCAGAAACTCGGTTTCCCATTTGGGAGTTCATTTTACTAGGACCCTCAACTGGAAAACCAACATTCAAGATACCCTAGATATGGTGAGAAAAAGGTTTAAACTCCTGGCAGTGTTGTCCGGTAAACTGGGCAAGACGTCATCCAAAACTTTAGTGCACACCTACAAAACATTCATCAGACATCGAATACAAGGCATGCGTCTAACCGAAAGAAAAATCCTTAGATACTGCATGAGGCAGAGCAGGTTATATCCATCAGCACACATACATACACTGGCAAATATAACACCAATTAAGGACAGAATCCTATCCCTCAGCAGGAGGTATGTCCTAAGAACCATTGCAGGCTCGAACAACAGAGCCAAACGAATACTAAAGACTCCTTGCAATTGCTGAGGACAAATACTCACCAGGCTCTCCAAAAGAAAAGTTCCGTTTTCTCCAGCTAAATTTCTGCACAAAACTGGACATGAACTTTCTGATGAGTATTTTGAAATTCTAGAATCATTCCCAATTAAATATCGCAGTTAGCCAAAACGCTGATAAAGAGCCGTTTCTACTATATGGCTGGTAACCCCTGAAGTACCTCGTCTGACATGTTTGGCAAAATTCACCCAAATTCCTCGTATGCGCTCCTTATACATCGTTCACACAAACACATCTTCTGAACCCCAGCTCCTTAGTAGTCCACTACTTATCCACCAATACAACAATCATCACGTTTATCTCACCACCATTACTCCGAAAAAAAAAGGAGTAC
Source organism: Diabrotica undecimpunctata (assembly GCF_040954645.1). NCBI lineage: Eukaryota > Metazoa > Arthropoda > Insecta > Coleoptera > Chrysomelidae > Diabrotica > Diabrotica undecimpunctata. The sequence goes on from NC_092811.1 coordinate 105,000,345, forward strand.
CCCTACCTTGAACAGGTGTTAAACCTAAACAAGGTTAAAACTCTGGCCCCAAGTACTTAGTAGACACAAATTTTCACCTTTTAAAGCAAAGCTTCTATACTGGCGTTTTATTACTTTTTTTTTCACTACAGTAAAATTCTGAGGCAAGCCTCACGGAACTAGCGCCACGAGAAGGCTTCGTCACAGGTAGCGTCAATAGCGGTTTTTGACATCGATTCACTACTCTTGAGTAATTCGTTTCTAGTCATTATATATTTACTCTAAGCGGAATTAAATTAAAAAGTGCATGAAAAATAACTACAAAATACAGACATTGAATGAGGTAAAAAATTAAAAGAATATCTACCACTAAAAGATTCGATTCTTTTTATTTATTATCATCTTCCAATTCTTTATCAGCTAATATAAAATGTGGTACTTTTTCTAGAGCTTCATCTTCTTCATCCAAAATGTATGTTAATATCAACATTTATGGGAATCATAACATTCTTATACGATAGAAGCAGTGGAATAATTGGAACATTTGTTTTTGAGCAATTTTTTTGCAGTTGCAGATAACGTTTGTTGCAGTTTTAGTGAATGTTCCGGAAGTAATTGTTCTTTGTTTCAATGTCTAATCTATTCTTTTGTATATCCCAAACCCAGATGAAGATAAATTATTGCTCATCCATTGCTGTACCTGGTAGTAGACTCTGCAACGTATTGCCGCAGACCCAGCAGATGTGAGCATTCACAAATGGACATTTTTCTTTTTACGATTTTTTTGTAAAATATGAATATCGTACATAATTTAAATCCATGTCAATCCTTTTCACACCCAAATATATCGCAGCAATAATTTGACATCCTGCCCTTTAAATTTGTTTATGCGAAAATTTGGGCTTCTTTTATTAAGTCTGAATTATTGCAGAGTAATTTTGTAACTTTCTTTGTACCATGTGAAAAGCTGACGTTGTGCCGCATCCAGAAAATATATAATTACACGCTTCTAAATGTATTGGATTTGTAAGTTTTATCTCATGGGACTCTAGTTAAAAAAATGATCAAAATTGGTCACTAAAAGCTAGCTAGGAACTGATATAATTAAAATTTTTTTGCGCGTTGCTATTTTGAACGCGTGATTTCATTTTTAAGACGTACTTTTAATGTGAGATTTTAGGTCCTTACTAATTTGGATGTTAACAGCGGGATCAGAAGTTTTGCGTGGTGGTCTGCAATTATATTGCCTGTTATACCAATATGGGATGGCAACCAGATTAAATTAACTGTTATATTTTGGAAAAAGATAATTGGTAAAGGTCGTTTATCTTTTGGACGATAGGATAACCAGTGAAAACATTTTGGATAAATTGGATTGAGGCTAGAGAGTCTGTGCATATCTTCTTCTAAGCCTTCTGTCGTCCATGTTTGGACATAGGCCTCTCCCAACTCCTTCCATCGGTCTCTATCCTGAGCAACATATTTCCAAATTCTTCCGGCTATTCTTTTAATATCATCAACCCATCTCATCTGTGGTCTTCCTCATGGTCGTTTACTTTCGTAAGGTCTCCAATGTTGTATTGTAGTATTAATATATATGTTGCTGTGCATATAGCAACTTTATTATTTGTTGATGAAATGTATTTGACAGCTTGAAGTATACTGAATAATTTGCCATTATGAATGCTGCAAAATAAAGGGATAAGGGGTGACCTGATTAAAGTATGTGACGTTGTAACAGAACAGCCTATTCCTGTAGGTATCATTTTTTGACTTTTTAGTTAAGTGTATAGTACTATGTCGTATTTTTTTGCAAAGGTAATTTCTTTAAAAGTTTTTATAATGAGTTCCTTGTTGTAAATTTATTGTATTTTGTAAGTGATTACTTGTGCTTCATTGAGGAATGAATATAGATTAAGGAGGATAGAGGGATATGAGAGGTGGAATTGTTTGTGAAAGACAGATATAATCAAGTAACTGTGCCACAGTTAGTAGGATGGTTTTAATGATGGTAATTTAGAGAGATCTTAAACTATATTTGTGGATGATATAAAAAGAGCATATACTGGAGAAGAGGGATTAGAAGAAATATATATATTGCATAGAAGAGTAGTAACTGCTCCCGTTTAATACAAAAAGGGGGTTCATTTGCTTCGCAATACAGTTTTTTTTACAGGGCTACATGGAAAAGCGCGTATACACATATGAAGAGCTGGGCTATGTATCGAATTTAAAAGGTTAAGATGTGTATTAGAAGCGAAGATATAGGTACCTATATGTAAAAACCATAGTTCAGTTTGGAACAAATCACAGATCTGTATATCTCAAGAAGGGAATTTTCATCTGCACGCAATTATGGTGCGAAAGAGTTTTAATATTTTTTAGTCTTTTGTACGCTTCACCTTTTACATCTAATATATGTTTCTTTCAGGTAACTCGAGAATTCAACGTTTAACTGAGAACCGAGTCACCGAACAACCGAGTCAACAAGGGGAAGGTAAGCTTTGTCAATCATAATATTAGGAGATGGGGAGGAAGGTCGTCTACTAAATTTTATTATTTTTGATTTTGTATATAATAACGATAAAACTTTGGAGCTTGTTTTATTAACGTGAGTATCTACTGTGGGTAAAATGTGCTTGCAAGTTATAGAGACAGAACGTCCGTAACAGTAGATTATTAGGTCGTCTACATACAGTACATGCCGAATGGGGAAAATTAATATATATATATATATATATATATATATATATATATATATATATATATATATATATATATATGTTTGTTTTGAGGTTTCCGCGGGAGCTATATGTGCTGTTACTATTTTTCCGGGTTTGACTCCGCGTTGTAAAATGCTGGTTTTCTTGAAAACCATTGTTTTGGCGACGTTTCGGCAAGGTCTCACTTGCCATTCTCAAGCCTGGTGGATCTACTTCTCGTCGTTACTCGATTAGTACTGGTAGACGGCATTTCGGCACTCGTTTAAATGCTCTTGTGATTGGTCCTGCCTGTGTGCGAGTGGGCGGAGCCTTGTCTGGCGGTCTCGCTGTTTGTTTTTTCTGTGCGTTAACTGAAGTTGAATTTTTTTGGAAGGTTCTTTGCAGAGCTGGTTTCCATGTTGTTGGAAGTCTTTGGGCATCATCTCGAGTGTTTAGGTTATTTGGATATTTTTCTATTTCTATGGCTTCCCTGATTATTCGCTTGGTTTTGTGTTCGATGTTCGCTAGCATTGTTGTCTGTTCTAGATCGATTGTGTGTCCTGTTGTTAAGGCATGTTGTGCAAGGGAAGATGTCTTTTCTTGCTTTGCAATAGCGTTTCGATGTTCTTCTCGTCTTGCTTGAATTTTTCGATTAGTCTGTCCGATGTAGGATTTGTCGCATTTATATATATATATATATATATATATATATATATATATATATATATATATATATATATATATATATATATAATATATATATATATAAATATATAGACGATTGCGTTTACATTTATCCAATCCATCTTAAACTGTTTGTGTTCTTGACTGCATTTTCATATGCAAAACAAAAACTTTAAAACAATTCCCAAAGCGATGAGACGCTTCAACATTTTTAAAAAAATCTTACAGGTAGAAAACTTTACAAATCCTCCCAACTTCCTAAGTGAACATCAATCATTGAAATTCGGTGTTGAATTTTTCAGAAGGTGGCCGTTAAATTCCATTCATAACCGTATAAAGACCGCCCCGAAGTACCGTCCCACAGCGGCGGCATATTCCAGAGTCGAACTCAAGGTGAAGATCGGTTTTAAAATAGGTCCAAAGGCTATAGAGGGATAAGATGGTCAAAAGTGTCCCCGCAACGATCAGAAGCGCGATCTGTGCTTTCGATAAAGCATATATAAAAACATTAGTCCATATAAATTTTTAGCTTTCCAGAGGCCACAGAACCTCTTAAATCTAAAAAAGTAGCTTTTTTCGATTTTTTTCTGGACGCAATTTTACTTCAAAAAATCTGAAAAAATTCATAAAGGTGTATCTTTTGAATACAAAAGAGCCTGATTTTTTTCAAATTTTTATATTAAAAATTGAGCCTAGGAAAAATCATTGAAATTTTCAATAATTTCTTAAGTTATGTCAATAATTTTATTCTAACTTTTAAATAGGAATTTTTTTTCGTTCTTTTTAACGGCCAAGGCAGAATTTTTAATTTCTAACCGGAAAGCATCAAAAAATAAAAAAAAAACCGTTATTTTACTTATGTATTTGCACATAATCTCAAGACTCAGTTGGTAATTAAATATTTTTTCTTCCACATTATCAAATTCTATTGTAGAAGTCCCCATTTAAATCTTTCATAAAGATTTAAATTAAAAATACATACCACGTTTTTTTTTTATCCTTTTCGCACTTTTTTTTACCTGACCTCAAAATCAGATAGTTAGATGTATGCTTTTTCATCTATTTTCTTACGGGCTATGAATCATCATTGTTAAAATAATCATTTTTAACTTACAAATTCTGAAATTGCGAAAAAATCGTGTTTTTCTATTATTTTCCCACTTTATTGGCTTATAACCTTAAAATCTAGTAGCTAAATCATCGAATTTCTGCGTATGTTTGATCGCACTCTTCAATTTTGTTATACCTATTGTCTTTTTTCCCTTAAATAGTTAAAACTTAAAAAAAATGTTTCTAAGCATTATTTCTATGTTTGACTCGTTAATTGCATAAAGTGATATACCTCTAGGATCACCTCAATAGGACAAGAATATTATTATTATATTTTAAATATTTAAGAGGTTCTATGGCCTCTGGGGAGCTAAAAATTTGTATGAAGTCATGTTTTATATGCTTTATTGAAAGCACAAGTCGCGGCGAGGGCACATTTGACCCTCTTATCCCGCTATAGCTTTTATTAAGCAATGCTGATTTTGCTATAATTTAGGTCAAAGATAGGCTTAATATTCCATTCCGAGAATTTAAACTGATGTCAACACGTCATCTTTTAAAAATATCAATTATCTTATTATTGTTCTGAAGAACAATAAACGAGTTAAATTGGTTTAAAAATAATATTTAAGAACGATTTCCGAAGTGGAAATCGAAACGTCGAAATAAGCTTATTTTAAACTAAAGTTGCAATTGATTACAATTGTTCAAAACCTTTTTGGTCCAATCAGATTATCATTCTTATTATATTAGGAATCAGCGACTTCGTCCACTGCGCCATGCTCTTTATCTCATCCCATTACTTATTCCACACCATAATGGACCTCTCCTTTTCTTCTTTTTGTAAACGTTCTGTTGCTATGATTTCATTTCTTCTCTCGTATTCTCTTGCTTTTTCCTTCACTAGTTCGTGCATCGGTGATATATCCCAGCGCATCGGCAGAGACTGTTTTGTGACGATCGATTGCACAACAGAATGAAGGGCCCTGCTCATCTCAGTTTTGGGCTCTCCGATGTTAGACATGACCTCTACAACGCAGCGGATCTCACCGCTGCACTTTGAGTCACCGCCTTTATGTACTCCCCTCGCCTTCCGTTTTGACTCAGATTCACACCTAAATGTCTCGCGCATTTGTTTGGAGCCACTCTCTTTTCTGCAGATTCAAATGTTATCTTGTCACTTTTCCTTGGTCCCTTGAGAACTATAGCCCCGTTCTTACCTGCAGAAAATGCATTTTCATTCATTACTCAACTTGGTTGCATGTACGTTTTGCACCGAAGGTAAGGTCTTCCTGTCCTGAGCCACTATCAGCATAGCAAGGTTGTCCGCAAATGCGAAAGGGGTAAACACCTTGTCCGCATTATTGGCTCAGAATCTTGTTATATGGAAGGTTCCTCAAAGTGGGTCCTAGGACTGACCCCTGCGGCACTCCAGCTGCCACTCAACCATAAGTCCTTTTTCTACTACAATTTTCCTGTCTAACAGATAGTCCGAGACCAAATTCATCCAGTACCTTGGACACTTTCTCTCTCGTAATGCCTTCATTACCTCTTTCCATTTTAATGTGTTAAAAGCATTTCGGACATCAAACAACAGTAGCAGAGCCCACCTCTAGTTAAATCCCCCACGTCGTGCTGCAATACTGTTCCCATGTTCCCAATGTTCCCCGTTCCAATGTTCCCCCAGTGCGTTAGAGAAAACTAACACAAAGCAGACCCTGCATCTCAGTCTATTGGGTTTATCGACCATTTGACCTGCTCATTGTTCACTTAGGTCACGTGGTCGATAAACTTGGTAAATTAGAAAGAGATGCAGGAACTGCTTTTCTGTAATGTAACTTAAGAGTCCTTCAAAGTATATCAACATTTAAACGAGATTTAAAATATCTTCTGAATTAAATTTAAAGACTGGTCACTAAAAGTATATCCAGTATTAACTTATAAAAAGATACCTAAAACTCATACGTAATAAAATATTAAATTATCATTTTATTAATTTTTTACACAATAGTGTAAAGGCGAATTGACTTATGGCTTGGGCCGATACATCAGGGATTCTAACGTCTTTCGTACTATTAGGAAAAGGGTGTGTGTATATTCCTTATTATTTCTTATATCTATTTAATCTGACAACCTATTATTCTCTTTTTTATACAATAGCATTACGACATTCGAGCAATGTAGTAGTAATTTCGTCTAAGTCCTTTCCTGCACTCTGGTTTATCAGACCCTTCCGTGGTGGCATTGTTGCATATTTTATCTCTATCCGAAGACCGTTTAGATGGCGTTGATCGGAAAAAGACGAAAGGTAAAGATATTTTCGAAGGAGTATGGCGGCAGAAGGGGAATATTTTGCGGAAGGTGACTTAACAAAGAACCGCTGCTGTCGAAAAGCCGAGTAAATGACATTCCAATGTCTGTACGCGGTTTTTCCGATCCGAATTCTCAGTAGGGGTTATTAGAGACGGGAGTTGAAAAACGGAAGATGATTTGTAAGATGAATGCCACCTTACATCTGTTGACAAATGGGCAGATTTAAAAACTATATTCTTACTGACAAATAAATAGTAGCGTTTTCTCTTTGGCATGTGTCAATCTTCGAGCAAATCAAACGTTTAAACACTTTCGGACAAAACCATTTAATCGATTCTTCTGAAATTTTGATATCTTTCAAATTATATCCTTTAGACTCCCAGTATTATAGTTTTTTGGAATCAGCTCATTTTTATTGATCTAAAAACAGCCTAAAATACAGGGTGTTATATTTACATACAGCCGATGACGTCATCACTGTAATGTGTATCACATCACGTTTTAGATTTTTTTAAAAAGGCTTTTTATTTAGGAAATATCGAATTTATTCCATACTTTACGGACACACTGTATATGGGCAAAATCAAATTGATAGTACGGTAGTTTTTCAAATCTGTTATGTCTCCTTGCTTGTGTAATAAAATAATGACTGCATTATTCCATTGAGGAGTTTTTCCTTGGTAGATGCATTCGGATGCATTGTTCTCATACATCTCGCAATAAAAGGATTCGACAACTTCAAGGATTTTGGTTCTATCAGTAGTAATGTTTCCATTTTTAAACTCTATTAAACTGTTGGGGACCAGCTATGATGTACGGCACTAAATGTTAGGCTGGTAAAAAGAAAGAGGAACAACCGAAGAATTTGGCGAAAATAAGAATGCTTAGATGGATAAGTAAAGTTACAAAACAGGATGGAAATAAGAATAGGGAAAGTCTAGCGGTTGAAGTCTCATTGATATCAAAAATAGAGAGCATAGGTTAACTAGTTTGGACATGTTTAACGTTGAGCCGCTAATAATTTAATATAAAAAATCGTTAATTTACAAGTTCCTGGGAGTAGCAGAATCAGAAAAACAAAGACGATCTGAGGGAAGACGTTTAGATAGGATATACTTATCGTTAACCAAAATTGATATTGGTATGACTCAAGATAAAAACTTATGGAGAAATGTAATTAGATAATTAATGATGATTATCGTATCTTTGAGAACCTATTTTTTTATTTTCCAAGGACTAAACCCACTAAATAATGCATTGTAATACAGTCTGGCTGTGCCATTATCAGATTTTCATGATTCTACTATGCCCAAATATAGTCACGCGATTTGTGGAGAACCTTGGCTTTACCCATACGATGTATTTGGTCGTTACCCTGATAAGATACTAAGTTACAGATACTAAGTTTTTGTATATATAATATAATAACGGATTGATTACGGCTATCGCCGCTTTTCCGCCCCCCCAATTTCCATCTTTTTCTGTCATATGCAGTTACCTCTTCCAAGTCTCTTGCCGCCATTGCTTCATCAATATCGTTGCGCCAACTTTTCCGTGGTCGTCCTCTCTTTCTTTTTTCAGGAGGAATCCATTCCAGTACTCTTCTAGGCCATTTGTACTCTGGCATTCTGTTAACATGTCCGAACCAGATTAATTGTTTTCTTTCTATGTCATCATTGATATTTCTCTCCATTTTCATTTCGTTTCTTATTTGTTTGTTTCTAACTCTCTCCAGTTTCGATCTACCGCAGCTTCGTCTCAGATAATCCATTTCTGTCGTCATAAGTTTGTTTCTATTAGCTTTGGTGACGTCCCATACTTCCAAACCGTAAAGTGCAATACTTTGGACTATACTACCGTAAATGTGTTTTTTGGTTTCTCGTCGAATTGTTTTTGCCAGAAAAGAGAGTTTAAGGCACGGGTCGCTGCTCTCCCCTTGTTTATTCTTTCTCTGATTTCATCTGCGCTATTTCCCTTCTTGTTGAAAATGACCCCCAAATATTTGCAGGATTGCACGCCTTTGATTTTGTCGTCTTCCAAGACTAGGTTCACACTGAGAGATATTCACATTTTGTCATATTCATGTTTAGGCCTGCCAGCTCATATTCTTCTTGCAGTTTTCTTACCATATAGCTAAGATCGTAGCTGTCTTCGGCAATTACTACCTGGTCATCCTGGTTTTCTTCCACCGTTATTCCCATGTTTCTACATTTTTTTACCCATTTCACTAAGAATCTGTTCAAATAGATTTTAAATAAGGTGGGTGACAGACAGCAGCCTTATCTTAGTCCCTTTGTTGTTTGAAAAGGGGAGGTGATTTCTTGTCCCATTTTAATTCTTGCAAAGTTTTGTTCGTAGTATTTTTGAGTGGCGTTAATAAGAATTCGGTTTATTTTCAAGTTACCCATTTCTATTCATAGTTGGGAGATCGGTACACTGTCATATGCTTTTTCCAAATCTATTAAAGCTATATGGGTTTCTCTATTTCTTTGCACCCGTTTTTTCATTGCAATTTTTAATGTGAAAATATTATCCATAGATGGAGCGTCCGGCCCTAAATCCCGCTTGTTCTTCGGGTTGTTTGTTTTTAATATCATTTTCTATCAGGTTTTGTAGTACTTTTGAGTATAGTTGGCCTATAGTAGCAATCACTACGATTAGTCTATAGTTTTTAGGATCCGTCTTTGTGCCTTCCTTGTGTATTGGAGAAATATACGATTGTCTTCATTCTTTTGGAACTTCTTCTTCATTTAAGCATCTTTCGAATAATTTTCAGATCATTTCAAACAGTTTTGATAATCTTTGAGTTGAGATTGAGTTATACCTAAATAACTCTGGATGTATTTCGCGTGGGCCTGGAGATTTTCTTAATTTCATTCCCTTAACTGCTTATTTTACTTCTTCTATTGATATTTTTATTCTTCCTTCTACTTCCACTTGTTCATTTGTCTGTTTAAACCTTTCTCTTCTCTGTGTTAATAAGTTCTCAAAATGCTCCACCCATGTGTTCTCTGGTGTTCTATTTATTATGACTTGGTAGTCGTTGTTTTCATCGTTTTTATAGTTCTTCAGGCTTCAGATCTCTTTGTCCCTCCTATATGGTTGTCTAGGTATTGGCATTTTTGTTCCCATGCACTATTTTTCTTTTTAACCACTTCTCGTTTGACTTCTTTATTAATGTTTTTATATTTTTGTTTTGTTCGTTCGTCTCGCTGTTGTAATAACTTTTGATATACTTCCTTCTTTGTTTTTATCTTTTCTTCCACTCCTTTATCTAAATTTTTGTACTTGTCATTATATAAGTCATCATCTCCATAAAAAATTCTCTGTAAAATTACACATTTCTATAAAATTATGCTACCTGAAAACACATTTCATAGATATTTTAAAAAGTATCAGAGTAAAATAATTACAATATATTTAATTAAGTTACTTCTTATTATTAATTTACGACTCTAAGAAAGAACACTACTATAAAGTTGTATGAACGTCGACGAATATATCGCGCCATAGAGTGCAACGTTCTGTGTATTTCTGGACTTAATAATTTAATACAGCTTAAGAAGTTTAGTCTCAGAAGAGGTATAACTAAATAATTGGCCTTTATCACGTATTAATAAAGTTCTAAAGTATATGGTACTTGCACTCGAACGAGCGAAGCTAGGAGATTTTTTTTATAGGTAAATTTTGTATTATCTAAGTATACAGCGTGTTGCAGTGCACATCCAGGCTGTGATTGAATAAAGAATTTCCACTTTTTATGTAAAATTGTATGTTTGTATGTATGTGAAAATTGTATAACACAATTTACAACTATAGTTTGTCTCACTTTTTTCAGTCAGCATGGGTTAAAATAGAACAGTGTTGTCAATAGTTGCTTGATGTAACTATTCTGCCCAACTAAGGAAAAGTCCAAAAATATTGAATATTGGGTTATATATGGTTTCCTATATTTTCAACCATGCAGAATTCAATGGGCTACTCAAAATTGCCGTATCTCCAAGAGTGATCGAGTATAAAATAATTTTTTGCAATAAGTGTATCAAAAGTTTTAAAATAATAAGCAAGACCGCCGTAAATACAATAGACAAACCAAAAATGCAGTAACTCCTTTGTACATACTGCAATTATGCTTAGTACACTGTACTTACTGCAGTCTTGCTTAGTGGTTATTTAAACAGCTGATGTAGCTACTGCATTGTATTTATGTTGACCGTAAATTGTGAGGTTATGTTTGTAACATATGAGTTTGCTAAAAATTTGCTGTGATCAGTTTAGGTTATAAAAGACAATATTTGTGTTGTTGGTGATTCAGAAAGTACATAAATAACATTTAGTTAATTGTTGTTTTGGAACATGAGTGCTTCAAAGTTTAATACAGTCTCAACTCGTTCTGAACTTATTGTAAACTTAGCTCCAAAAAGCACCAAGACTGACACAACAGTTGTACAAGATGAGAAATCGGAACTAATTTTACAATCTACAAAATGTCCTTCCAGTGATTTATTAGAAGCTTATGAAGAACCTCAACCATCTAGCTGCACTATAACGTTGTCAGATGATGTTGGAGATGTGAGATTACCTGACAATGTAACTTAACAGGTAACAGAGAACCATAATATATTAGTTTATGACCTTAGTGAAAATACACTGATATCACGTCCACTGGAAGAATTTGATGTTGATAAATCTGTTTATTTAGAATCACATATTAACCTACAAGTTATAGATAGATGTACCTGAAGTGCTACTTGAAAATCTATTTACAAATGTGGTCCAACCCAACAATGATAATATAAACCTGGAAGAAGATTTTTCTGTCTTACTGTATGGCTGTGAAAGTTGGACAATGGACTCTGAAATAGAAAAAAGAATAGATGCCTTTGAGATGTATATATACAGACGAATGTTGAGGATTCCATGGGTACAAAAAGTTACTAATGTTGAGGTACTTCGTCGCATGTGTAAACAAAAAGAATTACTAAGAATAATCAAAGAGAGGAAAATGCAATACTTGGGTCATGTGTTGAGAGGCGAAAGATATGAATTACTTCAATTTATACTGGAAGAAAAAGTACAGGGCGAAAGAACAGTAAGAAGACGTCACAACTCGTGGCTAAAAGACCTGAGGAGATGGTTCGACCGCTCATCCGCAGAGATCTTTCGCGCAGCAGTTTCCAAAACTACAATTGCCATTTGGATCGCCAACCTTCGAAAGGAGACGGCGCAATGAGAAGAAGAAGAAGAAGAAGATTTGGATGTTCCAGCTGCTAGTGTTGATTTTCTAATAACTGCAAATAAAAATTAGTAAACAAACGAATATATATTTTGATGACAATGCAGACCAACATATTGACAATATCGTCATAGAAAATCAATTAACCCCTATCACAAAGAAAAGAAAAGGGTTTGAAACCAGTCTGGAAGAAAAAAAACTTAAAGTTAAAGAAATGAAATAATCTCATGCAGTAAAATACATACCGTGTAAAGACGCTGATGCTTTTTGCAAAAAAAAGTGTGGACAGAAAATTATTGCAGAACAAAGAGAGTTTATAAACAAAAAGTTTTGGAAAGTGACGTGGTCTAAACGTAAACATTTCATTTTGACATCATGTGATAAGGTTGATGTTAAACGAAGAAGAGATAAAAACACTAAAACAGAAAGACTATCACTATCTATTCAATACAAACTGAAAGATTGCTTTGACGTCACACAAGAGGTTTGTAAGAGTTTTTTCCTCACCACATTAGGCTTTAAGAAAAATAATGATAGGTTTGTGCATTCAACACTCACAAATAGTCCTAAAGGTGCTTTAACTTTACCTAGTGATACGAGAGGAAGACAGCCATAAAAAAATAAAGGACCCCACCCCTTAATTATCGAACACATCAAATCATTTCATCCCACGATTTCCCATTAGAGACAGGAGCATGCTCCAAATGTGCGTTACCTTAATCGTTAAAGAACAACATATATCATTATTCATTCGCACAACTAGGACATGAGGAGTGCGAAAAATGTGAGCAGATTACTCTTCATACCCACAAAAAAGAGAATCTTGACATATCGCGTGATATATGTAAACAATGGAAAGTTCATAACGAATTAGTTAAGCTAGAAACGCATATAAAAGCTTTTCTGAACAGGAAAGATCAAGTAATGCAATATGTTTTTCAAGTGACATGCAGAAGGTTATCATGTTGCCAAGAGTTGACATGTTCAAGAAAGTATTATTTGTAAAGCGTTTAGTAGCCTATCATGAAACTTTTGCACCTGTAGGGAGAAAAAGTAAAGCAAAAGTTCACTCCATTTTGTGGCATGAAGGAATTTCAGGCCGCAATAAAGAAAATAATGTTACTGCGTTGTATATGTTTTGTGATATTGAAAAAATAGTTCTTTGGTTAGACAACTGCTCTTCCCAAAACAAAAACTGGTGCCTTTACACATTTTTAGTGTACACGATAAACTCTGATGACATTGCAGCTAATGAAATAGTTTTAAACTATTTCCAACCTGGTCATTGATTCATATGTGCAGACAGTTTTCACCATCAAGTAGAGCAATCATTAAAGGCTCAAAAGAAAACTTATGATTTTGAAGACTTTGTTAATGCAGTGAAAAAATCAAAATCTGGAAATGTCAATGTATACAAAATGCAACATTTTGATTTCTACCACTGGCCCAATTTCGTGTCCCAACAAAAGCTAAAATCATCATCACGTTTGTATTTAAGTGACATAGTTAATATTAAAGCTGAACGAGGCAGTGATCATTTGTTGTGCAAGACAAACTATGATGTAATGAGCCCCTACCAACAACTGGACTTTTGACAAAAAAAAAATCAATGAAAGGGATTAAACTGCCCAACCATCACACCACGCCATGTGGATTTCCAGAAGATAAGAAGAAAAATATCCTTCAGTCATTAAACGAAGTACTGCCAGAAAATCGAACAATTTTGGAATGACTTTCTTACAAATATCTCAGCCAAAAGACTTAACCTATTGTGACATTCCTTCTACTTACATAAAATTATTATTATTATTAATATATACTTTTTTTATTTCGTTCTTCTGTAGTTGTTAATAAACACATTTTTTCTTTTAAGTACCTTGTAGTATTCTTTATTGAACCTTTATTTTAGTTGATCTACATAACAAAAAAATGCCAGTTTTGTCTTTGTCATCATTAGTCTTGAAAGACAAAATGTTGATGTGCAATAGTGGCACAACTCAGAATAAAGGTTGAATTTAAAAGTCTGTGTTGCAATTCATTAAAGGCTACCTAATGCATTTCCAAATAAACCAAAATTTATTTTTTGCAAAAATCCCAATCCATGTAGTAAAACAAGTAAGACAAAATTATTGGCACACAATCTTCAAACTCCTGTTTTAAAAAATTACCAGTTTTTGTGTTGTGCCACTATTGCATACAGCCGACGATATGTTGTATTCAAATAAAACAGTTGTTCGCTCATTTACTACAACTCTGTCACACTTAACATCTGGAAGTAAACAGAATACATATTCTGTATTTTTGTTTGAAGAAATCCAAGGCTTTCTATTCGATTTTTGTTTTAACTGTCAGTAGTGTTAGATGAAATTTACGTTATAAATTAGTATAAATAAAATGTTTGTTTAATAATAGAAATTTGTTTAATTAGTTAAGTGTGTAATAAACTAAAGAAATTCATTTGTAATAATAGGTATTGTAAATAAAATTTTCACTGTCTTCTCAATATAATTGTTTATTGTTTTGATTTTGTACGCCACTGCTATCCCATCCACTTTCACACTTCTGTCTGAACCACAATAATCGATAATTCATAAGAATTCATAAGCATTAATCAATTGCCAAATGCCCAGGAATCCAGAAATTTCTCTACCCCGCAGGAATTGTTCCACCGCAGCCCCACCCACCCAGCCTTCTAATAAGATTACAATGCAATTAAAGTTCAAGAAGTTTTTTGCTAATTCAATTAACCTCTTGGATTACTTATACTTTTAATTAATTGAGGGACTTTGGCTTGTCATAGTGGAACGGTGAATACCTGCACTTCAAAAGCAATTAGATACTCTTTGTATCCGAAAACCACGAGAAACCGTTGGAGAATTTAACGGCAAGCGGGAAAAAGATTACTTCCATCGTTTGAGCGGTAAAGGATAAGTTTTAAGTTTGTGACACGTTAAGTGTTTTGTATAGGCGTCTAGTGGAATACTAGCTTTATATGTTGTGGGTGAAATCACTGTTTCGATTTATTTTACGCAGTACAAAATTGATAAAGTATACAATAACTAATTAAACCAAGATTTATAATAACTAGTAAATAAATACAACAAATATATAGTACTTTGATAAAATGAAAGGCAGATATCGAGCAAATTTTTAATAATTAAATCTTACCCAAGTACATTCGCTTCCCAGGGACATCTGAAATAAGCCAAGAAACGTCTTTTTTTTTAAGAAATTGCATCATCATCATCAGTAGCTCGACAACCCTTTCTGGGTCCTGGCTTGTTCTAGGATTTTCCGCCATTCTGTTCTGTTCCTTGCTTTGTTTTTCCAGTTGGTAATCTTAAGTGTTTTCAGATCTTGTTCCACTTGTTCCATGTATCTAAGTTTGGGTCTTCCCTTTGACCTTCTTCCTACTGGTGTTTGTCTCATAATATAATTTGGTGTTTCAGTCTCCAACATTCGTTCAACATGGCTCATCCAGCGCAGACGTCCGATCTTTATGGATGTTATGATCTCGGGTTCGTTGTATGCTGTGTACAGTTCAAAGTTATATCTTCTGCGCCATATGTCATTTTCCTTAACCCCCTTATATATGTGTCTAAGGATTTTTCGTTCAAATGTGCCTAATAGGTTTTCATCGCTTTTCGATAGTGTCCATGTCTCTGATCCATATACAAGGACCGGTTTTATCAGGGTCTTGTATATTTTGCATTTGGTGTTTCTTGTGATGTTGTTAGATCTTAGATGTTTAATTAGTCCATTATATGTTTTATTAGCGATATGTATTCTTCTCTTAACTTCTTCACTGACATTGTTATCTGCGGTAACTAGTGAACCTAGGTATGTAAAATTTTTCACGCTTTCGATGTTATAGTCTCCTATTGTCAGATTCTGTAGGTTTCTTTGGCCTGTCGATTTACTGACCTTCATGTATTTGGTTTTTATTTCATTAATGTTTAGGCCACTGTTTTATGCCGCTCTTTCTATCGCATTAAATGCTTCTATCATCTCTCTTTCGCTTCTGGCTATGATATCAACATCATCTGCAAATGCCAATATTTGTACACTTTTTGTTATTATTGTTCCTCTGGTGTTGACTTTTGACTCCCTAATTATTTTCTCTAATGTGATGTTGAATAGAATACAGGATAGGGCATCTCCCTGTCATAGGCCCGTTCTCACATGAATTGTATCTGTTAGTTCGTTTTGAATTCGAATTTTGCTTTGTACTTTAAGTGTTTCTTTTATGATATCAATGAGTTGAGTTGGAATATTATACTCTTTCAGTGCATGAATCAGAAATTCTCGATGGATGCTATCATAGGCACTCTCAAAGTCAATGAAAAGATGATGTGTGTCTATATTAAATTCACTAGTCTTTTCCAAGATTTGCCTCAAGACGAAGATCTGATCTATTGTGGACTTCTGCCTGCGGAAACCACATTGATATCCCCCAACTATTTGTTCCGCATATGGTCTCAATCGGTCATACACAATATTTGACAGTATTTTATATGCCACAGTCAGTAGCGTTATTGCTCGGTAGTTTTTACATTGAAGCTGATCTCCCTTTTTATGTAGTGCAATAATTACTCCGGTATTCCAGTCTTGTGGTAGTTGTTTATTATTCCATATGTTCACTATTAGTTCGTGTATCGCATTCAATAGGGAGTCTCCACCTTCCTTTATTAATTCTGTGCTGATATTGTCTAATCCAGGTGACTTGTTGTTTTTCAGTCTGGTAACTGCTTCTTGCATTTCAGCCACTGAAGGTGGGGTTGTTTCTCTGGTATCCGTTTGATCCAGTATAATTCCATCATATAGTGGATCTTCGTTTTTTTCAAACTTTTCTTTGAAGAATTCTGTTCATCTTTGTAGTATTTCACTCTGTTGAGTTACTATATCTCCTTCTTTGCCTCTACACATCATTGTTCTTGGTTTAAATTCTTTTCTACTTTTGTTAAGTTTTTGGTAGAATTTTCTGGTTTCTGGTGGTTTATTTAGTACTTCCATTTCTTGGAGTTCTTTTTCTATGAAGAAAAGAAATTGATTAACTTTGATAAAAACTCGAAGTTAATGGATAATAAAAGTTTTTTGTGATTAACGTTTTAGACTTTCTTCGTCAATTTTGGGCTATTCAACAATCGCAGAATGTCATAAACATAAAATTAAATAAAAAATTGTACATAACACTAGACGAAACAAGGACAAACAGATTAAAATTATTTAAAAAATAGTCGAAGCTACATTCTGGTTGGCAACAGGAGAGAGAATGAGACAAACGGAAATGTTAAGGTGACATGTGACATACGACAGCTTGGATCGGCAGTCACAATCATCTAGATGTGATTTGCACATTTTAAAATTCTATGTAACTAAGCATTGACCAAAGGTCCAACTGACACTACTATAGGATGAAATATGACATATAGAATATTTAAACTAGGTTGCAAATCCAGATCTTACACTTAAACCTGTCTATAATAATTAGGGTGTTAGTTTGAGAGCAATTGAAGTGGACGTAAAGAATGAATGCAATAAATAGACTTCTTCTCTTCTTAAAGTGCCTATCCGTTCCGGATGTTGGCGATCATCACGGCTATCTTTACTTTGTTTATTGCAGCGCGGAACAGTTCAGTGGTAGTCGTGTTATACCACTTTCGTAAATTTTGAAGCCAGGAAATGCGTCTTCTTCCCGGTCCTCTCTTACCATTTACTTTCCCTTGGAGAATCAGCTGGAGAAGGCCGTAACGTTCTTGATTTCTCATTACATGTCCTAGATATTCCAACTTTTTAGTTTTGACGGTCATGAGAATTTCATATCCTTTCCCCATTCTACGCAGGACCTTCAAATTAGTAACTCTGTCAACCCAGGATATACGTAAGATGCGCCTATAACATCACATTTCGAAAGCTTCGAGCCAATTTATAGATGCAACAGTCAGTGTCCATGCTTCCATTCCATAGAGCAGAACTGTGAATATGTAGCAGTTCAATAGACGGCATTTTGTTTTTAATGATATGTCTCGACTGTTGAAAATGGTTCTCATTCTAACGAATGCTTCTTTTGCTTTTATTATTCGCTGTTTAATTTCTGTTGAGTGGTCCCATTGGCTATTTAAATTGGTGCCTTTAAATTGATTTTAAGTTGAGCGTTTAGTATTGGTTTTTTACTAATTGTCATAAATTTGGTTTTCTTTATGTTAAGAGCTAGTCCGTAACTGTTGCTGACTTCTGTTATGCGATTTGTTAATATCTGTAAGTTATTCAGATTATCGGCAAAAACTATAGTGTCATCTGCATATCTAATGCATATCTAATGTTATTCAACTATTCACCGTTTATTAGTATTCCTTTGGCACAACCGTTTAAAGCTTCCTTAAATACCCATTCAGAATAAATATTGAACAACAATGGAGACAAAATACAGCTCTGTCGTACTCCACGTTCTATTGCAATTTTATCAGTTAACTGGTCTTCTATTTTGATTTTGGCTGTTTGATTGTAGTAAATGTTTCTGATAATTCTAAGATCTTTGTTGTCAATTCCAATTTCTTGCATTAGAGTCATTAATTTGTCATGTTTTACTCTGTCAAATGCCTTCTGGTAATCTATAAAGCATACGTATATGTCACAATTCACATCTCTGCATCTCTGAAATAGCACCTGTACAGCAAAAAGGGCCTCCCGTGTTCCCAGAGCATCACGAAATCCGAATTGTGTTCTTGTTAGTTGTTCCTCACATTTTGTATATATTCTTTTGTGAATGACCTTTAGAAATGTTTTAAGTAAATAGCTCATAAGGCTTATAATTCTATAGTCTTCGCACTTTCTCGCATTGGGTTTTTGACGTGACAACGTCTTAAATTAGGTTGTGGCTCGGAGTCACTCATGAAAAAGTGTAACGCCCGCTCACGTCTGTTACGATGAGTCACCGAACGAGAGAGAGGCCCGCCGGACCGGCGAATGCCTTGCGTCTCTCTCCCACTCAAACATGATCGGTCCGCTGCGCGCGCAGCACTAGAGAATTAGGCGCGTTGAATCACATTACAGCAGAAACACTTCCTTTCATTTCATATTTCTCCTATCATCGTCCTATCCTCAACAAAATCACTCAAATAGAAATTAGTTAAGTTTAAGTTTACATGTACAATGTTTTAGTAAACAAAATATATTTCTATAGTTAAAATTTGTGCAATTCTTATTTTCATTCAATTCCTTGTTCCTATTGTGCAATTTAATAATATTCATATCAATAAATATTCTACCGAGAAAAAGACGTTGTCACGTAAAATCTTCGCCCGTAAAACCGACTTTACATGCAACCGATTTTTTTGAAAGATTTGATACTAACCACTCCTGGGGAACCATGCCCTTATCATATATACTGTTAAATATATTTGTCAACCATTTTATGGCATCATAGTCCATAAGTTTTAAGAATTCTGAGTGAAAATTATTAGGGCCTACTGCTTTACCATCTTTGGTGCTTTTGATGGCATATTTTACTTCTTCGACTGTAAATGGTGGTCCAGATTCGCAATTGGTATTTATTGTAATACCAGTGTTACTTCGTTTATCTTCAAAAGTTTTTTCCACGTATTTAATCCAAATATCGCTTTTATGCTCTATTTCCAGTACTATGTTTCCCTAATTATCTGCCAGGAATCCAGTGTTCTTGTGTTTATATAAGCCTGCCGATTCTTTAATCTTTTTATGGAGGTTAAATGAATCATGTTTTTGTTGTGATGACTCTATCTCTGTACACTTCGAGCTAAACCAATTTTCTTTTGCTATTTTAATAGCCCTTTTTATTTCGTTATTTATGTTGTTGTAGTAATTCTTATTATCTTTAGCGTTTCTTCTGTCTTCCATCATACATAGAATCTCCTCCGTCATCCATTCCTTTTTATTTGTTCTTTTAGGTTTTAAGTATTTCTCTGTTATTTCTTGACTTACTTTGTGCAAATTTTCTAGTTCTACATCTGTGTTATCTGTTTCTGTACGGGCCCATGGTTTTTCTGTACGAGCCCACGTTTTTTCTTTTAGGCGTTTTTGTACCTTTTCCTTTACTGTTTTATTTTTTAGTTGGTTAATAATTTTTGGTCTTTGAACTTTCTTTAAACTAAGTTTCATTTTGGCGATAAGTGGATTGTGGTCCGAATTTATGTCGGATCCTGGGTACGCTTTAACAGATGTTATAGAGTTTCTAAATCGTTTGTTAATAAGAATATAGTCTATTTGATTTCGTACTGTTTGATCTGGAGTATCCTGGGGAGATTTCCACGTATATAGTCGTCTTGGAGGAAGATCATAAAAGGTGTTTGTCACTACGAGCTAAATAGACTAAACAATCTATTAGACGGTAGGTGGTTGACTACAATAAAGGGGTGTACCAGGCACTATCAACACTGAGAAAAGAAGAAATCTGACTATGAAATTAAAATACTAAATATTAAAAAACCAAAATTGAAAGCAGTGTATAAATGGGGTGTAGTGTGTCTAGTAGTTCAATTAAAGCCCCAGTCAATCGGAGAACTATACAATTAATATGTAAAAGCGTTGCTCAAGACCAACAGTGGGAGATGTTGAAATATACAACTGTGGAGATGGTATATCTAAATTATGCAGAGGTATGGAGACTGTAATTAACGCCAACTATAGATCAATTGAACCTGAGCAAGCTAGTTTTGTAAATTGTTAAAAAATAAAATAGTAATGTTAATCAAAGTATGAAATTAATAAATTCTTAATGAGTATACTTAGTGCAGGAAGTCTAAACAGTCGAGCTGGGTCCACTACGAGGTGAAGCTGCAATAACATTTTTAAAAATAGGTTTAAATTTAGTAAAATTTAAATTAATTTGAGAGTTAAGACAGTGAAAGTTTCCATTTGTTTCCTTTGTAATCTCAAATTCTTCCAATAAATCAAGCTCCAAATAGTTTTTCTTTCTAGTAATATCATGTAAAATAGACGAACCAGTATTGATGTTAAAATTGTGTTTGCTAGATAATAAGTCTTGACCAAAACTTGAAGAGTTTGGTCTTTTCAAATGTTGTGAAATTCTAGTAGACAACTTTCTAATGGTTCTACCTACATAAGAGGCATCAAAATCATCACACTTTAATTTATCTTATGACTTAAAGGAAATTTTGATGTTTTCAATTGTAGAAGTAAAAAGTTTAGATATTTTATTGGAAATGTTGCTAATATAAGACCAAAAAACTATTTTGTTTTTGTTGTTAACAAATTTCTGTTCTAAGCTGTCTAAAAAAAATATAACAACATAAATACAATAGAATCTTTTATTAAAATTTTTAACGATAAGTTGATTGAACTTTTAATTGAGCAGTCTAATTTATATTATATTCATGAAAATCGGAATAAACCAATCCCAGTAACAAAAACTGAAATGGACCAATTTATTATTACAAATGTAAATGTAGATTCGCAAATATCAAAAAAGATATCAACTACTAAACTAATTATTTCGTTTTTAATTACAACTTACTTTTGTCGCTAAAGATTTACCTAATTTATTTACCATGCAAGCTCTCCTTTATTTATTAACAACGTCTAATGAACCGTACCTGGGGCTGTTTGTGCTTTAAGAGATAGTCTGCACTTTTAAATTCCAAAGAATACATTATCGCTAAAAGCTTTAAATTTTTTCTAATTGGTTTTCTCCTTGTCATTTTAAATGCGTTTATGTTCTAGTATATTGGGTTTTCCGTATATTTAGGATTTTTTATTTTGTTAAAAAGATTGGTATTGGAAATTTTGTGGTTAATTCCTTTCTATAAATACTAAGTATATATTTACTGACGGTATTATTATGTAATATATTATTATGTATTCTTTATATCTACTGATACTGTATTGACTGAGGTCGAAAAATTTTATGGAGGAATAACGGATATCACAAAAAGCATCAAGCTTTATCCACTTATCAATCCACTTTAATGCAAAAATCGGCAAAGAAAAAGTATCTGACATCACTGGAGAATACAGATTAGGCACACGCAATGGCAGGGGTGATCATCTGATGCAATTTTGCTAAGAAGAAGAATATGTGGTGTCAAACACCTGCTTTACTTACCTGGACTTTAATAACATTTGTTAAAACTCTCGTAAAATTCTATACCGAAATTTTTATATCCTAGCCTAATTTATAGGAAAATTTGGAAAATCTGTCATACATTTAGCAAACTCTATTATCAATAGTAAACAAAGACTAGTTTTGGTCTTCTATCTAGTCTCTCCTAGTTTTCATTCTAGGACATCGCTGTACAACATTTCATCAAACTGTATTAAGGATGTTTTGAAAGAACCTTCTGAGGATTGAGTTTGTGGTTTCTATTTTATTGAATCTGCATAAATCAGTATTGAATATTGGAAGTTTGTGCATCCATGGAGCTATCTTGTGGGTATAAATAGTAGAAAAGTGTTTGAAAAGGGGATAATATTTGTTGTAACGTAAGTATGTGATTGGATGTATTGACTGATGAAGGCTCTATAGTATTGGTTTATGGAATTTATTTACAAGGTTTCTAGGATTTGCTGATATTTTTACAAAGTAAGAAGTTGCTGTTGCCCTTTTAGGTGAAGTGGTGGCTCTAAAGATTCAACATAAATGCTTAAAGCGAGGCTTAATTTGAAAGCAACAACATAGTGTAGGGATGTATTATTCATTATATTTAGAAACTTTAGTGAGAAGCTAGTGAATGACATTAAAGAATACTGCCATAGTATAGCATAGAGCGGATTAAGACTTTACATATTTAAAGGAGTGCTTTTTCATCATCTTTCCAAGAGTAATCAGCAAGAAATTTAACTAAATTGATTATTTGGGCAAATGTTGTATTAAGTTCCTAAATATGCTTACTTTAGCTAAGCCTTTTGTCAAAGGTGACACCCAATAATGTCAAATATTTAACCGTTTGTTAATGAAGTCCGTTTAGAGTTACAGAAGGTAAATAAGGTCTATATTTTTTGCTAAAGTTAGTGATCTTTTTATTTAGAAGCTGAAATCAGAATGTCTAGTATCGTAAGCTTTTTCACATTTTTAATATCATTGACTGCTACATGTCTTTGTAAGGTAACACACATGTTTTAACTTCTCTATGAATGTTTGGTTTCACATTGTTCTTTTTAGATGAACTGAGGATGCTTTCTGAGCAGAAAGCGAAACGTCTTCAATAAAAAGATGAAGTAGCCACCTTCATTGTCTTTTATTTCTCCACTTTGACCGAAAAACCCACCACTCTTCGAGTGTTCCTTAGTTTATATATATATATATTTCAAATTATTTTTCGACCGTACTGTTTTAAATATTGATTTATAGTATCAGCAATCGGTCAGGAAATAAATCTCTATTTGTTCAGTCTCAATATTTCGTCACGATTTTGTGACTTCTTCAGGAGAAAACTGTAAATTTATTAGAATAATTAATTATTATATGTAAACAAAGTGAATCTTTTAATACTTACAACTACAAGAATAAAAATTTAAATTTTTTTAGCATATCTAAATAAATGACATTTTTGTTTGATTTTATTTAGGAGTTATGGTAACCGCAATATTTTATAGATTGAATTCCCATTGTACAATTTTTAGTGAGTAGGTTAAAATAAACAATTACTATAACAGTATTATAATAGGATAATATTGGGACTGAACAAATAGAGTTTTATTTCCTGACCGATTGCTGAATACAAATTAAGGATCACTCAAAGAGCGGTGGGTTTTTCGGTCAAAAGGTGGAGAGAAAAAAGACAAAGTAGTTGGCTACTTCATCTGTGTATTGAAGACGTTTCGCCTTATAATCATAAAGCATCATCAGTTTATCTAAAAAGAACAGTATGAAAAACCAAACATCCATAGAAAGTTATTATAAGTGTGTTACCTCAAAAAGACATGTAGTGACATGTCAATGATATTAAATATGTAAAGAAGCCTACAACAATGGACATTATAAGATTATGTTGTATACTTAACTATACTATAATTAACTCAAACTTCACACAGCAAAAGATCATGTGGTAATTGTACATGCATATAAAAATTATGTAAAAAAGCTTAAGTAAAAAAACATTAATTTGCAGAGAACTAACAAGATCATAAGATGCACTTCTAACAGTATATTATTAGTTAAATTTGATTTTAACTTTAGGTAACATTAATAAATTGATTAAGATTGAAATATAGCAATATTTAAAAATATAATGAAGTTACCACTCTCAGCTTCTTAGCTGCTCGAAACAACGAGAAAAGATTACGTCTAGTGCAATAGAGCGGTAAATTTAAAGAATATGATAAATTTGGGTGACAAACTTGTCAGTAAAAACCAAAAAATGAAAGAAAAAGGTGGTTAAGATCACCATTTTCCTCCCAGTGATTGGTTAAGAGAGACAATGAACAAACAAAGTCAACGTTTAGGCTGGATAGCCAGCCACAGGTGAAGATTGATTTAAATTCCAACAGTCCAAGGTTCATAACATTTGGAACTGAGACTAATAAAGATTCGATGAATCAATTTTAATTATAAAATTTTATTAAACTATTTGATCAGAAACAATTATTTCACATATGTAATGTAACATTGACAAAATAATCAATAAAATGTAAGTTGAATGAATCTAAGTTAAATAAAGTAAGAACATATTATTTTATTTTATTTTATTTTTATTTGAAATTATTTAATATGAAAATATGATAAAACATACACCTTAGGGGACAATTTTAAAGTAAACAACATATTAAGCCTAATTCTGCAATATTAATGCATGATAAATTTGGCTCAAGTTACTAATGTCCGTTCTCTTATTAAGAGCATTAGGGTATTTAAATATTGAACACATTTCCAAAAACTGCCTTTTTACGAGATTGCGTTCATTGCCAAGAATCTTAACTTCATTAAAGTCCACTTTGTGTTTAGTGTTAATTACATGTTGGGCAAGGGCACAAGTATGCTTAGATAAGTTGATCAAATTATGAACTTAGTTGATCTTAACCACCTTTTTCTTTCATTTTTTGGTTTTTACTGACAGGTTTGTCATCCAAACTTATCATATTCTTTAAATTTACCGCTCTGTTGCACTTAAAGTTGGTAATTCACCTTGCTGTTCTGTCATATTTTGACCACAAGGCCACTGTCTTTTCTCGTTGTTTGGCGTGGGTTCTACTTGTTGCTTCCATTTAACCGGCAGCAGCTAAGAAGCGAAGAGTGGTAACGTCAGTATAATATTAAATACTGGTATATTTCAATCTTAATCAATTTAATAATGTTACCTAAAGTTAAAATTAAATTTAACTAATAATATACTGTTGAAAGTGCATATACATACATATATATATATATATATATATATATATATAGACTGGTGGTTCTATACATGAGTGAAAGTCAAATGCTAAGTCAAAATAAAGTACTGCTTGTACAATGTATGTGGTTTTAATATTTTTCCGTTTGGCAATACTCTAAAGAAGATCGATTTCAATTATATTCTATTAATTTTCTGAGAATTAGAGGTCTTTATATAGTGTTAAAGGCAGTTTTAATATCCACATATATTAAAATTACTTTTATTATTGCATAAAATAGCACTCTGTGAATATTAGCTAATATAATCGACTATTTTTATTAAAACTCGTTCAGTTTTGTTTAGTTTAAAAGTTTTCAAGTAAATTCACAAGCAATTAACACTGCATCTTCTGGTATAACCCTATAGGAACTTTTATATTTAACCTTAATGAAACTTTAATGAGTCTCTTTCAACATTTCTTGGCCAGACTTTGGAATCAACGGTTTTTACTAGAAAACAACTTTGCTGTTGTTTTGTTTCGAAAACGGATTTATAGTTTGAGTGCTTAGTTTTTAATCCTTTTTGGTATATAATGCAACAACTATTTTATTATATTTACGAAACATATTACATTTATGTGGAGAAATAACAGAACATAGTAAATTCGTCAGATTAAAAATATGAACAAAAATAGGAAAAAACAAATTAAAAAATTCAAAATGTCAGCCAATTCGAGTATTTGGTAATGACGCTGATAAAGAAAGGAGAAGAGGAAAAAGAAATAGAAAAGACATTATTAAAATGAAGCAGAGCAATCAAAGAGACTTTTAGACTTGATTGTTATAAACGATGGATCTGCCACAAGGATTTCCCCCTCCTGGCCAGGCTAAATCTGCCGTAGATCTCACAATTGCTTCATCTAAGGTATGTCCTTAGATGAAGCAATAATCCTCCAATAGATTGGAGAAATAATCAATAACATAAGGTATGCTGATGACACTGTGATTCTAGCAAGTAGCATGGAGGAACTGAGTTGCCTAATGAGTAAGATACAAAAAACAAGTGCACAATACGGACTCAGACTAAATATCACAAAAACCAAATGCATGTTAGTGAGCAAAACCTAACAACCACCACAGCAACTGATATTAGACAATGAAAGAATTGAACACGTGGATTCGTACATCTACTTGGGAACAACATTTAACTCAAATTGGGATCAAGCAAAGGAAATACGTATAAGAGTAGAAAAGGCAAGAGCATCGTTCACTAGCATGAAGCAAATTTTCACCTCTAAAAGCCTCACCATACCTCTCAAAATTCGACTTCTGAAATGTTATGTATTCCCGGTTTTGTTATATGGAATGGAGGCGTGGACAATGACCGCAACATTGATGAAAAAAGTAGAGGCCTTCGAAATGTGGTCTTACCGACGTATATTACGTATATCCTGGACTGAGCACGTGACCAACGAAGAGGTACTACGCCGGATAGGTAAAGAGAGAGAGGTAGGAATAAGTATAAAGAAAAGAAAGTTGGAATACTTGGGTCACGTTATGAGACATAATAAATATAGAGTACTACAACTGATCGTTCAAGGGAAAATAGACAGCAAAAGGGGTCCAGGGAGGAGAAGACACTCGTGGCTCCAAAACTTGCGGCAATGGTTCGGATTGTCATCGGCTGAACTATTCAGATCTGCCGTAAACAAAGTCAGAATAGCCATGTTGATTGCCAACGTTCGGAACGGACAAGGCACATGAAGAAGAAGGTATGTCCTACACTTGGTTGGTCTGGACACAATAACGTCCCGATTATATAGATGGTCTATGAAAGAAGCAAATTGGACCTTGTATACAGCTGAAATAGAGAAATCATTATCCACGAGACCAAACCCCATCGATACCAACGGTATGTGTACATTTTTAATAGAACATATTACGAATGCTGCGAACAAAGCATGCAAAATTTTAAGACTATCCTTAAATATATCATTGAAATCACCTAAATGGTGGGACGAAGAGTGCCGTGAGATATCGAATAAGATAAAAATTGCATGCAAAAGGTACAAACAAAATATGTGTCTGCAAATTTTGTTGAATATCAAAAAATAAATGCTAAATGTAAACGAACCTTTAAACACAAATGCAGAAACAGTTGGGCCAACTTTTATCTCAATCTAAATAGACAAGCTTAACCAACTGAAATATGGGTTAGAATTAGGAAAATTAAAAAAAAAATAATAAAAATCTGTATGTGCACGACGAAAATATTGTTGAACATTTGTTTCATAAAATAGCTCCTTGCTATGTTCCTTCTTCCATGTATACCACTGAAGATAAATTTAAATCAAATTTTTGGTCATCTTCTATTCGTATCAATGAACTAACTGTTAACATTAAGTAGTATTCTAAGAGATCCTCCTCTGAGATGGATGCTATCAATTATCTTATGATATTTAACTTGCCTACAATAGAACTTCAGTTTCTCCGTGATGTTTTTAACAATATTCTAATTAAAGGTGATAACTGTATAAAGGTCATGTATATTGAAAACATTTGAACGAATCATGAAAAATAGATTAGAATGGTGGATGGAAAGTAACAATCTTTATCCAGATGGTCAGCTTGGGTTTCGTAGGGGGAAAGGTACTATTAATTGCATTTCACACTTATCAACCGATATCCAGTTAACTTGTTCTAAAAACCAGCTACTTTATTTGTGGATTTCTGGTGCAGATAACGTTATTCTCGACCTTCTGCTTGATCAACTTGTTAAATTAGAAGTGCCTAGTAAATGTGCTTATATGCTAGTCAATCTATTTACAAATAGACAACTCCATATTTGTTTAAATAATTTACTGATTGGCCCAAGGATAGTTAACAAAGGGTTACCTCAGGGCTCAGTTCTTAGTCCCTTGCAACTGTTTATCATCTTTGCTCTTTCTTTTTGTAGGTTTATCATTACTCTAACTCTTACTGGTCTATGGTCGCTTCCTACTGATAGTTTATTGAGTACAGTGACATCTTGAATAATTTGCTTTTTGTCTGTTATTATATAATCATATAAGCTCTTAGTTCTTCCGTCTGGACTAGCCCTCGTCCATTTTCTATTCTGTTTCTTCTTAAACAAGGTGTTCATTGCATACAGTTTGTGTTGCAGTAGAAAGTTGGTAAGCATTTTGCCTCTTTTGTTTCTTATTCCAATTCCAAAATCTCCGATTGTCACTTCTTGTTCGTCCTTTTTCCTTCCGAGTTTCCCGTTAAAATTTCCAATTATCAGATTGTAATGAGCTGGTTCCTGCTTTTTTGCTCTTTCGATTTCCTCATAGAAGGATTCAGCAATTTCATCTTCGTAATCGCTGGTGGGGGCGTATACCTGGATTATTTTCAGATTGTATCTCTTATTTAGTCTTAGATTTATATACATAACTCTTAAGGAAATGCAGTCAATGCTCTGTATATTTTTCTGTAATTTTTTGTGTACTAATAAACCTATTCCTCCAGTTGTCGAATCTGTTTCCCCTTTATAGTGGAATATATTGCCTGATTTTAGTTTGACCTGATCTTCACCTTTTCTTTTGACTTAATTTCTATAATATCCTATTTCACATGTTTGAGTTCTTCCTCCAGTTCGATAATTTTTTCATCCTTAGATAAGGTTCTTACATTATACGTAATTATGTGCAGCATTCGTCGTTCTTGTTAGCCTCCTACAACTCGGGGATTATTCGCACCCTCTACCCGCTGTTCGTGAGTCCTACCGCTACCTTGGTTGAGATGAGGTTGGACTGAGGGCCGTTTTCTTGAATGTCTGTTCATGCTGAGGGAGTTTTGGCATTTATACGTCACGTTTGCCAGGCGGGTAGGTGAGTTGGTTTGGGAAATTGTTAGGATAGCAGGTATTGGGTAGGAATGGGGTTAGGACATGATTTCTCTCCACATGAGTTAAGAGAGAATCAAGGCTCGCGTAGGGCAGGGTCCCATCCGTGAAGTAAGTCTATCCTCCACTGGGATTGTGGAAGAGTTACCACAATTGTGTTAGCGGGTAGGTACTCTTGTAGGGTAGGTGATTGTGGACAAACAAATAGTACAAAAAAAAAACACACAAAACAAACAGAATTTCATATTCCGAGAGTAAAAACATCATCCTCAGATTTTTTTAACTAAAAGCAGGTTATTTCCTACAAGATGGAGGCCAAGTAAGTCAACCATCAATTTTAAAAACATAACCTAGTAGCATTTTCCTAAAATTTCAAAAATAATCTTAATAATATAATTTTCATTATAATAAATTGTAGCTTAATCCCATATAAACATAAGATTTAAGGATTTTGTACATGTATATGTCGCCAATGATCATTTTATTGAAATAAATTATATAATACATAATTAAAGCAACTATTTGGCACACATGTTGACACGTAAACATAATAAATTATTTTTAATAGTCATTTTCAAATAGGCATTATTTTACTAGATTGCATTATAACTATCATCGCAATAAACTGCAAGTGCATTTGTTAAAGAAACATATGACGTTACAAATTATACCGCCCTGCTCGTGGTTAACAATATCTATTATAGGTTGTTAAAGAGCACAATTATAATTCCTGAATGCGGAGTTTACAGAGAATATAAGCCAATAACGATGTAGTTGAAATTATGAAGTGGATACGCTCCAGTTACTATATAACCATTTTCATTTAATATAGAAACTTGGGCTGTATTACTACAAACAAAGAGGCTCATCAATATTGTTTTAGTAAGACACGTTTAGTTTTCAACAATAATAATCTTTTTAACTGGAAAATTATTAACTGAAATGTATTATTGTAAAAAATTCTAGTATCTGGAAACTTCTTTATAAACTGACGTAAATATGTACAAAGTACATTTATGAAGAGCTTATTTCCAAAGCTTACTAACTTCAAAATTTCGATTTTTCGATGTTTTGCCATTTATTTATTTTTAAAACATCTCATCTCTCTACTAATTTTATTTACAAGGCGTCTTAAATCCTCCTGAAGAATATACAAGCGTAATAAAGTCACATAACTTATCATGGCTATTTCCTCGTTTGCTTCTCGTTAATGTTCTTCTACTTCTCATGGCGCCGTCTCCTTTCGAAGGTTGGCGATTCAAATGGCAATTGTAGTTTTGGAAACTGCTGCGCCAAAATTTTCTGTGGATGAGCGGTCGAACCATCTCCTCAGGTCTTTCAGCCACGAGTTCTGGCGTCTTCCTACTGATCTTTTGCCTTGTACTTTTCCTTCCAGTATAACTTGAAGTAATTCCTATCTTTCGCCTCTCAACACATGACCCAAGTATTGCATTTTCCTCTCTTTGATTATTCGTAGTAATTCTTTTTGTTTACACATGCGACGAAGTAAGTCAACATTAGTAACTCTTTGTTAATGTTACAATCGTTCATTTTTTGTGTTTATTTGCGCAAATAACGATATTGGTTAGCTTTGAAGAAGAGGTAATGTCTTACACGAGTCTCAGCGCGAGAAAAAGATCACGGATACCTGTACTGTACAGTAGGCAAAAAATATAGGTAAAATACGTAAATACACCAGTGATGCCTCGTCGCCACGAACAGCTTGTAGACATAATGATGGAAGTTGGTCAGTAAAACTTGATTATTTCTAGAGACTATAAGCGTTTTCATACAAACTTCTACAGTTATAAAGTTAACGTAAAACAAGATTCATTCATCTATTGCCAGTGAGATACAAGCATAAAAACAACGTGCTATAGAAACATTAAGTAAAAGGAACATAATTTTTTATATCCCCCTTTAATCAGAAAGAAGACGATAGAAATGTAACCGTTTGCTCTGCCAGTTTTTACAGTATTCTTAGAATATCGATGTGTTCTACTCCTTGCTGCATATTCTATCCGACATAGTTCTTCCAGACAGGAAAGAAGAGGAGGCAAATGCACTAATATTCGCAACAGAATGAATTTGAAAAAACTTATTTAAAAATCCTTTATAAAAGGTATATAATTAAAACACCCAATCGGGCTATATCACAAAACGTTTCCGAAATCTATATTACATCTTCAATGTGCCCTAAAACTATAACCACTTTAATTAAAGAAAACATGAAATCTAAAATTTTTACTATGGTTAATACAAAATGTGGTTAATACTTACTAAGTGTACATGTTTTGAGCCACTAAATATCTGGGTAAAAACTCGTTAAATGTTTTTAATTTGAATTTAAGTTACATTATTGGATATTATATTTGTTTTTTGGTGAACTATAGACCAAATACATATGTTAAGAGGTATACATGAAAAATGTGTTGAATATAAAATACCTATTTACAACTTGTATATCGATTTCAAACAGGCGTTTGATGGAGTAGATCGACAAAAGATGTTAAAGCAACTATCTATGTTAGGGATACCCAATAAGTTGGTTAAACTTATACGAATGACTCTGGACGGTTCCAAAGCTATGGTGAGAATGGATGGAGATATGACGCAGGCCTTTGATATTGAAAATGGAGTTAGACAAGGGGATGCCTTATCAACAACACTTTTTAATCTAACTTTAGAAGCTGTTGTTAGAAAACTGGATATAAACGGCCGTATTAATACAAGATCTATGCAAATATGCGGATGATGTTACCATAATAAGCCTCAACAAAAGGGTATTAAGCGAAAAAGTTATAGAACTGAAACGAGAAGCTGCTACGTTTGGTCTATATAAAAATGAAAGCAAAACAAAATATATGGGGTGCACAAAATCGGATGAACATGAGAATCTGAAGGTAGACAACCATACCTACAAATATGCCTCCACTTTTCCCTACCTAGGCTCAATAATAAATGACAACATCAGTCAAGAAATACAATCACGGATTCTTAGCGGTAATAAGTGCTTTTATGCATACAAAGACTTAATGAAAAGTAAGTTACTGAATCGTGAGTCTAAGCTGAGAATCTACAAAACAGTAATTAGTACAGTGGTCACATATGGATGTGAAACGTGGACCCTCTCAACCACTGATGAAAATCAACTGAGAATATTTGAGCGCAAAATACTAAGGAAGATAATTGGACCAACCCAATGCAGCGATGGTTCGTGGAGAATTAAAATGAACCACGAGCTGGATGAACTAATGCAGAGCGCAGATATTGTCAGATTTGTAAAGTCACAAAGACTAAACTGGCTTTGTCACCTAGAAAAAATGCCGGATAATCGAGCTGTAAAAGTGGTCCAGAGATGGAAGCCTTAAAAAACAGAACAAGAGGAAGGCCCCGTAAAAGATGGATAGACGACGTAGAGAGGGATCTTAAAACCATGAACATCAGGCAGTGGCGAAGGAATGTATCCGACAGGGCAGAATGGAAGAACATTGGTAAGCAGGCCAAGACTCACAAAGGGTTGTAGCGCCATTAGAAGAAGAAGAAGATTGGATATTATATGCTATGATGTTTAAGTTACAATTGGAATTGATAACATGGCAATGTAAGACTCCACTGGAGGTTGCTGGTTCTAAGACAAAGTGTATACGAGGACGTTGATAGCAACTGATTGAAATGACAATATTGACATGTTAGGACGGAAGTCGGAACAAAGCAGTCAGTATAACTTAAGGTTTTTGTCTAAATATGACAGTAGCCAGCAATATTTAAAATTAAATAAGTTAAAATTATAATAAGATAATAGTAGCAACCATCAAATATCTAATTAAGTGGTGGTAAACTAAAGATTTTTACAAAAGACCCTTTATGTTTTTGCAACATTTGGTACCTGGAAAATGGTAAAACAAATATATTTAGTTGGGCTCTTTAAATTTTATTGTTGAAGAGTGAATTGGAAAATGATGTATTTGAAAGTGCTATTGAGATGAATTGTAAATAAAATTTTTTTTTTTTGTAATGTACTGTTTAAGTAGTACTTAATTTATAACTTAAGCATGGAAGGCCCTCTATTCATAAATACATCAGCTAATAGAGCAGAGGGACAGCTGCCCATGGCTTAGCCATCAGGTTGTCTGTAGTATTTGTTGTTAAAAATAAAGAAATCTTGATTTAAGCAAAGTTGTAATAGTTGGACAATGGAGTTAGTAGTAGACAAGGTGATGGAAAGTAGAGATTTTATCATTGTATGAAGTTTTATCTAAGAGGTTTTCTTAGTTCAAACTTCATATAATGATAAAGTTTTTACTTTCCTCAATAATAACAACTTCACTTTACTCACAACAGACCCCTCAAAAAAGTTTATAAATAAACACTTTTCACATTTCTTCTCCGAACGTGTTGCACCATACTACAAACTTTCCAGCAACCGATTAACACCCAAACTGTATAGTTTACCTAGGATACATAAGAAGGGCATTCCAATTCGTCCAGTTGTTAGTTTCATAAACACTCCAGTTTCCATCCTATCAAAATTTATATTGAATCTTATTAACAACATGACGAACTTTATCCCCCGCTTCTCAGTCAGAAACACCAGTCATCTAGTCAATAACCTACAACAGATTAACCTTCACCCCAACACTACTATGCTTTCATTTGATGCCAGCAATCTATTCACCTCTGTCCCCAAACAAGAAACAATTAATCTGGTTCACTCTCTTCTAAGAGCCAATTCCATCACCTTGTTTACTACTAACTCCATTGTCAAACTATTACAACTTTGCTTGGATCAAATTTCTTTGTTTTTAATAATAAATACTACAGACAACCTGATGGCTTACCCATGGGCAGCTGTCTCTCTCCTCTATTAGCTGATGTATTTATAGATCATTTAGAATCCTGAAAACATCCTAGAAACATCCTGAAATACTTTATTAATCTGGCTATTTTGACGACTTTTTAGTCTTCATTTCAGGTAACTCCAATTCAGCTACACCATTACTTTCTAAAATTAACCAAATGTAGCCCGATATTAAGTTCACCATGAAACTAGAATCATCCAAGTCAATCAATTTTCTTGATCTCACCATTACCAGATTAAATGACCACTTTTGGCATGAAGGTTTTATCAGCTGGTACAAGCAATGCTGTTTAAAACTCTAAAGAAGATGATGATGATCGGGTTACTTTTAAAAGCTGTTTTCTCTAACAATATTTACTGTAAACTAAGAATAAGTACACAATTTTCAATAATTATCAAATATTTGTGATTATAATTTTAGGATTTCCAGAAGCTCAGAATTTTTGTACATATATGTACAACTATTGACAATATAATTTGTGAAACATTAGACCTCTAAAGTTGTATCCTTTTTTTTTGTATATATATAAAAATCTATAAAATATGACTTTAACGTTTTTATGAATTTAAGGTATTATTGAATAAGCTTTTCATATACTGTTTAAAGTGTAACGATGTGCTGGACGTTCACCAGTTCGAACCGTAGGAGTGTCGATAATCGCGCACCCATTTCCACGACGACACGACGAGGTGGGATCCGGAGCTGCTATTTAAGGCGAGCGACTGGCGGAATTGGAGGAGTCTTGTGGCTAACGCTCTAGGCTCCCTGGCTCGCTGGTGTATTGAATCTGCGAACAAGCCCGGACAGAGAGACTTCCGTACTGAGGATTATACTCTGTCCTCAATCAAGCAGAAGCCGTGGGTATCGTGCATTGAACGTTACCGTATAGCGTGGATCTGCACAATCGAATAGTTCGATTGCGAGTGCGTTTGGCGCTTCCGCTGGATTGAGGCGGAAGCGAATATAAGTCTGCGTGCGATTGAATTCGCGTATTCCATTTTGTTTGTTAGTAATAATAATTTTTCTTTTACAGGCATCCGCCGGGGAATTCACTCTCGCGGGATCCAGCCGGGGACACAGAATACATTTTATTTTTGTATATACGTGGAAAGTAATAGATTTCTTTTTATTTCAACCTGCGTTTTACTGAGTCTGTCGCTTCGAAAGAGCTACCCGTTACAAAAGCTCATTCGAAATTTGTTTAGATGAGCCTTAGACATTTATTACTAAGCTTTGTATATGCCTAAGTTGAAAAAGCTATGAAAAATGCAAAAACGGTTTTAAAACGTAAAACCGACATTCATTTTTAAAGTTGACTCCCAAATACTGCGGAAAAATAGTTACGTCAAAAATCCATGAAATTAAAATTGTCGAATGAACAAAAGTTACAGATGTACTACTAAAGATCGCCATGTTATAATGGAACTGGGCAGGACACATAGGAAGAATGGAAGACAACCGTTGGACCAAGCGAATTATTGAATGGCGACCAAAAGCAAACAAGAGCAGTAGAGGAAGACCTCAAACCAGATGGACTGATGACATCAAGCAAATGGCTGGTCACAGATCAATGCAGAAAACAACAATAATTAGACAACTAAAACAACAGTTTTAGTTCTCTTTCTCCCCACATTCTGCAGTATACAAGAGCAAAGTAGTTTGTTTTCTCAAGTAAATAGTGTTTTCATTGTTAATAAATCGGTAGAAAAGTGCAGTGTATAATTTTATCCCCACAAAAGACAAACAATAAAATCAGCAACCTATAATCAAAATCCTGTAAACCAATCCATTTTGAAAGGTTGCTACAAGGGTTTGATGCCCAACACGAAAATTCGTGGATGTACACGTGTATTTTTATATTTTGATTTAAATTATTTACATAAAATTCGTTTTATTACTTGTTCATTTATAAAGTGTTTAATAAAGTTTTCATTTTAGAAATAAGTATTTTGGTAACGTAAACCCATCATATTGAAAATATTTATGATAATTTCAAAATACTCCATATTTTTGTTCATTGGTTTTATGGTAGTCTGACGGTATAGCTTTGTTGTTATCGCACATATAATTTTATAGTAAACATATATACTACGAAAGCAATATTTAAAAATTTTAGATTCTCAAAGATTTTTCCAAGCGTCGACTTAACGCCTCTTCAAAGCTTCCCTGTTTTTCCGTTCGCGTTTTTCATATAAACCTGAAACCAATATTGTCTCTTTACATATGCATCATCGGATTGTTCGCAACCGACGGTCGTCTATCATTGATATTCAAGTCGTTTGGAATTCACATAGTTGTCACACTCGCGTCCCTGAAAGAGAGAGGAAGTAAATTGAGTGTCAGCTACAAGTGAATAAGGCCACCTGGGATACAGTCCATTTCTCCCAATTGCTTTTTATATTATGTACAACTTCAATACAAAATTTGTTAGAAATAAAACATATTGAATAAGTTTGGATATATCGATTTAAATTTGAAATCAGATTGATTAGTTTGTATTTTTAAATTACTTTAAATCGAATATGTACAAAGTTAACACTTTAATATAAAGTTTTTGAATGTAAATATTTTTTGTTCAGATGAAGAATTTCTCCAAATCTCAATGCTCTTTTTGTTGTTACTTTCTTTGTAGACTAGGCGGGATCTGTAGAAATTCAGACCATAATGGACATTTTCCATTGGAAGCTATTTTTTTGCTGGAATCCCTTCAGGATGTGCCCAATATCGATAATCACGATATGCGCCAGTCGCAAACCCTGTGCTAAATTTTTTATTTAACAAAATCTGAAAACAATTGAAAATTTCTAATTTTTTTGCTCCTATTTTCGTTTATAATTCGGAAAATATTGATCCTAGAGAAAAAATTATACAAAGTTAAAAGTTTCATTATTCAATTTTACACAATATTTCGTTAGCTAGAAATTGAAAAATTAATGTTTATTGTTGAAAAAATAGCAATAATTGGAAAAAAAGTACAAAAAAATAAGGTTAATCTTTTAAATGTTTTCGACTTTCTAAACTTGACCTACAAGCTCCATATTCCGCCTAGAAAAACCTTTTAATATGTTTAAAACGTGTGCTAAATTTTGTTAAGATCGGTGGGATAAGTTTTGCATAATAATTTTGCAATCCAGCCTACTGGGAAAAAATCGCAAATTTTCAAATTTATAGTAGGCCCTAAATAAGGCTCTCAGATAGTTGCAAATTTTTTTTGCATATAAAGGAAGGCTCAAACTTTCAAACGCTTTTTATAAAATTCAAATCAATTCACTAAGAGAGCTAGAAATTTTTTTAAAGTTTTAAACATTTTTTAGGCTTATAAACAAATTGAATAACTTTACGAGCTTTAAACATATCAATTTCAAAATTTATACACTTAAAGAACATTAAAAGACGCTTCTTTAAAAAAAAAACGATACATTCGGCTTACTGGTTGCCGAGATATTGAAGGTCAAGGTCAGACTTGAAGATTCTTGTCCTTCCAAAAAAAGAAAAAGACTTTAA
The DNA here is from genome assembly GCF_040954645.1 of Diabrotica undecimpunctata. Classification (NCBI taxonomy): domain Eukaryota; kingdom Metazoa; phylum Arthropoda; class Insecta; order Coleoptera; family Chrysomelidae; genus Diabrotica; species Diabrotica undecimpunctata. The sequence goes on from NC_092811.1 coordinate 105,037,861, forward strand.
AAAAAAATTATTGAAGATTGAGTTAAAATAAAGTTTATTTATGAAAAAAAAATTTTTTTTCGTTCGCCTTTGTTTCAACCATTTAAATTATTTATTAACAATTTATAAATACATATTTGTTTACTAAAAGTAACAATTTACTTCAATGTATAAATTGCAAGCTTAAAAAAATGCATGAAGAAAAAATGCAATTACTTGTTTAACATACAATTGTTTATTGCAAATTTCCCAATTTTGCAATTAAAAATGCTATTTGAAAATATGATATTTGAAATCCTTGTCGTCTGAGACATCGATTCAAAAAAAAAGAGCAAAATTGGTTAACAAGAAGCCGAGATAATGCAATTTTTAGCTCACCCTATGATTTTGAACTCGCCCATTCACATTTCGAGTGAATGTCCCCCACCACCACCTCTCATGCATTCTGAGCGACATTTTACGCGAAAACGGTTTTTTATTTGTCTTTTTTATGGATGTTGCGCATGATAAGCGCATTCCGTAAAACTTTTCATATAAAAAGTACTTGACAAGACGAGGGTATTTGTTTAAAAACGAGCTCCCTATCACTTACGGTTACACGGCAAATGTATGCCAACTTTGACCTTCAATATCTCGGCAACCAGTAAGCCGAATGTATCTTTTTTTTTAAAGAAGCGTCTTTCAATGTTCTTTAAGTGTATAAATTTTTAAATGAATATGTTTAAAGTTCGTAAAGTTATTCAATTTGTTTATAAACCTAATGTATATAAAAAATGTTTAAAACTTTAAAAAAATTTCTAGGCTCTCCTAGTGACTTGTAGTTGACCTTCAATATCTCGGCAACCAGTAAGCCGAATGTATCTTTTTTTTTAAAGAAGCGTCTTTCAATGTTCTTTAAGTGTATAAATTTTTAAATGAATATGTTTAAAGTTCGTAAAGTTATTCAATTTGTTTATAAACCTAATGTATATAAAAAATGTTTAAAACTTTAAAAAAATGTCTAGGCTCTCCTAGTGAACCGATTTAAATTTTACAAAAAGCGTTTGAAAGTTTGAGCCTTCTTTTATGTGCAAAAAAAATACATATGTTAAGAGGTATACATGAAAAATGTGTTGAATATAAAATACCTATTTACAACTTGTATATCGATTTCAAACAGGCGTTTGATGGAGTAGATCGACAAAAGATGTTAAAGCAACTATCTATGTTAGGGATACCCAATAAGTTGGTTAAACTTATACGAATGACTCTGGACGGTTCCAAAGCTATGGTGAGAATGGATGGAGATATGACGCAGGCCTTTGATATTGAAAATGGAGTTAGACAAGGGGATGCCTTATCAACAACACTTTTTAATCTAACTTTAGAAGCTGTTGTTAGAAAACTGGATATAAACGGCCGTATTAATACAAGATCTATGCAAATATGCGGATGATGTTACCATAATAAGCCTCAACAAAAGGGTATTAAGCGAAAAAGTTATAGAACTGAAACGAGAAGCTGCTACGTTTGGTCTATATAAAAATGAAAGCAAAACAAAATATATGGGGTGCACAAAATCGGATGAACATGAGAATCTGAAGGTAGACAACCATACCTACAAATATGCCTCCACTTTTCCCTACCTAGGCTCAATAATAAATGACAACATCAGTCAAGAAATACAATCACGGATTCTTAGCGGTAATAAGTGCTTTTATGCATACAAAGACTTAATGAAAAGTAAGTTACTGAATCGTGAGTCTAAGCTGAGAATCTACAAAACAGTAATTAGTACAGTGGTCACATATGGATGTGAAACGTGGACCCTCTCAACCACTGATGAAAATCAACTGAGAATATTTGAGCGCAAAATACTAAGGAAGATAATTGGACCAACCCAATGCAGCGATGGTTCGTGGAGAATTAAAATGAACCACGAGCTGGATGAACTAATGCAGAGCGCAGATATTGTCAGATTTGTAAAGTCACAAAGACTAAACTGGCTTTGTCACCTAGAAAAAATGCCGGATAATCGAGCTGTAAAAGTGGTCCAGAGATGGAAGCCTTAAAAAACAGAACAAGAGGAAGGCCCCGTAAAAGATGGATAGACGACGTAGAGAGGGATCTTAAAACCATGAACATCAGGCAGTGGCGAAGGAATGTATCCGACAGGGCAGAATGGAAGAACATTGGTAAGCAGGCCAAGACTCACAAAGGGTTGTAGCGCCATTAGAAGAAGAAGAAGATTGGATATTATATGCTATGATGTTTAAGTTACAATTGGAATTGATAACATGGCAATGTAAGACTCCACTGGAGGTTGCTGGTTCTAAGACAAAGTGTATACGAGGACGTTGATAGCAACTGATTGAAATGACAATATTGACATGTTAGGACGGAAGTCGGAACAAAGCAGTCAGTATAACTTAAGGTTTTTGTCTAAATATGACAGTAGCCAGCAATATTTAAAATTAAATAAGTTAAAATTATAATAAGATAATAGTAGCAACCATCAAATATCTAATTAAGTGGTGGTAAACTAAAGATTTTTACAAAAGACCCTTTATGTTTTTGCAACATTTGGTACCTGGAAAATGGTAAAACAAATATATTTAGTTGGGCTCTTTAAATTTTATTGTTGAAGAGTGAATTGGAAAATGATGTATTTGAAAGTGCTATTGAGATGAATTGTAAATAAAATTTTTTTTTTTTGTAATGTACTGTTTAAGTAGTACTTAATTTATAACTTAAGCATGGAAGGCCCTCTATTCATAAATACATCAGCTAATAGAGCAGAGGGACAGCTGCCCATGGCTTAGCCATCAGGTTGTCTGTAGTATTTGTTGTTAAAAATAAAGAAATCTTGATTTAAGCAAAGTTGTAATAGTTGGACAATGGAGTTAGTAGTAGAAAGACAGTCCATTTCTCCCAATTGCTTTTTATATTATGTACAACTTCAATACAAAATTTGTTAGAAATAAAACATATTGAATAAGTTTGGATATATCGATTTAAATTTGAAATCAGATTGATTAGTTTGTATTTTTAAATTACTTTAAATCGAATATGTACAAAGTTAACACTTTAATATAAAGTTTTTGAATGTAAATATTTTTTGTTCAGATGAAGAATTTCTCCAAATCTCAATGCTCTTTTTGTTGTTACTTTCTTTGTAGACTAGGCGGGATCTGTAGAAATTCAGACCATAATGGACATTTTCCATTGGAAGCTATTTTTTTGCTGGAATCCCTTCAGGATGTGCCCAATATCGATAATCACGATATGCGCCAGTCGCAAACCCTGTGCTAAATTTTTTATTTAACAAAATCTGAAAACAATTGAAAATTTCTAATTTTTTTGCTCCTATTTTCGTTTATAATTCGGAAAATATTGATCCTAGAGAAAAAATTATACAAAGTTAAAAGTTTCATTATTCAATTTTACACAATATTTCGTTAGCTAGAAATTGAAAAATTAATGTTTATTGTTGAAAAAATAGCAATAATTGGAAAAAAAGTACAAAAAAATAAGGTTAATCTTTTAAATGTTTTCGACTTTCTAAACTTGACCTACAAGCTCCATATTCCGCCTAGAAAAACCTTTTAATATGTTTAAAACGTGTGCTAAATTTTGTTAAGATCGGTGGGATAAGTTTTGCATAATAATTTTGCAATCCAGCCTACTGGGAAAAAATCGCAAATTTTCAAATTTATAGTAGGCCCTAAATAAGGCTCTCAGATAGTTGCAAATTTTTTTTGCATATAAAGGAAGGCTCAAACTTTCAAACGCTTTTTATAAAATTCAAATCAATTCACTAAGAGAGCTAGAAATTTTTTTAAAGTTTTAAACATTTTTTAGGCTTATAAACAAATTGAATAACTTTACGAGCTTTAAACATATCAATTTCAAAATTTATACACTTAAAGAACATTAAAAGACGCTTCTTTAAAAAAAAAACGATACATTCGGCTTACTGGTTGCCGAGATATTGAAGGTCAAGGTCAGACTTGAAGATTCTTGTCCTTCCAAAAAAAGAAAAAGACTTTAAAAAAAAATTATTGAAGATTGAGTTAAAATAAAGTTTATTTATGAAAAAAAAATTTTTTTTCGTTCGCCTTTGTTTCAACCATTTAAATTATTTATTAACAATTTATAAATACATATTTGTTTACTAAAAGTAACAATTTACTTCAATGTATAAATTGCAAGCTTAAAAAAATGCATGAAGAAAAAATGCAATTACTTGTTTAACATACAATTGTTTATTGCAAATTTCCCAATTTTGCAATTAAAAATGCTATTTGAAAATATGATATTTGAAATCCTTGTCGTCTGAGACATCGATTCAAAAAAAAAGAGCAAAATTGGTTAACAAGAAGCCGAGATAATGCAATTTTTAGCTCACCCTATGATTTTGAACTCGCCCATTCACATTTCGAGTGAATGTCCCCCACCACCACCTCTCATGCATTCTGAGCGACATTTTACGCGAAAACGGTTTTTTATTTGTCTTTTTTATGGATGTTGCGCATGATAAGCGCATTCCGTAAAACTTTTCATATAAAAAGTACTTGACAAGACGAGGGTATTTGTTTAAAAACGAGCTCCCTATCACTTACGGTTACACGGCAAATGTATGCCAACTTTGACCTTCAATATCTCGGCAACCAGTAAGCCGAATGTATCTTTTTTTTTAAAGAAGCGTCTTTCAATGTTCTTTAAGTGTATAAATTTTTAAATGAATATGTTTAAAGTTCGTAAAGTTATTCAATTTGTTTATAAACCTAATGTATATAAAAAATGTTTAAAACTTTAAAAAAATTTCTAGGCTCTCCTAGTGACTTGTAGTTGACCTTCAATATCTCGGCAACCAGTAAGCCGAATGTATCTTTTTTTTTAAAGAAGCGTCTTTCAATGTTCTTTAAGTGTATAAATTTTTAAATGAATATGTTTAAAGTTCGTAAAGTTATTCAATTTGTTTATAAACCTAATGTATATAAAAAATGTTTAAAACTTTAAAAAAATGTCTAGGCTCTCCTAGTGAACCGATTTAAATTTTACAAAAAGCGTTTGAAAGTTTGAGCCTTCTTTTATGTGCAAAAAAAATGGCAACTATCTTAGTGCATTATTTAGGGCCTACTATAAATTTGAAAATTTGCAATTTTTTTCCAGTAGGCTGTGTTGCAAAATTATTATGCAAAACCTATCCGACTGATCTTAACAAAATGTAGCACACGTTTTAAACATATTAAAAGGTTTTTCTAGGCGGAATATGGAGCTTGTAGGTCAAGTTTAGAAAGTCGAAAACATTTAAAGGATTAACTTCATTTTTTTGTACTTTTTTTTCCAATTATTGCTATTTTTTCAACAATAAGCATTAAATTTTCAATTTCTAGCTAACGAAATAATGTGTAAAATTGAATAACGAAACTTTTAACCTTTTATAATTTTTTCTCTAGGATCAATATTTTCCGAATTATAAACGAAAATAGGAGCAAAAAAATGAGAAATTTTCAATTGTTTTCAGATTTTGTTAAATAAAAAATTTAGCAAAGGGTTTTGCGACTGGCGCATATCGTAATTATCGATATTGGGCACATCCTGAAGGGATTCCAGCAAAAAATAGATTCCTATGGAAAATGTCCAATCCAAAACAGATCCCGCCTAGACTATTGGTGTATTTACTGATTTGTTTGTTTTTTACTAATCTGACCAATTCTACACAGACTATGTTTATTAAAAATAAAATAAAGTATTTGTTTATTTACTTATAAGTAAAATTGTATAAAATTTACCGTGATCTATTAAAAATTTATGAAAATAAAAAGTAATAACAATCCTTTGGTTACAAAAAATCTTGAATTTACAATTACTAAGTAAAACTCATTAAATAAAAATTATCCTTTCTTAAGTTACACAATACACTTTCACAAAATTTGATCGAAATGGGTCAGTCGTTTTGGATATGAGCATAAATTATTATCGTGACAGGAGATTTTTATATGTGTAACCCGTTGGGGGTTGATACGGGGCAGTATGGAGTTACATTTAAGGGCATGAATTTTGCATGAAAATTCGTCCTCCTCCCAATATAATTGACGTGTTTTTTTTTAATTTTAAAGAGAGAAAAGAATCTTTCTTTTAATCTCCTAGAATTAAACGAAGCCATATCTTCATTAAAAAACTCAGCAGCTGGTCCTGACGATATCCCATCAATATTCTTAAAAAATCTTCATCCAGACACACATCTCAAACTGCTAGAGTTATATAATAAGATCTGCTCTCAAAACCAGTTTCCATCGTTATGGCGACAAGCAACTACAATTCCTATCAAAAAGAATGACTCATCTCCAAATCTTCTAAAATCATATAGACCAATTTCTCTCACTTTTTTACTATGTAAACTGTTAGAAAAGATGGTCAATAAACGCTTACGGTATCAAGAAAGAAATAATATTCTTGACCCATTCCAAACAGGCTTCAGATCAAATCGAAGTACAATGGATAACCTGGTCACACTACATACTAACATTGTTAATGCATTCTCAAATAGAAGCGAAGTCATAGCAGTAACTTTAGATATCCAAAGTGCCTTCAACACTGTACAAAGACCTCTTATTCTAAGAAAATTAACGGAATATAATTTAACTGGTAACATTAATTTATTTTTAAAATTTTTTTCAACAAGTCGATATTTTAGAATATTAACAAATGAAAAAATATCAAAACCACATGCTTTTGGACAACGGTTTGCCTCAGGACTCAGTTTTAAGCACTACCTTATTTTTACTTAGCATGAATGACTTTTCCTCATATATAGAACCACCAGTCAGGTACTCGATATATGCTGATGATATTATATTATATTGCCAAGGCAGAGCCACAGCTACCACCAGCTCTTTGCTACAAAATGCAATAAACAAAATAGACACCTGGTCTAAGCGTGCTGGATTTGTGTTTTTAGCTCCTAAATCCAAAGTAATTCACTTTACCAAAAAGCATAGACCTAATCCATCTTCTATAACTCTAAACGGACTTTGTTTACAAACAGTTAATTATTTGACACTTCTTGGTATCACCTTTGATAAAAAGCTTATCTGGAGACAGCATATTCAGAAACTTAAAGGAAACTGTACCCAAAGAATCAATTTACTTAAATCTCTTGCTAGCTTCGCTTGGGGAGCTGACGAAGAATCTCTCCTTATATATAGAGTGTTAATTTACTCTAAGCTAGATTATGGCAGTATTCTTTATATGGCATCTAGTAGCTTTCTACTAAAGTCTCTAAACACGATTCAAAATACATCCCTACGACTATGCCTTGGTGCTTTCAAATCAAGCCCCAATGAAAGTGTTTGCGTTAAATCTATAGAGCCACCACTTTATCTAAGAAGGCAGCAGCTTCTACTTTCATACTTTGTAAGAATATCAGCAAACCCAAGTAACCCGGTAATAAATCTAATCAATTCCATAGAACCTGCCCCAGCAAACGCATCCAATCAGTCTCTCACATTACCACAAATATTATCTCCTTTATTAGATTCCATTAACCTTTCCAATACTACTTCTATTTATACCGCCAAGACAGCTCCATGGATGCACAATCTTCCAATATTCAATACTGATTTATGCAGATTCGACAAAACAGAAACCCCAAACTCAATCCTTAGAAAATCCTTCCAAAACATCCTTAACTTAACACAATTTGATGAAATTTTATACTCTGATGCGTCCAAGAATCAAGACTATTGTGGCTCCGCTGTGTCCACACTGGCGACAACAATAAGCTCTGTGCGATTGCTTTAAAGTTGTAGTATCTACACCGCAGAATTATATGGAATACTCCAAGCATTAAAGACTCCAATCCATCCTACTTCAAATGAAAGCATAAAAATCGTCATTTGTACTGATTCTCTTTCCTCGATTCATTCCATAAGATGCATTTTCTAGAAAAACCCACTAGTTCAGGAAATCCACACCATCTGTAACCAACTATATTCTGCTAACATAAAAGTCATAATGATCTGGATTCCATCTCATGTTGGTATATTGGGAAACGAAAAAGCAGACCAAGCCGCTAAAGCAGCATGTTCTTCTGACATCGCCTTCAAAGATGTCCAAATCCATACGGATCTTAAAATATTGATAAGACAAAAAATCCTCAGCTCATGGGCGGACCTGTAGGGTAAAACAAAAACTAAAGCTGCATGGCGTTCAACCCAACTTATCTCGCGTCAATATCTCCTCTATGAACAGGAAAGAAAAATCAGTTATTCACCGACTACGAATAGGGCATACACGTCTCACACATGGATACCTTATTGCATCACAAAACCCTCCAGTATGTCACTACTGTAATATCCTCCTTTCCATCAAAAACGTTAAAGTGGACTGCTGCCAGTATGATTCTTATTATATATATATATATATATATATATATATATATATATATATATATATATATATATATATATATATATATATATATATAAGCTATAATGTTGTAAACTGTACTCATGTCAATGACCATAAGCTGTCGAGACACGTTAATTTTAAATAAAAAAAAATTGAACAAATGAATGCAGAAAATAATGATACTATAAGAAAAGTTTTATGAATATGAAATAAATATTCTGTAGACAAGACTTCAGAATACTTCTTTTATGAACTATTTCACTTCTAACTTTTTTTTATAAAACATCAAAATATAAAGAGTTATTTTAAATTATCGAAATTGTACATATTTCTTGAGTCGTATTACAAAATTGGAAAAAAACATTCAAAGAAAAACACGACACAAGTGTTACAAACGTCTAATCTCTGTTTGTCAAACTCTCGTAAAAGTATTGAAATTCAATCCTTCAGTTTAATTCAAAATCAGGTTATAATAAAATTTTGAAAACCTAAAATCTAAATCACATCGTTTGATCCCCAAAGTTTTGCGCCTTTTTTTCTTCTTCGAAGTGGTCCGAAAAGTTTTTCTCGCTGGAAACTGTAATACGAAAAACTTTCGTTTCTTTTATTTCCCCCAGGTCCCAACATAACAAGTATGAATGTATCATTACGTTGCTATTATAAAATAATGAGGATGTTTTTGTAGTAGTATAACACTGGAGTTACTTCCTGGTCTATTGCGGAGATATATAATTATACTAAATTTACTGGATGGGGTTGGACAGAAAGAAAAAGGAAAGAACTTGCTTGGGTTGCAGCACCTAAAAAGTAGTTTTTATTTATTATATTAATGTAGCGTGAAAGGGTTAGTGATACTAACATAAATATTAGAAATTTAAGTAAGCGACTAAATTGACTTAAATTTCTTTCTATTGAGTACACTAATCTACCTAAATATCTTAAAGGGTTTCTTTCAAAAAAGGTAACACTGTCTCTCGGATAGGTAAAAAACTACTGAACAATCATTGGGGTTTGCTTAATAAAAAATTTTTGTAACGAAAAAACCAGAGAAAATTTTTTTCTGAAAGTACTGGCAACATTTTAGTTAATAAACGTTAATACGAATATGTTTTGGAAGCTGATACATCCCATGAATTTATTTTTATATCTGACTCTCATAGAGGGCGCTAGTTACAAGGTTCGTTCACAGTAATATGCAACATAACTTTTTTAAGGGTAAAATTATCAATCAAAATTCCAAGTAAACTTTATCATCATAGAATTTTACACCAAAAAGGTATTCATCAGTTATATTCATTTAGAGGTATTTTTTGGTGCAGATTTAATGGGAGATCGTGAATTAGTCGTGTCATTTTGTTTAGGGGGGGGGGGGTCAAATTTTCGTTGGAACACACTGTATTAATTAAACCTAAACAGTTGTTATAAAAATTAATAATAAACTCACCAGTCTTCCGGGTTAAACCGCGTCGATTATCTATACGCCAAGATTTCGACATCCTCTCTAATGAGTTCTTCAGGGCTTCCGGGGTCTTAGTCTCCCGAGTCCCAGACACTACTAAAAACCGATCACTAATCTCTGCACGACTGCTACAGGGGACAGTCACGGTTTCTCGGATAATTCTTGGTTTATAGAAGCTGATGGGGGCTATGGTTCTGGAGTTTTCAACATTAATTTTGTGACAGTATGAAGATGATGTTGATCTAGAGCTGAAATTGAATCGGGCAGAAATGGAATGTTCATAAATTCTATTTTGGATTCTAGAATTGGTTTGACCTATATAAGATCGAAGGCAGTGCGTACAAGGAATTTTATAAACTACATGTTTATTTGGAACATTGTCTTTGATTGGACAAAAGATATTATTTTTGTTGGAAGGTAAATATTGTCTTTATTTTTTTTGATTTAACGATTTTGTCGATTTTGCCAGTGACACCTTTGATGTAAGGATAGAAAGCTAAAACCACGGAAATCTTTCCTATCATCAATCCTATCAATAATGACATAAGCCTCAGAAACAAGACCCGACACAACCATAACCACAACGCAAAGGCTACTGGAAACGGCAGAGATGAGAGCACTGAGAAGAATTACAAGAAATACGCTGAGAGATCGAAAGAGAAGTGTATGTACAGTGTATAAATGAATGGACACAAAATAGAAAAAGGAATGGAATAACTACATAAGCAGAATCACCAGAAATAAGTCACCAATCGGCAGAAGAAGCATCGGACAACCCCGTAAAAGATGGAGTGACAACCTTTCATAGAGGTATTAATCCGCCAATGAACAAGCAGAATTGCTTATAAAGAGGAAGAATAAAAAGAAGTAGTAGAAGAAGAAGAAAAATAAATTTTACCACAAACTCTTAGAAGGAAAACAATTATTATGTCGGTTTTAACGTAGAAATATTACTAAAATTTTATAGAATGTTCCGTATATTTACACAGTTATATGTAATAAAATTAATTTGTTATGGAAATATTGGCGACAAAAACGTAAATATCTATACAAACAGAGTATTTTCAATTGCGATTAAATATTAAAAACAGTTTAAAATTTATGAAAACCTAAAGTACTTTGGTAAATGAAATATTGGATAAATTATCTGTTTATGACAAACAGTTATGGTTTACATCAAACAAAAGCAGACATTTGTATTTTACGACGTGCTCTAAAAAACGGCTTTTTCGTTTTATTTTTGTTAACGTATAAAAGTTATTTTAATAAATTATTATAAAATTGTATAAATTTAGATTAATTAAATAGCTATAAAACTTTACAATCAGTAACCTTACCGGCTGGTTTCTGAATAATTTCAAATTATTTGTTTATAACTATAATAGAGTATTAAAAAACTTTTTTTATTTTATTATTTTTAACTATAAATTTTATAATACATTTTTATATCTTTAAGTCCTGGTGATGACTCTTTAACTAATATAAAATGAATTTAAAAGAGAAAAGTTTACCTCACTTCTTAACTACTAAGCATGCTGCTTCCAAGCAGCAGCAGCAAAGTCTGGAATAAACTCTGAAATGTATGATAGAGGAATGTACAGGTGGAATATTTGAAAATATTAATAGCTGTTGGATGCAGTGTAGGGAGGGGTACCACCTAAAGTGATTGGTAGACAAAGGCGTGAAAAACAAGGACGGACTAGTACAATGAGGAACGTGCACAAGCAACGCAAAGAAAAAATCAAGCATATACATGGCTTCAAAGCTCCAAGGTTGAGACGAGACGAGTTCACTTTAAAATTAATCACTTAATTTAAATTAATTTAATCTAAAACAACAAAATAGTTTAAATTTAAATTAGATTTAAACCATAACTCACAGTGGGCATTGAATTTTGATTATTAACTAAAAGTAAACTATCACGTGTCTTAAAGAACTTGTCAACTTAAATTATTTTTACTTCCTGATCCACTACGTCAATTGGCTGGTATTTTTCCTAGGACATAAAGTTCAGTATTTTCCTTTTAAAGTGACATCTTATGTCACTTTAATTATAATTTTTACATTTAATATGTAATCGAAAGGTGATTGTGATTACACGTTTTCAAGGGGCTGATGATCGCATAAGGCCGAAAACGTTCTAAAATTTTAATCCGTTTGAAAAATTTAAATTTTTTATAAAAATAATTTTTAAATATACGATGATTTTATACTAGAACTTATTCACTTCATGGTTTTAACTATATATACAGCCAACTACTGGAATTTTTCCTTTTTTTTAGTTTACAAGTAGTATTAGTTTACGGGATGTTGGCGATCAGCATAGCTATCCTAACTTTACTTGCAGCTATTCGGAATAGTTTGGTTGTAGACATATTGAACCACTTCCTTGGGTTTTGAAGCCAGGATATCCTTCTATTCCCTGGTTCTCTCTTTTTTAATACCTTGCCCTAAAGAATGAGTTCCTCTACTCCGTGTAATAATGTAGAAATTACATAGCATCTAATGATAGAGATTTTGGTACTATGTGGTAAATCGTGACTTCTGCAAAGAGACTTCATCTTTAACGAACGCCGATCTTGCTTTCCCTATGCATTGTTTTATTTCAGTCAAGTGGTACAATTCAGTGTTTATGTTAGTGCGAAGATGTGTGTAGCTGTTTACCCTGTCAATTGACTGTTGATTTACCAAAAGATGTGTATTTACTATTTCGCGCTTACTAACTACCATGTACTTTGTTTTGTTCGTATTGAGTTCGTATTATCGACAAAAACTACTGCATCGTCAGCATATCTAATGTTGTTTAGACGCACTCCGTTAAATAAGACGCCTTCCTGTAGTTGTCCCAGTGCTTGCTTGAAGATACACTCCGAGTGCATGTTAAATAGCACTGGAGACAGAATGCATCCTTGTCTCACTCCTGTATCTATTATCTCCATCAACTGGTCATCCACTTTAATGACAGTTTGGTTGTAGTATCAGTTATATATATATATATATATATATATATATATATATATATATATATATATATATATATAATAATTTGCAAGTATCTATCATCTAAGCCCGTTTCTTTCAAGATGGATATGAGTTTGTCATGTTTTACTCTATCAAATGCCTTTTGTAGTCGATAAAACAAACATATACATCACAGTTGACATCCCTACACCTCTGGATAATTACATTTTTTATATATTCTGTTATCTATCACTTTTAAAAACGTTTTAAGTAAGTGGCTCGTTAGGCTAATTATTTTGTAGTCTTCGTATGTTTTTGCATTTAATTAATTTTTTTTTGGTATAGTATAGTTACGAAGGTCGACTTTAACCAGCTTTGGGGAATATTTCCAGTTATATATGTTTTGTTAAATATAGTCGTCATTTACCATCTTTAGTTTTTCTTATAGCTGCCTTGACTTCTTCAATGGTATTCGAGGGTCCTGATTGGCATTCTATGTCTTCAATGGCAATGTGCCTTTCATCTGCAAATGTTACTTCCACACATTTCTTCTAAGTGTCTAGTCTCTCTTCCAGACTTAGTAGTGAATTACCTTGGTTGTCTGCCAAACATCCAACTCCTCTAGGTTTGTATGAGCCTGCAGCTTCTTTAACTTTTTTGTGCATTTTGAATGAATCGTGTTCCTGTTGCAATAGCTGTATTTCCGCACATTGTTCTCTCAGCTATGTGTTCTTAGCCATTCTGATTATTTTTTTATCTCTTTGTCTATTTTTTTTGTATAATGTCTTGTCCTGATCTTTGACCTTTCTCCTCTCTTCCATCATATTTAGAATGTCATTTGTCATCCACGATTTTTTCTTAATTTTTGGTGATTTGAGAAATTTTTCTTGTATATCTTGTGAAACTCTATGCTATTTTTTAAGCTCCTGGTCTATTAAATCCGTTTGAATAACGGTATTCAAATTACTATGTATATACATTATTACAATCTGTTTTGTGCGTTGATCTTTGAGTAACCTCATGCCGTATTTTGAGATGACACTACGTCGAATCTTCTTTAGCCAGACCCACATTTTTCAAATCAGTGGGTTGTGGTCGGTCTGACTTCATATCGGCTCCTAGGTATACTTTTGCTATTACGGAATCTTTTATTAATCATAATGTAATCTATTTGATTTCTGACAACGTGGCCTGAAGTATCTTAAGGTGATTTTCACGTGTATAATCTTATGTATGGGAGTTTGAAGTAAGTGTTAGTAGTTACAGACTCTTCTTCTAATACAGATTCACCCAATCGATCTTCTCGCTCATTTCTTTCTCCAATCCCAAACTGTCTTATAAATTCTCCAGATTGTCCTTTTGGGAAGGCGTTTCAAGGTGTTGGATAATTCATTATACAACGTAAAATCATAGACATATAAAACAAGATATACTGATCGTTGCAACACCAGCCCGTTCGCAAGCGCGGCAGAGAAAACTGTCCCTGCATCTCGTTCTAACTTGTCAGCTTTATTGACCACGTGACCTAAATGACCGATGAGGAGGTCACATTATCGATAAACCCAGCCTAGTAGACAGAGATACAGAGACTGATTTGCGTCAGTTTTCACTGTCGCACTGGGGAACGCGACTGTATTACAGCAGTCAGTCTATATTGTGTAATATTACAGAATACACCACCCAACAAGAAGCGAAAGCTTTGTTGGTAACTTTGATGTTCGTAGGATAAAAATTTCGGAGGGAGAATGACAGTTAAACTACTTAGTACACTTTAAGAAAATTACTAAGGAAGTCGTTCAAAACAGTAGTAAAGTTATAGCTACACTGAGAAATAAAGTAGGTAAATATTAAAACTAATGGTTTTTAGTAGACTGTTTTTTATGAATTCTATTTTTTTCTGTAAAATTTAATATAACTTATATATCAATTCTGTACTGATAAGTAAAAAGGTCTAAAGTCAAAAATATCGATTTGTTTTTTTTTAAACAAACAAATTAGCGTACTAATTTGTTTGTTTCAAGACGAAGAAAAAGACAATTTTTATGATGAATTAGAAAAAAACATATGAGAATTGTCCCAGAAATGACATTAAAATAGTAATCGGTGATCTGAACGCAAAAATCGGAAGGGAAGAAATATATCTACCGCACATTGGTAAATATAGTCTCCATAATAATACTAATTCGAATTTACACCGAGCAGTCACCTTCGCAGCCTCAACGAACATGATCGTAGCAAGCACATGTTTTCTACACAAAAAAATACATATGAGGACTTGGACCTCACCTGATGGATTAACGAACAACCAAATTGATCATGTGATCATAGATGCTAGAATTCGGGCTAGAATCTCAAATGCGACGAAGGAGAAAAGTACCAAAACAAGGTGCCTTAATATTGAACTCCTCAAAAACCCGCAAACGGTAGAAAGGTTTCAAAACTATATCGAAACTAAATACATAACTAAAGAGAATCTAACAATTAGTGAACAATGGGAAGTGTGTAAAAATTACATTAAAGACGCAGCAAATAACATTCTAGGACCGCAAAGACCACCACCAAGCAATGAGTGGTTCGAAGCTGAGTGCGAGGACATTACAAGAAGAAAGAACAATGCATATAAACTGATGCAGCACAGAAGAACCCGAGAAAAAGAACAAAAATATAAAGATCTCAGAAGAGAAGAGAAGTACATCCATCGAAAAAAAAGCGAACTTATGAAAATAGAATATTGGAAGAACTTGAGGCATTAAAAAAGGACAATCAAACAAGAAAATTCTATAAAAATCTAAATAAAGCAAGAAAAGAATTTAAACCAAGGATCGGACTATTTAAGGATAAGGAGGGGCATATACTCAATACAAAAGAAGAAGTATTGAAAAGGTAGGTGGAACACTATAAAGAACTACTTACTATCGAAATAGAAGATCCAAATCAACCACCTCAGGAGCAAACAACAATACACCATTGGAGCCTCCATCAATTCAGGAAGTACGGAATGCAATAAAACACCTAAAAAATAATAAATCTCCAGGAAGTAATGGTATACCCGCGGAACTTATTAAATGTGAAGGTGCTACTCTGAATAATCATATCTATAAAATCATACTGAGAGCCTGGAATGAGGAACAAATCCCAGAAAAGTGGTGTATTGGGATCGTTTGCCCGCTACACAAAAAGGGCGATGCAGAAACTATGGGGAATAACTCTTCTTAATACAGCATAAAATATTTTCGAGTATTTTATATGGTCGCCTGAGTGCATATTCAGAGGAGCTTCTTGGCGAATATCAAAGTGGTTTTAGGCCTGGTCGATCAACAACAGACCAGATCTTTGTGCTAAGGAAAATACTGGAAAAAACCAATGAATTCAATATCGACACATACCATCTTTTCGTAGACTTCAAATCGCCCTATGATAGTGTCCTAAGAAATAAATTGTATGAAGCCATGGATGAATTCCACATCCCCGATAAACTGATAAGATTGGTTAAGGTTACAATGCGTAAAGTTGTTTGCAAAGTCGAAATACAGGGCGAACAATCTCAGACGTTTGAAACGCATGTTGGGCTGCGACAGGGAGATGCGCTGGCGTGTCTCCTTTTCAATATAGCTTTGGAAAAGGCGGTTAGGGATGCCCAAATAGACAACAGAGGAAACATTTTCAATAAATCATCCTAAATTTTGGCATATGCAGATGATGTCGACCTAGTTGCCCGCACAACACGCAGGCTAGAAGAAATGTATACAACCTTGTCAAACGTCTCAAAAAATATGGGCCTACAAGCAAATGAAGGTAAAACTAAGATAATGGCATCAATACCCAACAATAGAGCCAGAAACATTGGCCACCAATTCACGGTTGATAATTCTACCTTTGAAGCGGTGGACAAATTCACATACTTAGGCTCCCTGATCACCAAGGAGAACGTCATGACGGAAGAAATCAAGCGAAGAATAATCCTAGCAAACAAATGCTATTTTGGACTGAGTAGACATATGAGAAGCAGAAACTTAAGCCAAAAAACAAAAATAACCATATACAAAACCCTTATACAACCAGTGTTGACATATGGGTCGGAGACATGGACCATTTCCAAGGCAGATGAAAATCTCCTGCTTATATTTGAACGAAAGATCCTGCGAAGAATATTCGGTGGCATCTGTGAAAATGGTGTTTTGAGAAGGAGGTACAACTACGAGATATATCACAGATATAAACATATATTTGGTGGTAAAGACGAAGTATCCTTTATAAAAATAGGAATACTAAGATGGGCAGGACATCTGGCAAGATCACAGCAGAACAACCCTCCTAGAAGAATCCTTATGTCGCAACCTGTGGGAAGTAGAAGTAGGGGTAGGCCAAAACTCAGATGGAGGGATGGTGTAGATGAGGACGGTAGACAAATAGGCGCAGCAAACTGGCAACAGTTGGCAATGGATAGAACTGACTGGCGTAATACACTTGGAAAGGTTGAGGCTCTTTTATAGGGCTGTAGCACCAATGATGATGATGATGAATTAGCGTACTAAAAGTATTTTAGTACGTTAAAAATATGATAAAAATTGATTAAATTTGAGAGATAATTCCAAAATCGAGATGAAAATCAGTCGATTTCTATTACTTTTTATCGATTTTTTTAAGGTATTAAAATATGTGTATATGTGTACAATATATGTATAATAGCATTATTCTTTTTTACTATTAAACAACACACACGAAACATTTCTCAACACGTAAACAAACTTCAGTTTTTATAGGTTGGCAGATATAGTATTGAGAACATGACGGATTTAAACAGAAATTTGGATTGCGAAAAAGCCTTTCGTTTCGCTTCTTCTTGTTTGGTGTATTCTGTGGTAATATGTTAATGTATTTCACAAGTGTCAAAAAAACACAGTTATAACCCTAAAGTTAACTGGATAAATTGAAATTCCTTCACTTATTAATATCTGTACAGCAGAAACAATAGCTATTCAAAAGGGTCTAATGATTTGTGAGGAAAACAGTTTTGATAAAGCTATAATATTTACGGACTCAAAGAGCGCTATAGACAACATTAATAACAATATGATAACTGCAACAAAAGATTACAGAGTCTTGCAAGTTAAAAAGAAACTATACTATTTAAATAAATATGGGAAAGATATTAGATTATGTTGGATTCCTGGACATAATGATATCAAGGGAAACGAAATAGCTGACAAACTGGCAAATATTGGGGCTGAATTAAATATTCCTGCTAAAATTCGATTAAGTAACTTGGATATCATGTCATTATTAAAAAATAATTATTTATATATGTTCTATGCATCAAAATAATTGGTTAAATTCTTTTCAATATAAAGGCAAGTGGTATAACAACATACAAAATTTTTTTCCTAATAAACCATGGTTTGACACAATCCCATACATAGATAGGCGGCATATTACTACCATTATTAGAATGAGGAGTGATCATTGCCTGACAGGAGTACATTTATATAAAATTAACATTCGCGATAACCCATACTGTGAATGTGGGCAAATGGATACACTAGAACACATATTTTGGGAATGCCCAATAAACAAAATAAAAGATTATGATGTCTATCAGGAGCTGATCAAAATTAATATTAAAACCCCAATTAACATACCAATGCTTCTATGCGAGATTAACCCTAAAATTATCAAAATTCTTCTCAGATTCCTACAGATCAACCATATAAAATTATAACCTTAATAATAACCTATCCAATATTAACATTTAAACCAACTATAAGAAAATAGAAAACATAAATAAAATGTAGATATGTAGAAAAAATGTCTATATGTCACTGATAATTGATAATAGGGCATGAGATATATTCTCAAACTCACGACAGTGGCCCAAAAATTAACAAAACAAATGTACTGGCTGATTATTCAGAAGAATAAAAGCCAAAAAGAAGAAGAAGAAGAAGAATGGATAAATTGAATAAATTGACAAATAAAACACAAATAAACTGTAGATATGTAGATGAAATGTCTATATTCACTGATAATTCATAATAGAGCATGAGATATATTCTCAGACTTACGACAATAACCCAAAAATTTACAAAACAAGTACTGGCTGATTATTCAGTAGAATAAAAGCCAAAAAGAAGAAGAAGAAGAGGAAAAATGGATAAACTGTCAATGATGTAGCCAAAAAAGAAGAATAAGAAATTCCAAATATTGACATTGTCACTTTATACAAAATTTTAATACAAAATTAGTTCTTAGTGATATACAATCAAAAATATATACTAAAAATGACAACAAAAAAGCTGATTTCTACTCCATTTGCTCCCGGTCCAGTAAATAATGCTCCTTATAGGTAAATAATTTATAACTAGCTTTAAAAATCCAATTAGATCTCATATTTTTCTTACAGCCAGGCCATTTTGATTGATTCAAAAACGTTATACGTGTCGGGAACCCTTGGACTTTCGGTTAACACCGGAAAGCTGGTGGAAGGAGGATTTGACAATGAGATGCAACAAGCGATGAAAAATTTGGAGGCGATACTCAGAGCTGGCAATTCGTCTTTCGATAAGTTGATTAAGGTGAACATATTTTTAGACGACATGAATGACTTTTTTAAGATGAACGAAATTTACAGAACGTGTAAGTAGATAAAAGACTGAACGATAATTTGTTTCACGACAAAATGTATGTTTGGTTACAGGCACAGCATTTTCAGTTTCTCTTTATTCTAAATCCATGGTAATTTTATATTACTAAGTCATCTTTCTTACGAAATTTGTAACCACTAATATCCAGTATGTATTTTTCATTTTGTTTGGTATATCGTCATTTGGTTTTAGATTATGAATTGAAATTTATGTTTTATTAATCATAAAGTAAAATTACTTTAAATTGTATAATTATATTATATACATTGATTCTATTTACTACAACAAACTCTGCCTGGGGGTTATGAGCGCAACAACTGGGTGGATTGGGTATAGTGTATTTTTATGTATGAGAGAGTAATAAAACAATAAATTATGTATGCAAATCCCTAAACTGTTGATACGGGTGACTCAATGAAAAACAGATATTTGTCAACAAGTTTACAGAAGTATATAGGAAAACAATTTTAAATTGAGTATGACCACCAGGTATAAAGGTTGGAGCAGAATAGAATACAATAGTTGTGAGGGTTACTAATCCCTAAATAAGGTTGCCAGTGTCGGAGTGATGGAGGTTAACAGGTACTAATGAATTTGCAAGAAATGTAAGATGTTTATTTTATTGGTTATATATAACCAATAAAAGTTTAATAAGTACCTACCTATTTGCAAAATAAAGTTTAATTCTTTAGATAAAATAAAACGTTTTATTTTATCTATTTGCAAAATAAAGTTTAATTCTTTGCCTATTTGCAAAATAAAGTTTAATTCTTTAGGTAAAATAAAACGTTTTATTTTATCTGAAATGAGTGCATTCCACGAAGTAAGGGTTTCAACAATCAAACATTTAATTCTTTAATTCCAGGAATCTACGACAGTAATTGACTAGATAATTACCTTCTAAACTTATTCCACAGAAAATGTGATAGTGGGTTTTTCCATTTTGTATATAGAAAGGTCCAAGTGGCGTATTCAAAATTCTTAACAGTTCACTAAAAGTAGGTACTTCAGTTGCAAGGTGCAGTTTATTGTGTATTCTAGTGTTATGGAAAATTTGGAAGTGCCGTGTAAACGCCGAAAAATTAATCCTCTAACAGTTAATGAAAAAACATTAATATTTAATTGTTTTAAATCATTTACAGACAAACGTTTATGTGAAAGTGTTGATGAGACCGTTGAGTTAGTTAGCAGTACACTTGGTGTTGGGAAATCTACGATTTACAGAGTTATTAAAGAAGAGAAATGTGGTAGTTTTCAAATGCCACGTAATGCTCCAGGGAAACCAAAATTTCAAATAGAATATCATTTTAAAGAAGGACTTCGACGGAAAGTGCATGAATTCTTCTTTAGACAAGAATTTCCAACATTGGATAAAGTTCTTGTCTCAGTTCGAGATGATAAGGATTACCCAGAAATGAGTCGAAGTACGTTATGGAAACTTTTAAAAGAAATAGGCTTCCGCTGGAAAAAGAATCCCAGAAAGTCTATTTTATTAGAAAGAAGCGATATTGTCATATGGAGAAGACATTTTCTAAGAACCATAAAGGAAATGAGAAACCAAAAAAGAAAAATATTTTATCTTGATGAAACATGGATCAACGAGGGTCATACACCAAATAAATTTTGGCAGGATGAAACTGTTACAAGTCAAAGGCACGCTTTTGTAAATAACTTATCTACTGGTTTAAACCCACCATCAGGAAAGGGACGCAGGCTGATAATAGTACACATTGGCAGTTCAGACGGTTTTGTTGAAGGTGGTTTATTAACTTTTGAATCAACTCGTACCGGTGACTACCATGAAGACATGAACGCTGATGCCTTTCAAGAATGGTTCGAACAAATGATAGTTCTTCTTCCTAAGAACTGTGTAATAGTAATGGATAATGCAAGTTATCACTCCAGACTTATAGAAGGACTGCCCACAACCAAGTATTAAAAAAAGACTTGCAGAATTGGCTGAGTTCAAAAAATATTACGTACCATCCCGGATCTATAAGAAAGGAACTTTATTCGTTGTGTGCCTTTCATAAAGAAAAATTTAAAAAATACGAAATTGATGAAATTGCCAAAAATCGTGGAATGACAGTACTTAGATCCCCACCATATCATTGTGAATTAAACCCGATTGAACTGGTATGGGCACAGATAAAGAGTGAAGTTTCAAGAAAAAATACCACTTTTAAAATTCATGATGTTAAACAGTTGTTTTTGGAGGCCGTAAATAATGTAAAACCTGAAAACTGGGAAAAGGCAGTAAATCACACTATTAAAGAAGAGGAAAAAATGTGGAAGCTGGACAATATTACTGATAAAATGATCGAGCCAGTTATTATAAATCTTGGTTCTGAAAGTTCATCTTCTCAATCTGATTTGGATTTGTAACAAGTAGCTGTAAGTTTTATATTAATATTTTTATTCATCTATTTAACATACCTTAGACGGTTTTAAAAACTCTTTTTCTCTTTTGTAATTTTTAAAAATTAAAAAAAATGTGAATTTTTTAAAACCCTTTTTAATGTAGGCCAGTCAGTTCTAATATAGTGTGTGATAAAAGAGGTCACTTTTGTTTACATACACATAACACTTTATAACACTGAAATAATTTATTTATTTTTTACAATTATTCAAAGTAATTTTTCAATTAATCTTGAGCACGCCCATGGAGTGGTCGGAGCTACCAGTTAAAATTATGCTAATTACTCTCTCGTTCATAAAAATAAACTATAGCACAGAAGCCGCATTCATACCAACAGCCGGTCCCAAGCCCGGATAAAAGAGGAGTGTTGATGGCCGAGTTAGCATCCTACCCATTGTAAAAGAAAACAAGGCTTAAAGAACCGATATTAAGCCTCGGAACCAGGCGGAACCTAAGATGACGAACCACGCAAAGAAAAAGAAAACGAGAAAGAAAAATAATCAGATTAGCAAAATGGAACATTACTTATTTCAACAACAAAGACCAAGAAATATTAGAAGAACTGATAAATAAAATATTGACATTTGTGCAGTCCAAGAAATCAAGAAAAAAGGGAAATGTCAATGAGACTATAACCAATATTTTCTAGCATACAGTGGAGTAAAGAAATAAGAATGAGCTCGAGCAGGCGTAGATATACTTGTCCATAAAAAATTTAAAGACAACATAAATAACTGCCATTATATCTCCGAAAGAATAATACATATAGACATGACAATGGACTACCAAAAATTCATGTCATATCTATCTATAGCCCCAAGGATTGCAAACTTAAGGAGAAACGAGTGGCATTTTACGAACAATTGCATAACCCCCCTGGATAAAATACCTTATGAAAAACCCTTAATTCTTATGGGTGACTTCAATGCACGAATCGGAAATAAAATAATTCCGGAGTAAAACAAAAATTTAATAAAAACCATGTCAACTCAAATGGTGAACTCATGACTAAAATCATTATATGGTCATGACAGTATAAATATACATTTGAAAACTCCAGGGAGCACGAATCTATGATTGATTTTATAGTTACTAATAGAAAAATCCACCCAAGGCAGATTCTAGATATCCGAACTTAAAACTCAGCAGACGCAGGGAGTGAACACAAACTAGTACTAGCAAAGATAAGAATGAAAATAACACCAAAACATTTTCTACAGGAAAATACCAAGAAAAAATTCAATGTACTATCACTTTTGAACAACTCTACAAGAGAAATGTACCAAAGGAGGCTAGTACAGAAGATATAGCTAAAACAAATAGCTCGGAAAAAATTAAAAACAACATTGAAGAAGCAGCAACAGAAGCTCTAGGAAAATGCAAAGTCATACTTAAGAAAAGAAACAACAATAATACACCATGGTTCAAAAAAGAAATAAAAGAGAATTGTAAAGAGAAACGAGAGGCCTACACGAAGGCCTTCATTAATACTCCATAACTTTAAAAGCCAGAAGTTCTGAACGCCATTTGGTCCAGGAGATTTCCAGTTATGAAGCTCTTTGATAATATTTGAAACTTCTTCAGTAGTGAAGGGTTCGTAGGGGGCAGTAACGTAGTGTTGGCAGTTGTGCGCCGTATGTTCGATCCATCCAGCATTGGTGTTAAGAGCAGATGGTGTGGAAAGTTAATTTCCCCAAAACTCATGGATTTCTTTTCGGCTTGGGTAAGATTTATTGGCAGTTTCTGCAGTAGAATTAAGTTTCCAATAGAACGCCTTCTCGGCATTTTCCAAAAGTCGGATTTTCGTTTGTTACTAATTTTGTATCTCCTTAGTCGGCCTGAGTAAACGGAAAATTTTTGTTTTAATGTATCCAGGCACTTTTGTGCTGTGTTGCTTTCTGGATTATATTGTAAGTGTCTTGCGGTGGATAGCATTATTTCTTCAGCTCTTCTGATTACTTTTCTACTTGTTGTTCCTCGAACATATTCCGTGATTTGATCAATGTCCATACGTAATGATTCATTAGCAGCCGTTTTTTCCAAGGTGCAACTCTGTTATCTGTCCTTCCGATATTAGTACCCTGTCGTGTTCTCGTCTTAATGTCCATAACATTAGCAATTGCTGTTGCTGCACAGTAAATCAGCGTGTGCATATATTCCAATGTATGGGTTTCTACGACATAATTGGGCAGGACTTCAGTGTTCACAAATTGTAACGGCACACCTAGTTTCTTACAAGACTCTTGGTAGCGGTGGTCTACTAAGTGGATTTGTTTCATTAAACTCTTGTACGGCGCGTGCCATTTCGTTAACTAGGCTAGCGCGCAACTCGTTGTCCTGCTGTGTATTATCAGGTTGAGTGTCTTGTTCTTGTATGACAACCTCAGGAATTGGCTCTTGTATTTCAATAAGGACTTGATTTCCAACTACCTCTTGATTAGGAATCTCCCGTTCGACTTCGCTTCTGATGGTATTGCGTGTAATCTCTGGGATGAGATTATTTCTGATAACTACCCAATATTGATCTGCTACTCATTGTTCAGATACTTGCATTTCTGGGTACTCTCTGCAAAATTCGGCATACAGATTTTGTCGATAGCCGATCGTTTCTTTACCGAGGTTTGTTATCTTATAATAAAAGCGCAAAATATTTTCATTCATGAACACCGTCCATTTCATGCGCTGCGCTGCCTCGGTCGTCCCGCTTGAGTGAGCTCAGGCTGATGTTCCAGCGCAGCACCTTCAGCGAGTTGAGCTCTTGTTGTTGTTTGGCTCGCTTGTGGTTGTTGTTCTTGTTGGGCTGTAGCTGATTGTATGACAGGGGCCCGCCTCCTCAACACTCTGCCATATTATTATTATTATAATTATTATTATTATATTTGCTTGTTTTTGGCATCGAACATCTTCTCAATAGGCTGCATTAAGACCTTCTTTCAATTTTTAAATATATTCCAATAACTATGAGGTTTCATGGTATACCATATAATAACTTTATTCAATAAAATGATTACTAACTCTTTCTTTAATCTTGATTACTAGCTCCGATGATTGTACCTCGTAGCTAGTAATCTTGAAAATATTTTTTATATTTCAGTACTTATTATGATTTTTTCGTTTAGATGTTAAGAAAAATTATCCCGCTCGATGTGTTGTGCAAGCTGCCAGACTGCCCGTAAATGCCAAAGTCGAAATTGAAGCCATAGCGATCTCGGGAGATTTAGCTCCGTCTGAATGTACATGTTGAACGTGCTACTATTATTTGCTTATTTATTTGAATTATATTTCGCACTAAATTATTTTTAACGAAGGTAAAATAAAAACTTTTATTAAATGGAAATTACTTACTACTTTAATATTTGAGCTAAAAAATTTAATCAAATTCGAGCTACTATTTTAATGTTTTTATATAAAACATAAAAAATGCAAATCGTCCAAGAAAGAATAGCAAAGTGTATGGAAATTTTAATTTCGGTTCACATATATGTATCTATTGGAAGAACGGTCCTGCAAATGACAGATTTCTACAGCAAATAAGAATGTACACATATGTCCAAAAGTTTGGAATATTGGAATATTTCATCTTTTTATTGATGTTTATATATAAACTCTTCTGAATATTTAAACATCATTTTGTTTTAATTCTCAACAATACTAAATAAATCTCAAAACCAGATAAACGATATGCAAAAAAATTATTTATTCTCTTGGAGTGAAAAACTTACAATGTACAACTTACATTTAAAAGTAAATTAGTATAGAAAAAAATAATTTTTAATAAAACTAATAATTAGTAAGTAATTCCTCAATTGGCCTGTATGCATGCCTGTAGGCGATTTGGCATGCTGCCGATTAACTGGTCAAGCTGGTCTTGCGGAATTCTCTCCCCTTCTTCACGGGCAGCATCTTTTAGTTCTCGAAGTGTAATAGGGGGATTGTTTCGCTTCTTGATACGTGTTTTGAGAATTTAACTTTACTAAATTCTACTACTAAAGTAGTAAATTCTAAATTTACTACTTTAAAGAATTCTAAAACTCTACTAAATTTACTGCATTTAGTCTGCGTGTTATTGTTTGCCGTGAAATATTCAGTCCTTGAAGCCTAGAAATTTCTCTGGATATACCACTTGTAGATTCCATACGATTTGTACGAGCTATCCATGGTATTTGCCGGTCTTGTGCTGCTGTTGTACATCGACTT
Organism: Diabrotica undecimpunctata; assembly: GCF_040954645.1. Classification (NCBI taxonomy): domain Eukaryota; kingdom Metazoa; phylum Arthropoda; class Insecta; order Coleoptera; family Chrysomelidae; genus Diabrotica; species Diabrotica undecimpunctata. The sequence goes on from NC_092811.1 coordinate 105,063,914, forward strand.
TTACCACTTCTGGGATAATCCTTAACGTCATTTGTAACTTGGAATTTTTTTTTTAATTTCCGATACAGCACTCTGAGTAGCATTAACAATATTCGCGTTATAACTTTGACTAAAGCCCTGTTGTAACAAAGAAATTACTCTAGATATGTCAAAATGAGATATCACGTTTCTAGGCATTTTTAAACGGCTCAATTCAAATTTAAACAAAAACTGAAAAAATGTGTAAATACGCTAATCAGCGTATGTTTATCAGAATGTGATCAAAATCATACAAAAACCATTCAAATGTTTTATCATTTTCATTTAAAAACGCTCTAGAATAAATATTAATAACAATTTTAAAACCATCATAGGCGTAGATATATTATTTGTACGTATTCCAAACTTTTGGATATGTGTGTAATTAGTGTCGACAAGAAATTAAATATCAAAATAAAAGCCACATAATTTTATTACAAAAATCCAGATCCGGCCTTAGAATAAATTAGAATAATAAGAAATTGAAGAATAAAGTGGGGTATGGGCAAAAATGCCAGCGTAGTTCAGACAGAACTGACTGGTATCTCCATAGCCGCAAAAGAGATAACCCAAAAAGGTACAGCAGGGAAAACTATAATGATCTGCACAGATAGCAGACAAGCGCTACTAACCTTGAATAGACCACGTGTCACATCAGGTTTAGTAATGGAGTGTCACGAGTCACTAACTCAAGCTTCGGATGGTAATACCATCATCCTGAGGTGGGTTACAGGACACAATAGGAATAAAGGCAACCGCATTGCTGACCAATTATCTAGGAAGGAGGCAGGCCTAAGACTCTTAGGACCTGGGGATCTTTTTGGTTGGTCAACTACAACAATCGCGGAAATTGTCAAATGTCACTCCTATACGCAAACCGTAAAAAGATAGGAAGAAGGGAAAGGATGTAAACTTGCCAGAGTAACACTAAGTAACCTTGAAGAGTCAACATCAAATGTCAAGATTAAATTGTCTTAAGCACGTTCGTTACAGCAATACGATAAAAAATTAAAATTACTTCAAATTTAAAAATAAAAATAACAATAAAAGAAAATTTAATAAAGACCCCTAATAAGGAGTCTTTCCCAGTTTCAACAGTTTGACATTTAGAGATATTTGAATATTGATATTTGAATATATTAACGCACTCGAAAAAGGAATTAGCTAATTCCCTTTATAGGTAAACTTTTGGAAGTGCTGTATTTAACTCGAAGTTTTAGTCGTTAAATACACAAATGTGACGTGCTCTCAGTACATCATTAAAATGGCAAAACGCGTAAACATAATTTGCTATAAACAGCTAAATGTTTTGTTACTTTACTTTCTAATTGGGAACTGATTCATGGATTTTAAAAAACCCCTTATTTGCTGCCTCCCTTCATCCCTTTTCTAAACAAAATCCACGCTCAGGCATTTTGAACGAACAACTTCTGAATTTAAACCTTGTTTGTCATTCTAATGAACTTTCTTATGGTTCACTTTTTTGTACTGTGGTTGCAAGATTTAATTATATTTACTTTGGAAGTGCTTACTTTTAGATTTACATTCTGATTATTGTCTATGTTTGTTTAAGCTGATAAACTCCATTCCGTTGTCGACTGTATTGTGGTATAACATTTCGCCCTGCCACGGCACGAATTTTTATATTGTTTGAAAAACTTTTAACGAAGCTAACATGAAAAATAAAAAAGTTGAGCAAATAACAAATAAAGGAGGAGGTTAACGGCTATTCCCTAATAGACCGGGCAACGAGACCTTAAAAACTTTCTATCATTAAGATAATTTAAACAAAAATTTTAGTCGTGATTAAAATTGTGCCAACAGCTAAACAATTAAAGGCTACTTTAATTATTTTAAAGTTATATTTCGACGATTTCACTAGACTCTTTTTAACTGATAAAACATCATAGCAACGCTACGTTGCTATGACAAATCCGTCACGAAGGTGTCTAGTAATTCTATTGTTGTCAGTTTGATTACCGTCATTGAGGCGTAATCAATTTTGGATAAATATAATGACTCCAGACAAAAAATCAAGATCATCACGTAGCCATGAAGGCCACGAATCAGAGGTCCAGAAGCTTTATTTGGACCCAATATTCGGAATTCCTACGGGTGAGAAATTTGACGCTTGAAAGATGTACTACCATAACCGAACTAGCAAAAATTCTAGAGGAATATGCCTTTAACATGAAAAAAGAAAATGGCGAAGACTACAAAGAGTCGTATGTAAAGTTAATGTAGAATACTACAGCAAAAATGGTACAAGAAAAATATTTTACGAAGTACGATATAAAAATCAACCCTTTCACAGATTTATCTTTCAAGTGTGCAAGATTGGCCCGAAATACCAAGCGGAGGCAGCTTTAAACTGATTAAAAAAAAGAAAACTCAGTTCAAAAGCATTATCCACCAAAGAACTACTAAAAATCATGCAAAGCTACGACGAGGAAACCACCGATGGAGCACAAAAAAAGTTTTTTCACCTTTGCTCATTTGAACTTGCTTACCGATTTCTGTTTAAAAAAACTGTTCACTGTATACGACAAAACCAGACTTTTTAATAATAAGACTAATTTGAGACTAATGGCAAACTTACTAGTATCCCTTAGAATCTGCTGGTTTATTGCATAAATATTAACATGTACTATCCCTTGCACTGTATTCTGCTTAACTTCTCACTTAACTGACTCGAAGGGTTCCTTCCTCTTGAGACTTATAGCCAGATCCGTAATGTCGAGGAGATGGATGGCCTCAATATTGAAGTGTTGAAGATGTCTTTGTTCATCTTGTCAAATTTTTAAATGGTCTTGTTAACAGTATCCATTTTTAGGTCACTGTTGCATAGTACTAAGAAGCGTTGACAATGCTCCTTAGCACTTTGTTTTGGAATTGCTAAATGGTATCTAAATTATTCTTACTAGGACAACCCACAATTGGATACCATATATAGATTTTAGAATCTATTTATACAGAAGTATTTTGTCTTAGATTGACAGGGTGGACTGTCTTCCAAATAGCTAATACATTTTTTATACTTGATGTTGAACTGTAATTTTGTTTCTTTTTAACATGGCCCCTCCAGAGTAGCCTAACGCCTAATGTAATATCCAAAAATTTTGCGGTATAGGCATACAGTATCTGAGTATTATTTACATTAACAGGATTGTCTTGTTCTTTCTTATTTGTAAAATTGCAATAATGCAAAAGTTTAACAGTTTTGAGGTGAAATACGAACAACATAGGCAACAAAATATGTACAAAATAAAAAACAAAGATGTAAATATTACTACTGATAAAACCAAAATCCTTGAAGTTGTCGAATCCCTTTATCGCGAAATGTATGAGAGCACTGACGAAAGGCAAGATCAAGCACTACCCAAAATCACAAACCAGGGATCAGAATGAATGCCAGAAATACCTCCATATGAAATCAAAACGGCACTTTTAGAAATAAAAAATAACAAACCCCCTGGCGATGAGGAAGTAGCGATCGAAGCGATCAAACTAGGGGGAAATACAATTATCCAGGCTTTGGCCAAGCTTTTCACCGAATGCATCTACCAAGAAAAAACTTCTTCTCAGTGGAACAATGCAGTCATTATTTTATTACACAAGCAAGGAGACATAACAAATCTTAAAAACTACCGTCATATTAGTTTGCTTTCACACATATATAAACTTTTCATAAAAATTATCAAAAAAAGACTGGACGCTAAATTATACTTCTATCAGCCTAAAGAACAAGCTAGATTTAGATCGGGATACAGCACTATTGACCACTTATTAGTGATTAAGAACCTGATAGAGAAGTCTGCATAATGCAACAAACCACTGGCACTGATGTGTGTCGACTACGAGAAAGCATTCAATACCATAAGCCACCAGAAAATATTAAAAGCATTGGCAGAATGCCAAATAGACCATCGCTATACTAACATAATCAAATATATCTACCAAAATGCCACAGCTAGCGTAAGACTATCTTGTAACGAATCATTTGCCTACCACATAGTGTATTATTATAGGGGGATGAAAATTGGCGACAGAAATTATTGGGGTTAGCGATAGGGCAAGCAAAATAAACGAAACTTATGAGAACAGCGTTCAGTCTTTATTTGGAGAGCTGAAGTCGTGGATAAGTGAATGGCAAGGGGGCTGGATCGGGGCAACTACAAAAATGAAACAAAAAGAGGGTACTTATATGAATCTTCTGGACAAATGAGCAAATAAAAACAACGAGAAGGATCCTCTAGCTATTTAAAATAGGACGCCGCTTCGAGGAAACTTCCTGCTGAAAGAAAGAAAGGGTTCTTCCGTCCTAAAAAATACAAAATAGAGGTTAGGAGACTTTTCTAAATAAATAAACAAAATGGTTTTAAGAAATAAATTAAACATTTATTGTTGTCTCGCCATAAACAGTTACAAAAATAAATGGCACAAAATACTATATAGATAGTTACAGAGATAAATACCAAAATAAAAAAGAAACACTTACTATGTCCTACCCGTCCACAACATCCGTTTATAAGTGGGAGATACTACAAAACTACAATAAACTGTTACTAGGCTATAGTCTGTGGCAAAAATAAATTATTACAAATAAAGAATTATCTTTTTAGATGAAACTATGTAAAGAGGTTAACCTTCTTTAAACACAAAACAGAACTAATGTCAAAAAATAATAAAGCTAGCTGTCATATGTCAACATTAAATTTTAAAACAAAGAACAAATAAAATGACAGCAAAGACCACACTCTAAAATTTACAATATTAACTATTACAATTAAATTGTTATGAAAGCAAATTATTATAAAAAATGTCTAACTTCACTTTAAAAATTCAAACAAAAAAGTTACCTGAGTGTCACTAAAATGCAACTGAGTTGTAAACTCGACTTTACTGGACTTTAGAATTTCTGGGAGAACTGGACTGGGAATCTCTGACACACGAACAAAAAAAACTGCATCTATAGTCTGAAACGACGACCAGGGACAAACAAAACGAGGATGGAAACAAAGATTCTTCCAAACTTCACTTAAACTGCAACTACACATTAAAATGTTACTATTAACTGCCACAACACTACTTATTTTTCATAAAAAGGAACAAAAAACGAGAAAACATTTCAAATTTGACGTAAAATTTGGACAAACGCTGAAGTAAACTGTCCCTAACGGCGACCTCAGCGAGAGTGACGCATTTAACTTTCCGCCTAAACCTTCTCAGCGATCTAAATGGATGTTTATTTCAAACGCAGAATATTCAACGGCTTAACGATCAAAGGGATGCCGAGAAAATACACATCTGTGAAATATAAACAAACTCTAAAAATGTATTTATATCAACTTGGCGACGCAAAGAGGATTGAAAATACTTTTTGGTATTTTAACACATATGAGGGGATTTCAATATATACCAAGGAATTTTAAAATGCTACCAGCTGAACAAGAAACAAATAAATTCTGTATACAGCGAGGAGTATGGCAAGGAGACACCGTCTCTCCAAAGCTATTCACGACACTTTTAGAACATACTTGTGAGAAAGCACATTTGAACGAGCATGGTATCAACCTAAATGGAAAGAGGCTCAGTAATTTAAAATTTGCAGATGAGATCGTCATTATAGCCAATCGTATGGATGATGCAATAATAATGTTTAAAAAATTATATCACGCTTCCTTGATATCTGGTGCTAAATCAAAATATTGCTGTAGATGGAAGGGATATTGTGCAAACTACATCGTATAAGTACCTAGGACATGAAATTCGGTTTTATCAGAGATAACCAGACATGTGAGCTCCCACGTCGCATAGGATTAGCCTGAGCAGCGTTTGATCAATTAAACTGTATTTAAATCGGATCTACTCATATGCCTCAAAAGGAAAATCTTTGGCCAATATGTGTTACCTGTACTCACTTATGGAGCGGAAGCATTAACACTCACAAAAAAGGTAGTAAATAAGATTCGCGTGACTCAGAGGGCTATGGAGCGCCAGATGTTGGGTGTCTCTCTGAGGGACCGAATTCCAAACGAAGAAATACGTCGCAGAACAAAAACAACAGACGCTATCAAAAAAATCGCGTCGCTAAAATAGAATTGGGCAGGACACGCCAGACTATCAGACAGCCAATGGACAAAACGTATTGTCGAGTGGAGACCAAGAAAAGAAGCAATACCGAGCAGAGGACGCTCACCAACTAAATGGACTGACGACCTGAAGCGTGTTAGCTATAACTGGAAACAAGCCGCACAAGACAGCGACAGATGAAAAAAGCTAAGTGAGATATATGTCTAGCAGCGGACGCATACAGGTTGATGATGATGAATTCTGTAGGATTTATCCTACTGTTAAGTCTGTTAACACGGGTTGGTACTTTTCTTTAACATGGCAGTATTATCAGCAAAAGTAGCTAGTGTGTTATGATCTAATTCAGGGATATCACTGGTATGTAATAGCTATAGGTCTGGTTCTATCCACTACCTTGTAGTACACCTGCATTGATTTTTTTTAATTTTGACTAGGCTTCTTCTATTTAGTAATTTCATACTTTATGACATTTAATATTTTGATACAAAGCCTTACTTAAAACAATAGGAATTAAAAAACGTGACCTTAAAACCACAAACAAAGGTAGCGACCGACTACTTTGATCACTTTGTTTCCTGTGATATGAATATACCCCTTTATTCGGAGTTAGCATCATTTAATAGTATAGTCATAAGTCAAATTTTAGAGGAACATCCAAACTACGTCACTATATACACTGATGGATCAAAAAACACCGATGGTACAGGTTACGCTTTCGTAATACCTAAACGTATACAGAAAAAATTAGTATACAGTAAGTTAAACAAAAACACATCTATTTTTACAGCTGAGGCAATAGCAATTCTAGTAGCACTAGAATATTTTCGTCAGGAAGAGGATCAGAATGCTATAATCTTTTCCGATTCACTTTCCTTTGAAAGTGAACTGATATTATTTTTACCATCCAAGCAATACTTAAACATTTACAAGATCAAAATAAATATATAAAATTCTTCTGGGTCAAAGCATACGCAGGAATAACAAACAATGAAATTGCAGATCAAATTGCCAAAGAAAGCATAGTAATGGGGAACAAATAAATTACGAAGTAACCACAGATGAACAAATAATCATAGCAAAACAGAGAATGATGAAGAAATGGTCCTATTTATGGCTAGAGTACAGCTTTACAAACCCAACACGTTACACCAGGCTTGAAACCAAATTAAGGAGAAAACCTTGGTACAATGAGTATGATTGCAGTCGAAAAAGTATAACTACTATCAGCAGAATGAAGTTTGGTCACGCGTGTTATCCAGCACATTTGTTTAAAATAAAAATACTTGAGAGTGATCTTTGTGAAGCCTGTGATAAAATCGGCGACCTGGACCACATCTTTTTTGATTGTTTAAAATATAGAGCTCAATCTAATGAGCTTTTCAGAAAACTTTTAAAATTAAACATTGAAAGCCCATATAATATACTGCATCTTCTTGCTTTAGACAGAAAAGAAATTTACGATTGTTTGCTATCTTTGTATGTCTTTCCTTAATGAATGTATACCTATCTGTTCGAGGCCTACCTTTTATCGTTTATAAAAATTCCCTGATCGGCCCCTGGGCGAGAAGAGTGTATGTAATCCCTGTGTAATCCTTGTATTGTATCTCTTTTTAAAAATTTGTGTCTGGCTGTGTGGGTATTTACCCTAAAGCAATAAATATTGTTAATACTACATTTATTAAATTATTTTTCTAACAAAACTACCATATAAGTCTAAAGGGGCCAAACTGTCAGCTATTATCGTTTTCTCGGAAATTCGACGATTCTTTCTTTCAACTTTCTATCGGGTGGGTAAAATTATATTTATGTACGTTCCTAGATCTTTTGTTACATAGTGTCTGTTTCTTAAAAGTTTCGTGCGCTTTTTAAGTAAGTCTTTACATTTATGTTCTTCAGCACGATTAAGGAAAAAAGGAAATAGGTAATAATAATATTTATGCCTCAAATTAAGGCTCATATGATGGAATAATGTGCCTACAATATCAAGAACAAACTGGCAACAATCAATTTTAAAAAACATAACCTACAAACAATAACGTTTTATACATTTTCCAGAATTTTTAAAAGTCTTTTTTGAAAAAGATTTTTGGAGTGGAAATCGCAACGTTTAACTTTGTTCAGTTAAAACTGTAATTGTCATTACAATAAATTGTGTCTTAATCTCATATAAACGTAATATTTAATTTAAAAAAATGTATTATTAAAATACTTTAAAAGTTCCTTGGTCTATAAAATAAGAGAAAGTTTATAATAGGAAAAATTGCAAACTGCAAAAGTGCAAAATGTCATAGAGTAGAGAATTTAGTACTTAGATCTGAAAAACAACCGTACGTGGCGTGGAGGAAAATATAACATTGTTGTTTACTTTTCGTGAGAATTAATTAAAATCCGGACTTTAGTAAAAACGCTAAATAAGGGTAAAATTCATATTTAATTTTTAAAATAGAAAATATATAATTTCATGAATTTAAGTTTAATTGTATATTCCAAACAATATTTTTAACGATGATACGGACAAGAAATTTATATATCAGTCAAATATATAAATTTCTTTTTTTTTTATTGAAAAAGTTTACCGCATCCACCATAAGATGATTAGCGGGAATACAGTGTAGGTGTACAATTCTAATAGTTTAAATTTTATAATAAAATCCTATACATTGTAAATATTTTCCCAAATCAGCATAATTTAAGTCTGTACCTAAGAGTTTATTGATATTGTTTGGAATATTGAACCTGTTCATTTACAAAAAGTGGACAGTCAATTAAAAAATGTTTAACACTGTTTGTTTCGTCACAAATGTCACATTTAGGGGGATTATCTCAGCTAAAAAGGTACGAATACGTATATCTTGTATGGCCTAAACGTAGACGAGTAATGATGGTTTGCAGTTTTCGGTTTCGAGTTCTAGGTAGCCATGGATATACATTGTCTTTAATTGTCCGTAGTGTTGTCTGTGAATAATTCAATTCTTGATTCCACTTACACGTAATTAAATTTTTTATAGATGTTTGTATATCCCCCGCGGGATTCCGACACTCCGTTACATCTGTTTCGACACTTTCCGACACTTTTCTCGCGCACTGGTCTGCAGCTTCGTTTCCATCAATACCAATATGAGATGGGATCCATATGAAGGTAATGCGTCTGGAATTTTCTTCAGCTTGCTTTAGTTCAGATTTTACCATATTTTCTAGGGGACTTTTAGGATACATATGATTTAAGGTTGGTAAAACACCAAAGGAGTCACGTAGAATCAAGCATTTTGGTATTTAATTATTGTTGATATGTTCAAGAGCTTTGCGTATTGCATAAAGTTCAGCAGAGAAGATGCTGAAATATTGGGGCAGTCTTGCAGTTTGCATTTAGATGCATCTGTAAATATCCTGCAGCAATTTTCTCCATGTTTATTTATGATTGAATTGAGGTTATTTTTAATAACAGCCGGATTTGTAGAATGCTTATTAAATACAGTAAGATTATAATTTATTTCGGGGATATTGGTACACCAAGGTGGAGGATGGTTCAAATTTATTTGAAATATATCTGGAAAATCTAGGTTTAAATATCTTAGATAGAATCGAATTGTCTCATAGAAAGCTTTGTGTGAATTAGATCTATTTTGAAGAGTATGTTTGTTATTGAATATATTATCAAAAATAGGTCTATTTCGATTGGATGCTATATAAGTTGCATATGTTAATGTTAAATAAATGAGAAGGTGTAGTAAAGATGGTTCTCCAGTTTCACTATATAAACTTTCTACCGTTGTTGTTCTAAATGCTCCCAGAGCAATTCTTAATGCGATATTGTGTATACTATATAATGGTTTTAGTGTTGTGTCGGATGCAGAAATATACGCAATGGAGCCAAAATCTATTTTAGATCTAATTAATGCTTTATATAGACTAATTAGTGTATCGTAATCAGAGCCCCAATTCTTGTTAGATAAAGTTCTTAATATATTTATTATTTTATTGCACGATGCGACAAGTTGATCTATGTGTTTTTTCCAGGATAGTTTTTTGTCCAGTCATATTCCCATGAATTTTATGTGTTTTAAACATGAGCTCCGAATTTAAAAACTTTAATATCGGTTTACTGAAAGCGTGTTTATTAGTGAATACCATTCCCACTGTTTTAGATACGGAAAATTTAAATCCTGTGTCGCAGGACCATTGCTCCAGTTGTATAAGAAAATTTTGTAAGTATTTCGACATAAGTGAAGAATCTTTGCCTTGATATAAACCACCAAATCGTCTACGTAAAGACGAGCTTTCAAAGGTTTTTGTAAATTTGTAAATTAGAAATAATTTCGGGCTAATTATAGAACCTTGAGGGGTTCCGTTTTCCTCAATATGTTCTTCGGAATATGAACTTTAAACTCTGACTTGAAATGCTCTTTGTCGTAAAAAGCTTTTAATAAATTCTAGAGAGTTTCCCCGGATATTCCATGAGTGCAGCTTTTTTAAAATATTATATCTCCAGCACGTGTTGAATGCTTTCTTTATATCGACTGATCGATTTTGTCTTAAACCATTTTGCTCATTCGTTAGTAGATTTAAACTTTCAAGTGTCCAGGTGAGCCTTGTATTGATAATTTTTTCTAGTAATTTTCCCATGGAGCACGTCAAACTTATGGGTCTGTAAGATTCAGGGTCTAAGAAATGAGAAAACAATAGCCTTAGCCCGAATTGTGGGGTACTGGTGTTGCTGCCATATGAAATTAAATATCTGTAGCATAACTTTTATGTCTGAATTAGGAAGTTGTTTTAAAAAAATAGTTGGTATATCACCTGGTCCAGGACTAGTATCCTTCAAATTCCTAAGTAAATCATTCAATTCATGAAGCGTTAGAGGAAGATTTAGGGGATTATTGCTAATTTCATATGAAAGTGTGCTATAATTTTCGCATTGTATTTTGTTTTCAAGAAAAACAGGGTCATAGTTTTCATTGGAAGATATTTTTGTATAATTTTGTGCCAATATGTTGGCAATTTCTTTGGGCGATGTAATTATTTGGTTATTTACTTTTAGGCTCGATACTCTGGGTATATAAATTTCTTGACCTATTAGCATTAAGTTATTAACCCGGCATCCAACAGATGATATTTTGTAAGGCTGTTCGACACGTGGGGTGTGACAAATCGCAAGTTGAAAATAAACTCATTCCTATATCTCGTAGATTTTTATAATTATATGTAATACCATAGCTTTTTGATACGTTACGGTAATAAATTTCATAAGAACATTTGCTAATAGTAGTTTATTATTGAACGTCTAGCCAATTATATAAAATGACAATTTTTTTCGAGAAAAAAATGTGTATTATGACCGGAGAGTCAATACATTTATATCGAAAGTAATAGTATGAAAATAAGAAACTACAATAGAAGGAGTATCTAGCTTATCAAGGAAACAATTAGAATCAAATTCTACAGATTAATTATTGAGTTATCAGTTCTGAAGTTTGGAGCAATTTTCGCAGTATGTCACACAGTGTTCTAAACACAAAAAACAACTTCACAGGCCTCACACATATCTAGTTTTCTTGTCTCTATTTCTGGGATATTTTGAACATCATCCTTGCTGATTATGTTTCCTCTTCTTTGCAGGCAGTTCGGAATTTTCACCTAAAATCTTTCTGATACTGCTTCTCAACTCTCTAGATAATGAAGGGGTTACTCAATATTTCTCTTTGATGTTCTTTGATCAATTAAAAACCCAGTTTCTTTAGGAAAAGCCTTATAGCAATGTTAGGACTACCGTTGTTTTGTCTCTGAATAATCTGGCTATTGATTCCGGCAGTGATCATTAGAGAGAAAAAAATTGTCAAAGGCCAGCGACCACTGTCAGTTGCGTGCTACATTATACGTTGCAGATTGCTCGCCTACTATGTAAACTCCGCCTTTGGTCGAATTATAAAAGGAAATAATTTCAGGCAGCTTATTATGAGTATCTTGGTGTAGAAAAGATATAAGTAAAACAACATTTCCTTTCTTTGGTACGTACGAAAGAGTAGTGTATCCGTTCTGAAATCCAAATATACTGGAAAAAACTTCTTTTCCTTGCAGGAATTCTATGGTCAAATCAGGATTATTTTTCCTGATAGTACCTACTGCAGTTAAATTATGAGTATTACGCAACTTCACCAAAAGATCACGACTAGTATACCAGCTATCAAACGTTATATTGCCTTTGGTCCCAGACACGGAAGCAGCCAATCTTTTTACAATGTCTTTCGGGGAATTGCTAACTCGGAATGGACTTTTCCCCTATTGTCCCACCAAAACCTCCATATTAAGTAGGTGTTTTTACGTGCGTCAACTAATGCGTCTATTTTAAATCCATATTTCGATGGCTTATTTGGCATATATTTCCTAAAAGCACATCTCCCTCTGAACGATTTAAACTTCTCATCAATTGTAAAAAATTCAGAGAGAGACTATTCAGATTTGTAATTTTTCACAAACCTGTCGAAAAAAGCTCTGATATGAGCTAGTTTATTTAACTTTACTCTTTTTTCACGGTTTTGTTTGTTATCGAATCTTGGACATAAAATTAAAAATTCAAATCGACGTTAGCTCATTGTACAACGTGAAACGTCCATTCCAGTGCCGTCAGTGTTCCACAATTCATATAAATGACGATGGTTATCTCTAAATGCACCAGACAAGTAAATGAGCCACAACACGGCCTTGATTTCTATCACAGATGTATTTCTGTAATGTGGAAAGTTCTTCCAACCTTTAGATTTTTCTGCAATTCGTTGGTTAGTATGCTTAACCAAGTCAGCAATCATTTGTCCATCAATAAATAACACGAAACACTCAATTGGTGTTTTGGCATGCTTTGCGTGATTTTTGACTCCCGGTAAATGTGTAATTAAGTTTTCTGCATTTGTTCGAACATTTCGGTTATTAGGTTCTTTACTCCATTTCGTTTCATTCTTTCTGGAATAATAACAACCTTGTCTGATACTTTCTACAACAGCTTGCTGATGTCCATTCTCTTCTTCGGGTTCTTGCTCCATATTGGGATAATCGCTGTTAATACTTATATTGTCAATATTGTCCTCTATCTCTGAATCATCTTGATCAATAAATTCGTCTTCATTTTCACTCTCTTCCCACATGCGCGTGAGATGAGCCTGCCGTCGAAGTACGAAATGAAAACGGAAAAAATAAACTTGCGAGTTCCGACACGTGGAGCGTGACAAACCCCAGAGAACTTGAAAGCGACACCCCTCACGGTATATCTAGTTGCTGACTGACCTGACTGCATCAGATTGTAGACAAATGTGTATTCAAAAGCTACTGAAGCGCTGTTGGCGTTGGAGTTTGGAGTGAAATTTGAACTTATAGCGTTAACTCTCTGAACTCTGGGCTTTCTCACACTCCACGTGTCGTATGCTGGGTTAAAGATCATTACTCATAATCCTTAAGATTTTGTGCATTTATTTATTCAATATTAAAATCCAGACATCTAATGTGACCATTGAGATGGAGAATATGGACTTGGAAGGTAGTAACTTTTGTTTAAGATAGTCGCATCCATAATTATTAACGGTTTTAAACAACTAGTTGTCACAATCTCACAAGGCAGTTATTGCTCGTTTATAACCGCAGGTTGCCTATACTGATAACTGGATAGACCTGCAAGCTCAACTAAGTAAAGGTAGTCAATCTAGTAAACAAATTGAATCCCTTAAAACCCGATGAATAAGGGTACGGTATACAGCAAGAGCTATGTCATTACTGGCTTATAATTTGGCTGGTCTTCCCAAATATATATAACATAACAAATACTAAATACTCAATTGCCCTCAATTATCGACATATCTTCAATATTTAGGTCTCATATATAAAAAACTGAAATTATCTTGGCACAATAATTAATCACATAAATGAGTATTTCAAACAAATCAAAGTTCGAATAGAGAAAGCGCAAACAAACTTTGAAGAGAAATATACTTTGTGCAAGAGAACTGAAATTAGACTTAAGAGTTAGGCTGGCAAGGTGGTATATTTTCTCGACACTGCTTTACGGGATAGAAGCATGGACACTTAACGCGTCGATTACTAAAACGTTGGAAGCATTTGAACTGTGGGTGTATAGAAGAATCTTGAAGATATTATGGAGCGAGCATGTAACAAACAACCAAGTCATCAGAAGAGTCGACAAAAGAATGGAAATATTGAAAACCATCAAGACACGAAAGCTGCAATACCTGGGGCATGTTATGCGTAATGAAAGATACATCATACTTTAAATAATTATACAAGGGAAAATCCAGGGCAAAAGAAGTATAGGAAGGAGAAGAATCTCATGGTTGCGTAACTTGAGGGAAATAAAATCGAACTATTCAGAGCAGCAGCATCTAAAATCAGAAAAGCAATGATGATTGCCAATCTCCGTCGCGGAGATGGCACGTAAAGAAGAAGATATAAAAATATGTCTACTTTATTACTACACACGACCCAAGTTATATGGAATTAGCTGGTATTTCTTATTATTATTAAAGTCAACGAATATTTATTTTACAGCAGTTTAATCAAAAATATATAAAAAATTAAAGAAAAAAATAAACTCTTGAAGCAATAAATTGAAACCAATTGTTTAAGGTTAATAACATAAGGTCAATTGAAGCTTGTATAAGGGTTAGGGGTGGTTACACTGACTGCTAAAAAAAAACACAAATAAATAAAAACAATTTAAACATTAGTAATTTCACATGGTATTAACATATTATGTAACGTTTTTTTTTCAACTTTTTTTACCCTGTATCGCAGAAAATAAATTCACAGGTAAAAATATTTTTACCTGTGTTAAACTTTTGCTACTTACCAATGAACATAAAGTAATATTTATATTCTAGACAAGAGGACATCGTATTGCATTAACCATTCCATGCTATTTCCTCTACAGTAATTGCACAAGTCTTCTAACGTCGTAAAATAAAGTGAAATTGAGCGAAAAAGTATTATCTCGTGAATAATTTTCCAGCTTTTTCACAAAAATTATTTTTAAACTACGTTGCATAAATGGTTAATGGAGAGTGCAGACGTTTTATCCATAAATCAGTTTGAAGGAAATATTTTGTCTATAAAACACATACCGGAGTTAGTTAAAGTAGTAACTTAGCAATATTATATACGAATCTTCTAACTGACGGCTTTTTTCGTAATTCTATTGATGGTCAATTTGTAATGATATTTTCTCTTTGATTTTTCTCATTTTATGTTTTATATAAAAAATATTTATGCATATTCTCAACGTAATATAGGTCAGTACATGAACGTAAAATACGGTTATACCGTGTAATTTTTACTATCACCTCCGAATTGCATGAAAATTTTGATTTAGGTTCTACTTACCCTCCACTTTACTTGTGGACTTGTGCTGTTGGTTGCTTTTTATTTTTTAGGGGTGAAAACTACTCCTAATAAAAAAAACTGTATAATTGTAAATAAAAGGGGGTAATTGATTCAAATCATCTTTTAGTGAAGTTAATTATTGTTAATTAACAATAAATAACATAATTTAAGATTTTATTACAGTTTAACCCTTTAATCTCATTTACTCATCATCATCATCAATTAACCTATATTTGTCCACTGCTGAACGTAGGCCTCCCGTAAAATTTTTCACCTATTTCTATCTTGAGCATTTTGCATCCAGTTTGTGGCTATGCGCTTGATATCATCCATCCATCTAGTCGGTGGTCGTCCACTGCTTCGATATGCCTCTTGCTTTGGTCGCCATTCCACAATTTTTCTGGTCCACCTTTCATCCGTTAATCTGGCAACGTCCGGCCCAAGCCCATTTAGCCATGGCTATTTTTTCCGCTGCATCTGTGACTCATGATCTTCTTCTTATTTCTAGGTTTAGCACTTTGTCTCTGCCCAATCTCTGCTCAATCTACCAAAGCAGCCCATGTGAGACCTATTCTTCTTTGTATTTCAGTTGTCTGATTATCTCGTCCTAAGCGAATCTCATGCCCTAGATATTTGTAAGCTATTACTTGGTCGATGCTACGGCTCTCGATCAGAATTTTAACGCTGACTACAAGGTTAGTCATAAATTTTGTCTTTGAGGTGTTAATTTTAAGAGCAATTGTTTTTGACACTTTATAGAGCGTGTGCAGCATTTTTGTAGCTTTATCAACTCTATCAGATATTAAAACGATGTCTTCGGCAAATCTTAGGTGGTTCAGATCTTCCCTATTTATATCAGTTCCCATGTTATCCTCTCGTTCCATTTGCTTGAACATATATTCAAGAATAGCTGTAAATAATTTAGGGGAAATAGTATCACCCTGCCCAATTCCACGTTCCATTCGAAACTTTTTGGTATCTTCATGAAGGCGGGCACGAGCTGTACCAGTTTCGTAAATACTTTTAATCAAGGCGATATATCGGTAGTCAATGCGGCAGTCAGCCAATGCTCGAAGCATTTTCCAACCTGTTTACAAGGTTGGTAACTATCCAGTTTGTTCACAAGCCGTTTTGTTATTATCTTCATGAATAGTTTATATGTATGGGAAAGCAAATTAATAGGTCTGTAGTTCTTTAGGTCTAAAATGTCACCTTTTTTGTGCATTATGGTTATTATTGCATTATGCCACTGGGAGGGCATTATGCCAAATCAACTCCAACCAATTGGTTATATGTTGAAGCACTAGAATTTTCACTCAAATATAGAAGAGAATATCTTGGTCAAAAATTTCTGATTAATTTTCGGCATAGAAACCTCTCTCTTTACTGCAGTATTCTTTCTTCTTCTTCTTTTAATAGCGCTACAACCCTTTGTGAGTCTTGGCCTGCTTAACAATGTTCTTCCATTCTGCCCTGTCGGATACTTTCCTTCGCCACTGCCTGATGTTCATGGTTTTAAGATCCCTCTCTACGTCGTCTATCCATCTTTTACGGGGCCTTCATCTTGTTCTGTTTCCTTGGGGCTTCCATCTCTGGACTACTTTTACAGCTCGATTATCTGGCATTCTTTCTAGGTGACCAAGCCAGTTTAGCCTTTGTGACTTTACAAATCTGACAATATCTGCGCTCTGCATTAGTTCATCCAGCTCGTGATTCATTTTAATTCTCCACGAACCATCGCTGCATTGGGTTGGTCCAAATATCTTCCTTAGTATTTTGCGCTCAAATATTCTCAGTTGATTTTCATCAGTGGTTGAGAGGGTCCACGTTTCACATCCATATGTGACCACTGGTCTAATTACTGTTTTGTAGATTCTCAGCCTAGACTCACGATTCAGTAACTTACTTTTCATTAAGTCTTTGTATGCATAAAAGCACTTATTACCGCTAAGAATCCGTGCTTGTATTTCTTGACTGATGTTGTTGTTGTCATTTATTATTGAGCCTAGGTAGGGAAAAGTGGAGGCATATTTGTAGGTATGGTTGTCTACCTTCAGATTCTCATGTTCATTCGATTTTGTGTACTCCATATATTTTGTTTTGCTTTCATTTATATATAGACCAAACGTAGCAGCTTCTCGTTTCAGTTCTATAACGTTTTCGCTTAATACACTTTTGTTGCGGCTTATTATGGCAACATCATTCGCATATGCGCATATTTGCATAGATCTTGTATTAATACAGCCGTTTATATCCAGTTTTCTAACAACAGCTTCTAAAGTTAGATTAAAAAGTGTTGTTGATAAGGCATCCCCTTGTCTAACTCCATTTTCAATATCAAAGGCCTGCGTCATATCTCCATCTATTTTCACCATAGCTTTGGAACCCTCCAGAGTCATTCGTATAAGTTTAACCAACTTATTGGGTATCCCTAACATAGATAGTTGCTTTAACATCTTTTGTCGATCTACTCCATCAAACGCCTGTTTGAAATCGATATACAAGTTGTAAATAGGTATGTTATATTCAACACATTTTTCATGTATACCTCTTAACATATGTATTTGGTCAATAGTTGACCTCTTTGGTCTGAAGCCACATTGGTATTCACCAATAATCTCCTCCGAAAACGATTCCAGGCAGCTATATATAATTCCTGATAATATCTTGTAGATGACATTTAAAACTGTTATGCCCCTATAATTTTTGCAGAGTCATTTGTCTCCCCCTTTGTACATAGGAAGTATGATTCCCACTTTCCAATCTTCTGGGATGACTTCTAGTGTCCATATGCGGTCGATTAGTTTATGGATACGCCTCCATAGCGCATGTCCACCATTCTTTATCAGTTCTGCAGTTATTCCATCTGTGCCAGGTGCTTTGTTATTTTTTAGATGTTTTATGACGTTTATCGTTTCTTCCAATGTTGGTTGCTCAACTAGTTGTTCTGCTGTGTGGTGAATTATCTCTTCATCTTCGTTTTGTTCTTTTTCTGGGTTTAAGAGCTCTTGAAAATGCTCCTTCCACCTTTTCATTATTTCCTCTTTCTCGCTGATAATTGCCCCATTTTTTGTCCCTTGCAAACTGTTGATCTTGTTATGTATCCTTGGGTGCATTGCTTGATTTCCTTGTAAAATTTTCTAGCCTCTCTTCTGTTATTATAATCTGTAATTTGTTGTATTTTTCTATTCAACATTTCTCTCTTTTTCCTTCTGCATATTTTCTTTGCATCTTTTCTGAGTTCTTCATATGCCTTTCTATTCGATCGGGAATCCCTTTGTAGACATTTCTGTCTAGCTATATTTTTGCTATTTATTACTTGTTGGCAATCTTGGTCAAACCATTCCTCGTTTCTTTGGCTTGAGGTTTCACCTAATGTTTCCTTTGCCATATTTGTAATTGTCGTTTTGATGATATTCCATTCTTCTTCAATGTTGTTTTGTTCTCCTCTTTCACTTAATATTACTTTTATTTTCTGCTGGTACTCATTCTTCTTTTTAGGATTTTTAAACATATATGTATTCCATTTTCTTTGTTTGGCGCCTTTCTCTTTTCTTACCATTGATATTCTTTGTTTTATCTTCGATATAACCAAGAAATGGTCCGAATCGCAATTTGCGCCTCTATATGTTCTAACATCTGTTACGGAGGTTGCCCACCGCTTAGATATTAATATGTGATCAATTTGATTAAATTTATTAGTACCAGGTATCATCCAGGTTCCTTTATGAATATTTTTATGAGGAAAAGACGTACTAACAACTCTTAGTTTGTTTGCCATTGCCAACTGTGCCACTCTCATACCGTTGTTGCTGGTAATATCATGTAAACTATGCTTACCAAAGGATTCTGCATATATTTTCTCTTTTCCCAGCTTCGCGTTCATATCACCCAGAACTATAACTGCATCTCTCTTCTGTGCGTTTTCACATTCTACTTGTAGTTGGTCATAGAATTGGTCGGTTACTAGTTCATCTGCTGCTTCTGTTGGGGCATGGATATTAATAATTGTAACATTATGAAATTAACCCCTTAGACGTATTTTGCATATTCTTTCATTAACTGGAGTAAAACCCAATACTGACCTGCGGCATTTATGGTTTACGATAAAACCCACTCCAAAGTCTCCTTGTCTTTCTGCTCCACAGTGGTACATACTGTATTCTTTTTTATTTATGCAACCATGCCCTTTAAATCTGATTTCTTGGAGAGCTGCTATGTCTACTTCGTACTTCAATAGTTCCTGTGCAATACTTTGCATTTTGCCTGCCTGCAGCATGGTTTGAACATTCCAGGTTCCCAGTCGCAAATCCATCATTAAGTCTTTATTTCGTAGCTTTGGTCGTTGTCCGTTGGTCCGTCCGGTTAGTTCATTGTTCGTAGCATTCGTGATAGCTGAGTTTAAGGTGAACAGTTTATCGGCCTATTGCACCCGAGTCCAGTGCCAGGGCTACTGGCTATAGCTTCTGAACAAGCTATGCTTTCTCCCTTCCTCGTCCGCCCTGACCCTACCTTCCATTGGGGTTGGTTACCCAATCTCCAATAGGGTTGCTCAGGTTTACCGGGGTTCACCCGTGTGATTAAGATCACACTTCTTGGAGGTGAGGATAGGAATTGAGTAGGAGAGGCTAGAGATGTTATCTGGAAGCAACATCTTATATTGCGCCTCAGTACTCCTTTGAACCCCAAGTGTTCTGCAGTATTAGCAAACTTAATAATGCAGATTTAACAAATAAATATTGGATCCACAAAAACTCTCCTCCACTTTGTGACGCTTTTAGAAATCTCTCAAATTGCGATTACACTAATTCATACACATATAATAATTCAAACTTTGAAGAATTTTATGTTTTTTTGCAAACTGTTATAGTAATTAAACCAAGGTACAATGGAAATACTGTAATCAGCTACAATATTTTAAGTAATTTATTAGAAAACTGGCCAGCATCAAAAGTTATTTATATAGACGCATCAAAGTCTTCTCTTGGCACTGGATGCGCTTTTTATATTTCTTCAAAAAGCATAGAAAACATGTTTACTCTAGATCATAATTTTTCAATTTTTACTGCTGAAGTCATAGAAATTTATGAAGCATTAAAGTATTTTAAGAATTCCAATGACAACTCAAGAATAATCGCATCTTTGTCGGTTCTTATAGCCATTAAGACTATATCTCTTCCTAGCGAAAACACAAATATTTACATCCCTCTAATCAAAAAAATTATTTTTGAATTACATCAGGAACAAAGAATAGTTAGATTTTTGTGGATTAAAGGTCACATAGGGCTTGAGCATAATGAGTATGTAGATATATTATCTAAGAAAGCCATTGATTCTGGTGCGAAATCAGATTATAAGCTCTGCATACCAGATTTATTTGTAACAATCAAGAATATTGTAAACAATCTGTGGAAACTATAATATCATGAATATAGTCAACACTCGCTTACAATATGCACTCATACAACCCACAATCCCGAGTGACTTTTGGTTTAAAAATTACTCTGTTCCACGTAGATACATTACATCTATTATCAGAATGAAATCAGGACACGCATGTTATCCGGCTCATCTGGTAAAACTTAAAATTGTAAATTCCAATTTGTGTGAACTTTGTCAAAAAGAAGCAGATTTAAACCACATTTTCTTTGAATGTACAAACTATACATATACAACAAACAGACTTAATAAAAAATTTAATCAAACATAAAACCCTTCCACCCTATAACATTTGTTACCTTTTGTCATTAAATAACAAAATTGTATATAACTACTTAACAGAATTTATTTCGAAAAGTAACCTCAATTTGTAAGCCCAGTTAAAATAGTAACCTTTGTTTTATCCCATTTGTTTTAAACCTACTATCGCATAGATAACCAAATATGCATTGTGATAATTTTTTTTTCTTTCCTTTTCGGAAGAACTAAAAAAAGTTTTGACTGGCTGAATGGCAAATTCTTATGACAAAAAAAAAATTAGCAATGAGTCTTTTACATCGCAACTTGAACATCGTCGAGAAATGGTTGTTACCAGTAACTATGACAAGTCGTATTAAAGAAATATTGGACATCTCGGAAGTATCTACACAACATATCCAGTATGGCGTTATAGGCAGACGTCATTATTCAAGAACAGAGAAACGAAAACTCTATGCGTACAGTGTCAAAAGTATACAGTGATGAGTGTCTTACCACCCGGCTTTTTAACGTAAGAGATAGAAAACACAGTTACCTTGTGAAATAAAAAGAGATGAAACTCGTAGAGGTGAGAAATAATCGGAGAAACCTATAATTTATATGACATTACATTATCACTAGCGATAGTCTCACACCTTTAGACGTTAGCTTCGAGCTAAATCACCTCGGTCATAATTATTATGAGTAACGTCGAATGTGTGACGTATTTCCATTTTTTAATTTCTCATAAAGTAAAAACTGATTGACCACAATAAAGCAAAAATGTGAATAAAATAATTTAATTAATAGTGATTATTTAATCTAAAGTTTTAAATTATTAACCAAGAATAATTTCTACTATGATTTGAAGAGTTTCATACACTCTTGTCACGGAATAATTATAAATCCTTCGTGGATTAGTGGTAAGAATTCGACATTGCGATACAGACATCGCAGACGATTAGAGTTCAAAATCCACATGTGGTTTTCTTTTTTTTTTTTTTTTTAATAATTTGAAATTATGCAAAAATCGCTTTGCTTTGAATCATTAAACATGTATGTCAGTCGTTACTAGTATTAGAAGTGTTTAAAGTTAAAACAAAAAATCTTATTGACAAAACAGTATCGTCGTACTTTCGAAAATAAAGTAAAAATTCTTCAAACTTAAAAGAACTTTTAAAGAATGTTTAAATAAGTAAAAATTCTACAAAAATAAAAAAATATTGTAAATAAACGTATTTACAATATGTTTAAATAAGCCTTTATTAGCAGCAGAACAATAACCCAAACTGTCACTAAAGAATTATAAAAGTCCGATGGATCAGAGTTCAAGGCACGATGTTCTCATCGTTATATCTCTGATATAGTTTGGACTTGATATATCCCTAAATAAAAAAATCACAAGGTGCAAGATCGCAGGCCAAAAAATATCTCCGTGGCCACTAATCAATCGATTAGGAAAAGTCGCACTGAGATATTCACTGACAATGCGAGAATTATGTGCAGGACAACCATCGTGTTGAAACTATATGGAATCGAAAGTTATTGGTAAATTACGAAGGGCTGGGACAATTTCATTTTGCAGAATTTCCAAGTATTTCCGCCTAGTCAACATACCGTCTATAAAAAATGGACCAATTACATGATTCCCTATTATGCCTCCCCAAACATTTACTTTTCGAAGACACTGGGTACGAGCGACATAAATCTGACGAGGATTTCCTCGAGACCAATACCTAGCATTGATTGAATTGTGACGGCCATGCAATGAAAACGTACATTCATCGGTGAACAAAACGTTCTCTAAAAAATGTTTATCTTGATGTGATATTTCCATTGCAATTTGACAAAATTCTAAACGTCTATATTGATCCCCAGGGAATTGTTCGTTGGATTTATGAAGTTTATAGGGACGGTATCGATGTCTTTAAAAAATTTCACCTACTCTAAATCTTGGAATTCCATATTGTTCTCCGAGACGAGATGTTGATTGGGTAGGATTTTGCTCAATACTTGCACAAATCCCTTAGTGTCCCTTAGTTCCCAATCTGGATTTACCTCTCTTCGTCTGCGAACTCCTCTTGGAGCGAACACGGATCCATAAGTAAAAAAATTACGTATAATAGACTGAATTGTTGATCTTGATGGAGCCGGCCTATTTGGAAACATATTTACAAATTGTTGTCTAATCATGTTGTCTGATAATCCATTCACATGCCAGACAACAATTTGCACTTTTTCCTCGACCGTTAAAATCCTTTTCACGAATTGTTTTTTCAATAAAAAGTTTCTGTTTACCGTAAATAACACTTCTCGGTGTGTTATTATTTGATAACTTGAAGGCTTGATGATTTGGTTAGCTATAAAGCAGGTAGCTGTTCGCGCGCATCCATTCCAATGTCGTCAATTGTTTTGAAAATCATTACCTGTACAGAGGAATTGATATTAACACTGAGAATTTAGTGATGGACTTGACATTAAACAGTATTCAATGGATTATTTTCCATTCACAACTGAAGACTGTAAAACTGGAATTGAATTTGAAATATTTTGTATTTCTATTTTATAACATTGGAATAAGAATAAATTGTAAATAATGAGTTTTTCGAAAACTTGTTGCCTAATATGTATCATATTTTCTATTATTTTTGATTGAGTAAAACAAAAATTTTACCCTTGGTGTGAATTGAACCCCAGTCTTCTTGTCAATAGACAACGTCTCTAACTATTACTCCAATTTTAGATACAATAATTGTTTTCGGACAAACAAACCTACCTTTAGTTTAGTAAAATATTTCAGTTGAGTTATTTTTATTATTAAATAAACTTAAAGATTTAAAATTTAATATCGCTACCAATTAATGTTTTTTACTATAATATATCTTAATATATTTAATCATTTATTCTAACATCAGAAATTATTAAAATAAAATATTTTCAAGGTCATCCGTATAATTATGACTGAAGTCAAACAGACACGTCTAATACTAGCCTTATCTCGTACTATCTCACAACTTAATCTGTCTTCTATCCTTTCCGCTATTTTGCCGGGTGGTAAGACAATCATCACTGTATATGCCCACAAAACATACTTCCCAGCTTTGTACTCAATGCTATAAAAGAAAAAAATGAATGAAAAATAGTAACGTAAGTTTAAAATAAAAGTTTTTTGGTTTATATTTAAGTTCTACTTGTTTTTTTTTTATTAATTAAAACCAAAACTATGTATACGATCAATTGACCGTGCGCGTGTTACAACGTAAGATTTTTGGCGCGTGTAATGCCGGGTTAAAGACGGCAAGAGACGCTTCCCAAATAGAAAAACGATGAGTGGAAAGACCACAAAAACGAAGGAACAACAACTTACTGAAGGCACATTAAAAATCAGACAATCACATCCACACACAAAAAAAGACAAATAAGAAGAAGAAGAAGGCCTATATTTTTCTTCCTTTTCATACAGAAATTTATTTAAGATTTATTTTGACCTCTTTTATATGTGACAAGTTGGGTATTTTCTTCTATAAGATAATATTAAAATTGTCCATTTAGCACTTATAATCATTATAAGGACCTTTAAATAAGCTAACCTATTTCATTTGCAACCTTCCCTCTACTGGTAATAATTTTTTTTTCTAAATTAAAATTTATTGGTATTAGGGAGTTGTTTCTGTCAGCTTTTATTCTCATTAATGTCGTCGACCCCTTCATATAGTCAGAAAGGGTACAATTACCGCAACCCTTACATATAATTATAAAAACAAGCTTTTATTCAAATCCACCATTCCACTTTTACTGCCGCCATGACAAATTAAAAAATATTATGTCAAATCCCTCTTTGGTTAATCTTGTTTATTCGGATTATCACTAAAGAAGATTAATACCTGTAAATTTCAAATAACACTTCATAATGCATACCTCCAGCAACACCAAAATTATTCAGAGCAGGGTGAAATTCTATTAAGAAACGCCGCCAGCCTGGATTATGAGGTGGAAAAGCTCTAGAAATGTGGATGAGAGGCAGTGTTGGACTGCTTTGCAGAAAAAAATCTACTGGAAAGAAATGTTATCTCTGGCAATGAATTGTTAGGATTAAGCAGGTACGAAAAGAGTCATCATGTACTTTTCTAAAAAACAAATATATACTTTTAGTTTGTATTTTTTAAAAGATATAGTAAATAAATGTATATCAAAAGTTAAACTATTTGTTTTTTAACATTTTTATACATAATTAAATATTTTAAAATCACTCGATGAACATTATAATATGAACGACGATAAGTAATATATTTGGACAAGAAAAAGTCACTAAGTGCTACTACAAATTATCTGAGAAAATTGGACTTTTTTAAACACTTTTTATTTGACAAAAATTTAATTTTTGTTTTGATTATTATGAAACTTGAAAGTTTTGACGTAACATTGCATAGTTATAATACTAAGGTAATAACTTACCTCTGTTGTTGATATTTATGGAATTTTTGGAGTTTTAGTACTTTTTTTTCTGCAACTAACTTGGCTAAAACCTTAAATAAAACAATTAATGAACTGGCTTGCGATTTTATTATGAGATTCTATAACAAAAACTGAATAAATGAACTAATTCTTCTTCTATAACAAAAACTGTGTAAAACATTGAATTCATCTTCAGAGTCACTATGATTAAGTTCCGGTAAACGATCTGAGCCTGTTGTTTCGACTGAAGGTAAGTTTGTATACCAGGCAGCTACTTTTTCTGGTATGTGTCCTGATGTGATTAATTTTAAAAGATCAGATTTTTTCTTACTTGAAATCGGTAAAAGTTGCTGATATAAAGACTTCAGTTCAACTGGTAACTGTTTAGGTCGACCTCGTCCAGAGTTATTTAGTTTTTTATAATCACTTGAATGGTCATATCTGTAAAAGAATGCTTCGTGATTTTCCTTCTGACATCTCAAGTATTTTATATTCAACCATGAAACTGTTTTCCCAAACTATTCTCATCTTTATTTCTCTTTTTAATGAGGTTTTAGAATAACTTTTACAGGTTAAAAAAGTCTGTATCTAACACAAAAATATATGCCAATCCAATCACAAACCAGCTAACCCTCCAAATGGACTTGGACTCTATTTTAACTTGGTGTTCCCAGTGGTTACTACCCTTAAACGCGGAAAAATATGTAGTGCTTCGAATTGGTAAAAATAACCCACTTGTGCCGTACTTTGTTAACGGGCAGCCATTAGATTCTGTGTTTTCGTATAACGATCTTGGTGTTATCATAAACAGCAGCCTAACTTGGTCCGACCATATTACCTCTATTTGTAAACGTGCGAACTCCAGACTGTATCTTATTCGGAGGTGTTTTTCGAGAGTTTTAATGCAATCATTCTGTAAACTTTACACTCTGTACGTAAGACCCATACTTGAATACGCTGGACCAACGTGGTATCCTGATTTGGTTCGAGACAAGACTATGTTGGAAAACGTCCAAAGAAAAGGCACCCAAATTTCTTTGGGACCGAGAAGACCTTCTTATGCAGAAAGACTTAGTATGGCTAACCTAACTTCTTTTGAACTTCGCCGACAACGTGGAGACTTTTACAACTTTTAAAATATTAAAATTCAATTTTGGAAATCTCGATGAAATGTTTATCATTAATCAAGATGAACGCCTCAAAGGTCATCAGTTCAAACTGAAGAAAGAAAATTTTTCTACAAGATCAAGACAGAACTTTTTACCAAATAGAGTTTTTGAGTGCTGGAATAACCTTAACGATAACATTGTCTCTGCTCCCTCTACCAACTCGTTCAAAAACAGACATGACCGTTTTACATTATAGTTAAAATATTGTTTTTCTTTTAAAAATTGTAATTTTATTTGTTTTATTTGTAATTTTTGTTTTTTTACTAGTAGGTTATTAATGAAATTTCTTTGTTTTTGGGCATAATAGGGACTTAGTTCCTCAGCCCTCGCTTATGTATAATAATAATAATAATATTTAAGGAAATCACCTTTCTTTTTATTTTTTGCTTTGAAGGAACGGGCAGATTTAAATATTCTCGCCCAATCGTTCATGGTAAAGGCACTCTCATAATTTTTTTTGCAGACTCTATTGCTGAGAGAGCTATGAGAATGCCCTGACTTCAAAAATTTTATCTCGATTATCTTTAGGTTTGAAATAATTTGTACAGCATACAACATCACAGCAGCAACATTTTGGTTTCGATTTTGCCCTCCGCATGTATCACAAAAGACAGAAACATGATTTACGGAAGGGAGTGATTATATAAACTTGAATAAAATTGACCCTATTTCATTACTCTCCCGTTTCATACATAGTAGATAGTAAATGTACAGCGTATCTTATCATTTTCCATTGCTTCGTTTTACTGATTCTTTTTCATTAAATGAAAAGTTTATTGAGCTTCCACTTCACGTTTTTCAGTAAGTGAAGCTTGTTCATATTTGGTGCAAGTTGAACAAAGATCCTTTTTTGGTTTGAAGAAACAGTAATTATAACTGCAAAATATTAAACGATAAGATTTTTCACTGACTGGATTATCCAAGTTATTGTTTTTACAAGAATCATTCTTGTAGAGGTTATACATCTTATATATTGACAACGTGCTATCTAAGTAAAGTTTTTTAGTTAATTTATGAACATAGTGTGACTCCATTGCTGGAAATTGTTTAATGTATTTTTTTACCATAGCAATTTGATTTGTGGTACTTTTGTTTGCAGGAGCTTTTTTGCCTATTTTGCCTATTCCCACAAAATATCCAACAGCACTTTGATTTTTTATAGCGGTCTTAACAGGGCCATTTGAAATACAAAGTGTTCTCTCAAAAAATTTTGCACACACCCTGTATCTACCCTGATTATTTTCCAAAAAGTAAAATTTTGAGATACTTCGGGCATTGCTGTTTTCTGCTACTTTTCTGCGTTTAGATTTTCGTCGTGTTACGTATTTTAAAATAAAGTCTTTTGCCTAAGAAAATTACCCACTCCCTAATAAGTTTTACAAATAGTTTCTGTCTCTTGTTGTGTATAATTGGAAGTGCATTTAAACCTACAAGTACTGCAATCAACTTGCTTAGGAAACTTTGCAAGGCATTCTTTTTTTTTGGTTTTTATACGGGAGACAATTAACTCGCTTTTCTTTCGTAATATTAACTTTCCAATTTTTTGGTTCGTTGGTTCTATACCTTGTCAACTTTTTACCTTTCGTTTCTGGAATTTTATAATCTGAGAAATTAGTAATATCATAGCAGTTCTCCTCTTGAAAAGTTGGGTCTTTATCAGAATTTCCAGAAAAGTCAGGTTCACTATCTGTTTCACAATCATAGTCCACAAGACGGTTACATTTCACCTGAAAGGAATTAAATATGAGATCTCCATTAGTTTAAGTAAATCGATATCGATATAAAAAATATTTTACTGAACTTCGTTATTTTTTTATCTTAACGATTTTTATATAAAATACATAAATAAATAAAGCGTAAGTACTTTTCGTAGTCACAACTAAATTAAATGATCAACATTCAAATATGTCTGGACAAAAATATTTTTTACAAAGATATACATATTGCGTAGCATAAACCTATAAAAGAAGAAGAAAGAAAACACAGATTCTACTATTTTAGCTACCTTCCTGAGCATACACACAACAGGTATATTGCATCAAAATATTTATTTAAGCCGGTTCTGGACTTTAATTGAAAGAAATAAAATATTATTATAAAATATCACCCACTTTATGTGACTGTTTTGTTTCAAGAAAATCACCTGTTGCATTCAGTACTGGCACTAGCTGATCAAACGGACTGTTGTGCACTTTCGCTATTCTAAAAATATTTAAAATACAATAACTCACCAGTCAACATAACCTCAGATACTTACTACGATTTGCATGTTTTCTTTAGATTCTTTTTTACGATAAACTGTTTCTAATATTCTCCGGCTTCTTGACGACATCTTAAATATTACTTTAGTAATATTTCACAAACAATATTAAAAATCTTTAAATAACTGTGTTTCTATTTTGCAATCGATTTTATGATAGCTCATTACCTGTCATACCGCAACTGACTTTACTGAATTGCTGTCAGCTTACCTTACCCTTACCTTAACCAGTTGAACCTAAGTGTTCAACTGATTTTTACCTTCCCTAAATAGAAAAAAAAAAATTACTTAATGAATTTTAGAGGTACATAACTCTGGTATCGGTAGATTATTGTAGTTAGTGACCTTTTCCAGTAAAACATACAATCAAATTAAAGCAGTTAGTGGAAAAGCTGTCTTTCGCTTAATAATTTGTGTACTTAATGACTTTTTCTTGTGAACAGACGATATATAATATACCGAAAATAAATAATTCGTGTTCACATACTCGTAACTGTATCTCGCCTAATACTTAAAAACCGTTGGTTTTTTAAGAAACCGCGAAAAAGTACAGTACGAGAAGCAAGAAGTGATAGTTGTGCGTTTGCGTCTGCAAAAGGAAATATGGCGCTTCATAAGAGGTCAAATAACGGAGGTAAAAGAACTAATAGAACCAAAACACATAGAAAGGGATACGTCAATTAACTACGTAAAAATGCTCTATACAGAGGAAGAACAAACGACGCTAGAACCAGAAGAACCAGAAATTACCACAAATGAAGAACGTAATATAAATGTACAAAAAGTTCGTAAAATACTTGAAAAGCTGAAGAACAGAAAAGCAGAAGAAAAAGAGTTGTTTGGGATACCAAACAAATTACTGAAATATTGTGGAGCAGCGAAGTCAGAACAATTCACAACATTAATTAATAAAATTATAAAATACCGGAAGAATGGAGAACGAGCGAACGAATTCTACTATTAAAAAAAAGGGATAAAAAAACAGCCAGAAAACTACAGAGTTATTTTCTTCTAAATGTGCCTGTCTTCTGGAGATGTTGGCGACCACATTGACCCATCTTATTCTATTCACAGCAGCTCGAAATAGATCAGTTGACGTTAGACCAGTCCACTTACTAAGATTGGCCAGCCAGGATGTACGTCTACGTCCACGGCCTCTCTTACCCTCAATCTTGCCCTGTAGAATCAATTGTAGAAGTCGGAATTTATTATTACGTATGATGTGGCCGAAGAAAGCCAATTTTCTGTTCTTTACAGTGTAAATAATTTCTTTGTCTTTTCTTAATTTCTGGAGAATAGTCATGTTCCTTGTGTAGTGTATATATGAGACCCTCAACATACGTCGGTATCACGACATTTCAAATGCCTCTAATCGTTTTATGACATCTTCTGTAAGGATCCAGCTTTCTACTCCATAGAGGATCTACACTGAAGACGTAACATCTAAGAATTCTTATGCGTATATTGATACTTAAAGATAAGTTGCAGAGAATCTTCCTAAGGCTGTTGAAAGAGCTTCTGGCTTTTTCAATATGAGTTTTTATTTCGTAGCTGTGATCCCAAGTATCCTTAATACTGCATATTAAATAGCATATTTTTCCCACTCTTTCTAACGGTGTATCGCCTATTGTAATTTGGGCGTTTATGTTGGTGTTCTTACTAATGATCATTATTTTTGTCTTCTTGCAATTTAGTTTTAGGCCGTATTTGTTACATGCTTCTACAACGTTATCCATCATCCTTTGGAGCCCCTATCTGCCAGCAACGCTCTATCAGAGGTATACACAGGTATAAACTTGTTAAATACTACCCTAAAACTTACAACTAAAATTTTATAAGTACTAATAAAACAGAGGATAAGTTTAGCAGATAAACAACAGGATTCTCGTAGCAGAAGATTGTGTACATAATATGCAATATTCGTTATAAAAAAATTACTGAGAAATCACTAGAGTATAATAGACCTGCATTTCTGTGTCTGATTTACTTTAAAAAAGCGTTTGACAGAGTTAAAGGTGTAATCCATCTTCTGTATAATAGAGAACCTATAGAAACAGGCATCGGAATAAGAGACAATTAAATTCATTGAAACCTATGCTCTTCAATTGAATCATGGATGAAATCGTCAAAAGCATTAAGAAAGGAAGAGGAAAAAAACGGTTACGGGGGGGGGGCAATGTTGCGAAGAGTTCGGAAAACCCAGTCTTATCAAAGCTCAACCAAAAATCAAAACGGAGAAAATATAGAACATTCATATGTGCAATATGGAATATACAAGGATGGAACAAAAAGGCGATGGAAGTGATCAAGAAGTTTAGAGAAAGCAACATCGACATACTAGTAACAACAGAAACCAAAAAGAAAGGAAATGGAACATACTGTACAAACGTACTGTGTATAAATGAATAGAAACAAAATAGAAAAAATAATGAAGTAACCACGTAAGCAGAATAGGGGAGACTCGTGTTGTCAAAATAGCAAGAGATATGTCACCAATCGGCAGAAGAATACCGCGAAAAAGATGGAGCGACAACCTTACATAGAGGTATAAATCCGCCAATGAACAAGCAGATTCGCTTATAAAGAGAAAAAGAAGAACTTTAAACACTAAGTATATTTAAAGATGATTCTTCTTCTCATGGCGCCGTCTCCTTTCGAAGGTTGGCGATCCAAATGGCAATTGTAGTTTTGGAAACTGCTGCGCGAAAGATTTCTGCGGATGAGCGGTCGAACCATCTCCTTAGGTCTTTCAGCCATGAGTTCTGGCGTCTTCCTACTGATCTAAAGATGATTACTTACCTCTTATTAATAATACCGATTTTTAAATAAATAAATAATTTCCAAATAAATTTTAACTCCTACGAAATATTATTACTTTATTGATTAATAAACGACCAAATATTCAAGCACGTGTTGTTTCAATTACGATGTAGTATATATACTAAAACATCGTACTTAATTACCAAGAACGATCTCTGCCAAACATTATATATAAAAAAGGCTACTCGCCGTTTTACCCGGTTCACCATCTCTCCCCAACTTACCCTATAGTCTTAACAGGAGTAGGCCTCTCAAATTGTCTACTCCGCTGTACGCTCTGCTTAGGGGCTTCGTGTATAGTGTACGAAGTACCCCTAAGCACTTATCCAATTCAGTTTCGGATGTGTGGTTGAATTCGGAC
This sequence comes from Diabrotica undecimpunctata, assembly GCF_040954645.1. Lineage (NCBI taxonomy): Eukaryota > Metazoa > Arthropoda > Insecta > Coleoptera > Chrysomelidae > Diabrotica > Diabrotica undecimpunctata. The sequence continues at coordinate 105,096,144 of NC_092811.1, forward strand.
AAGTCTTGATAAAGACTTCTTACATGAGGAAACAATTTGCAACTATCGTAGAAATAAAACACAGTTTTAGATGTAGCAGAGACTAAGACTAACTACAGTGTAAAGTGTGGTAGAATTGGGGCAAAGCCCCGACTAGAGACCACCTAGAGTGTACGATGCTCTAGGTAAGGCCCTGGTCAGTAGACTAATCCGGATTTGAAACTTGTGCAAATATTTATACACAATTTCCAAGCCGAGGTGGGCAGGGCGATGTGCATCAAGTGCGTGCTATTGGTCGATAGACTAGGGCACTTGATGACAATATATGAATAAAAAAATAAGGTCTATAAAAAATGACTGGATAGCAGTAGTTTAGAGACAAAATTTTCGAATTTTTTTTGTAACTTTTGGCAGTTTGACAACAGAAAAATGTAGAAACAATTAAAATTATACCGTTACTTTAGTCCATGCGATACTCAAATGTATGACAAATACTTGTAACCCTGATGCCTTTATGGCACCAGGCTACATACATCAATTGGAAAATTTAAATTGAATTCAGGTTTATAAATGCAGAATTTTTATTTTCCCGTTTAAACCTTCTCCTTTTTGAGCGCATTGCACCGAAACGCCAATCAACCGGATACGGAGCTGTCCTTAAAACGAAAAGAGGAATGACGCTGTGTCAAGCTCAAATGTGTATTGTTAGTGGCAACTGGTGTTGACACGGAGATAAAACCGAAACGTATAAGATTTGTGCTACATCATTAATGGTTGCCCCTAGATAAACGGCGTGTCTGCTACAGTAGCCATATTGATTTCGGGATTTCAAATAAAAGCCAATGTATGTTTCAGTTTAAATGGTCGGTTGTCGCATTAAATCCTTATCCTATAAAATTGGAAACTCCGTTCGGGTGTCAACTTGAATACAAATAGAAAGTAAAAAGGGGGTTTCCAGGCGACACTAACTTACTAAGCATGCGAGAGTGTTTTTAAATTAGCAAATGGGGGTTTCTGAAAATAATTACATTCTATATTTCAAACATTTAAATATTGGATTTGTTTTTTTGTTTTTTCTTGGTATTACAAAAAAATTGGTGCCATTAATTACTGTTATCACTATATAATTTGCATTATATAATTTTTTATATTTCATTATTGTTTGTGCGCTTTTGAGTCTCCTTCCAGTCCGGAAATTTTATCAGACACTCCAATATCTTTTGATATTCTGTCTTTCGCTAAATTTTCTTAGTTCACAGTTAGTAGTATTTTTTACAATAGTCCATTTAATTATCTTTTTAACATTGGAACCAAGCTTTAATATTTTGGTTTATTTTCGGTTCCGGTTCTTGAAAAACCTATGAATTCTTTAATTTTCTTATTACAAAAAATTATTTTTGTGTTGTTAAGAGTAAATGCATCTTTTTCTTCTAATTTGTATGGCGCTGTGTTGAATGTTTATGATGGTTATAATAAAACAGGTCTGAAGTTGTCACACTAAATGAAGTTCATAGGATTTCAAACGCAAAAATAATTTGTCTCCCAAAGTATCTCTTACCAAAAACTTTCTCTTCATAACCAATTGAATTAATCAATCATTGTGTCTCATTATAAAGCAGCCTATTTTTCAGTATATATACAGGGTGTTTCATTAAGAATGGTCCATATAGTAACTACAAAAACCTTAGCACAAAATACGAAGATTTAACCTAAAACACTTAAATAACATATTCTTATCATGAATGTGTTGCTTGTGTGAGTCCATTTCAAAAGGTAAAAGAAATAATAAATTAGACTTACTCACAATCAATTTAATTTAACTATCCAGACGACCGGTTTCGCATCTACAATATGCAAAGCATCTTCAGGTCTCGATACAAAGTAAATACAAAATAAATGCTGAAATAATAAACCCATATTAGGGTGTTGTCTAATAAAGATAAACAAAGATAGATGATATAAATTACAGTAATTATGCCAATATTACATGTCTCTGGTTTTTCAAAATGAATAAAATGTTTAAGCAGACAAGGTAAGACCCACAAATTGGCAAAATAGTCTATTAAACTGTAATAAAATAATAAATGAACAAATAAATAAAACATTACTTACATGCCGGTACTCTATTAATTGATGGTTGAAAGAACATGGTTCAAACTATCCTGTATTGTTGACTGGAGAACTTAAGTCTGCTATTGTAATTGTTTGACAGTAAACGAGGAAGTTCTTGAGGAGACAGATTTTATCCAATGAAGTAGAGATATGTGTAATGTGATTGTTTGTTAGATGAAAGTAATGTTCCATACCATTGAGTTATTTAAAAGTTATTTATATTTATTCTAGAGATATATTTATGAAATGTGTGTTATTTATTGAGATTTTATTTTATGAAGGTGACAGTTGTAAGACAAGGAATGAGATTAGATGTACAAATTGTGTGGGTGTGCAATTCTTTCAACTTGTAATTATCAAATTTCTTTGATAAAGTTCTAAAAAAAATATTCCTCCTTACCGAGATACAGAGTTTATATTAAAAATATTCTAAAATGATTTTAGCCCATTGTTTTAACACCTTTCAATATTTTTGGTTCAAACTTGATAAAAAGTTTATACATGTTAGGATAATTTAACTAGTGTTAAAAGATAGTTTTTCGCCGTTACCAGAGGCGTGCTGCAGGGATATATACTTCATTTTCCCTCTTAAAATCTACGTCACTGTCATAATAATCATGTCAGCAAGTTTTTTTTTTAATTATCCGATACTTTTTACGTAAATCTCATTCATTTGTCTCAATGCGTTAGAGTAAGTAGTTTTCCAGTTATTTGCGTTTAAAGGTAATGTTTAAAATACATAATCTTTTTTTGCCAATTTCACCTTTAATCATTTGACCAAGTTGCTGATAATTTTGTTAATACTAACCGTATATTTTCCAGAATCTTTATTAGTTATATTTTTTCTTCTCTTGGAATTTGTAACGATAAGACTACCAAAGAGAATGGAAATACTATTATAAAAATAATACCTCAATCAACCATAGGAGCTTATCGTCTATGCTTTGTCTAGCTCAGTCTCTCAAGTGTGAATCCGTCTTGTCTTAAACTATGAATTACAACGATGGCCATTCAGCTGGTAACAAATAAAAAAAATGATTTAACTAATCATATTTATTTAACAAAAAAAAAAAATATTTAAGTAGCAAAAACAAAAACCAAACAAAAAACCCTGCCTAATGCTTTACATTACACAAATTTAAATTATACTTATGGCATCGATGGGCTGCTTGCTTCTAAATATATGTAGTCTACCGATTATGTAATTAGGTCCTCCAGAGCATGTGGTTAGGTCCACCAGAGCATGTGGGTAGGTCCTACTGACAGATGCAGTTATTCCATATTAGAATTCCAGAAATATCCTATAAATATATTATTTCATAGAATTGCAGAAATTATCCAAAAATGAATGAAAACGGTAAAATGAATATTACCACAGTGGCGTAGATAATCAGGGGGAAAAGGAAGTATTTATCCCTACAGCCCGCCTCTGGCAATAGCGGAAAACTATTTTTAGCAATAGTTTAAGTATTCTTACATGTGTAAAATGTTTGTTAAGTTTAAACAAAAAATATTGGAATGTGTTAAAAGAATGGGCTAAAATCACCATCATCATCACTGGCTCGACAACCCTTTTTGGGTCTTGGCCTGTTCCAGGATTCTTCTCCATTCTGTTCTCTTTCGTACTTTTTTCTCCATTTTTTTATTTTTAAGGTTGTTATATCATTTTCTAAATGATATAACAACTAAAAATCTAAAAATTTAGAGTTAAATCTTTGTATTTTGTGCTAAGGATTCTACCGTTACTATATGGACAATCCTTAATAAAACATCTTGTATATTGTTATGATATGTAAAATCGAGAAAAATATTGGTTTGTTTAAAAATATTTCAAAATTCAATAACATTAAAATAATTCAGATAAGTAGGATAATATCCAACAAACATTTCGAAGAAGGAGAGTTATTAATTTCTTGAATTACCTGTACCAAACAAAAAGTAAGCTTTGCATAAATTATTTCTTTGTTATACTTGAGTGACCCGCATAATTTTAAGTGAAAACAAAAAGACAATTGAACGGGGTTTTCCAAAATACATTAATGCAGTGATTAGGGACAAATAGAAGAGATTTTAGATAGAGGTTTTTGTTAGTTTTTAAGAATTATAGAAAATATTATTTGTAAATAAGTTTTAGGAAATTTTATAATTATAGGTAAAAATTTGTTTGTTATCGAAATTAAAAAATGGGGGAATTGTGACGAGTTTTGATTGGCGGAGATTGAAAAAGGTGGGATAATTATGTAGGAAAAAGTTTAGCGAGATTGAGGAGAGAGAAAAGGGAATCAGTTGATTTTCCAATTCTGTAAGACAAACAGGGATTGTTCTTTGGTGGTTCCCAAGAAGTAGCAAGCAGTAGTGTTGAATGTTAGTGAGTTTTTTGTGGAGTTAGTGTATCTGACAGAAGCTGAAGCAGCAAAATATTGTAAGTCATATTTTCCTACTTATATTCCAAGAGTCACTGTTCAGGCCAACGAGAGATTCAGTTTATCGTAAAGAGAAGATATTCCAAGAGTCAATTTTTCACTCGGGCCAACGAGAGATTCAGTTTATCGAGAGGAGAAAGGCTGTCATAATTTGAATGATTGTTGCTTTTGAAGGAGATCATTAAGGACGATATACTTGCAACAATCTGTTGTAAGATTGCTGATTACATAGGGAGCGGTTGAGAGGAGATAATACAGTCTACAAGGAACAAGGATTTGGACCACTCATCATCAGAGAGAGATATTTTTGTTTTCTGCAGTTTTTTTTCTTTTATTGATAACACAATTTTTACACGTAATTTAGAAAGGATATAAATATTTTGATTAGGAGAGTTAGAATAGTTTGGGATTTTGAGTTTTCAATGAATATTGTTTGTACCATTAATTTTGATTGTTCACGTACGGAGAACAAAATTTTGAGAATCCTTATATGAGATTTGTTTATTGAAAACTTTTGAGTGTGAATTATTTCATTATTTTTATTTCAATATATAGTGTTAGATCATATGTGTTTTTTATTATTCCGGTATTCTCTGGACCTTACCTTTCACATGTAATAGCATAGATATTGAAGCACGAATTTAACCCTGAGATAAAAGAATTAAAAATTGTGATAGAGTCATAATCATATCATTTAAATAATTTTAATTAATCAAAAAAATTAATTAGCTAATTATTGCTTGGCGCACCAAGACTTTAAATATCACAATAACTGGCTTCCAAAACGTGGGGCTTGAAAATATCGCAGCTTTACATTTGAGGGAAGGGAAAGAGATCTGGAATAAGTACAGGTGATCCAGAGATAAAAACATATAACATTGAGGGAATTTGAATTTGAAAGTATTTTGACAATTTTTCCAGGGAATATAAATTTGATTTATTGATTGATCGTAGTTAGTGGATATTTACTGCTATTGAATTATTTGATTTTATTTTGTTTACCAATCGTACATTTGATATTTATTTTGAATTATTTGAATTTTACTGATTGCATATTTGATATTTGTCGTGAAAATTTAATACATTTGGGGAGAAATATTGTCGTGTTCTGAAACATATAGAGTGTTGTAAAATTTCACATTTGGCGGGGACAAAAACAATAACAAAAAGTAACAACATGTCTGTCACAAGGAGACAAAGTAAAATGCAGGAAAGGAAGGAGGATAACAGAGAAGATGAAACAATTTTGGAAGAAGTATCGGATAATGAAGGAAATGTGACAATAGTTGAGGAGAGAAAAGAACTATCAGGAATAGATAAAATATTACAACTAATGCAACTCCAGTCACAAAAAATGGAAGAAACAAAACAAACAATAGAGAAAAACCAAAATGAAACATCAAAGAAAATTGATAGAAATCAACAAGAAACAAAACAGACAATGGAAGAAAACCAACGGGAAACAAGGCTAGCAATAGAACAAAAATTAGAAGAAAATGATAGAAAAATGGAAAAGCGTTTTGACAAATATGAAAATGAGGTAAAAGTCTGTTTAGAAAAAGTCAGAGAAGAAACAGAGAGGAAACTAGAGATGCAGAGAGAAGAAATAGAAACTAAAATGAAAGATATTAAGACTGTACAGAAAAAAGAATTAGAACAGTTAGAAGAAAAATTTGAAATGGCGCTACAAGAAGACAGGAAGGAAATAGAAAGAAGATTAAAGCAAAATGAAAAACAAATGGCAGAAATTGAACTAAGAGGGGTAGAGAGAAAAGAAGTTATCATCCATGGAACAAGCGAGTCGAAAATACAATTTGGCGGGGATATTCGGAAAACACATCCAGTACCGTTTGTTAAAAATTTGAAAACCAAATTACAACATATTAGATATTTTGACGATTGCAAAGAAACAATTAGAAACCATTTGAAAGAAGGAGCAGCGTTATGGTATGAAAGTAAGGAAGATGAGTTTGAAAATTGGACAGATTTTGAAAATAAATTTCTCAACTATTTCTGGGGGAAAAATAAACAGAGAGAAATCAACCAAGAGCTACAGAATGGAAAATATCACGAAAAAATGGGAATATCTGAAGAAAGATATGCTTTGCAGATATATAACAATTCAAAATATCTAGAATACAAATATTCTACCGAACAGCTGGTAGAAATGATCAGCAGACATTTTGAGGAAACGTTGGAAGATCACGTGATTTTGAGAAACTATCAAGATATTGATAGTTTGTGCCAATTCCTTCAATTAAAAGAAGCGAAAAGAAAAGAAATGAGAAATAGAAGACAACATGACCAATATAATGGACCGGAAAGAAGGTATTCATCAAATTATGACCAGAGAAACCGACATCCCAGATCAACAAACGAATATAGGCCGAGAAATTACAATAATTACAATAGACAACAAAATTACGATAACCGGAATGATACACAAAATAGAACAAATGAAAATCACAACAGGAATAGAGATGCACAAAATCCTCCGAATAGGAATACGAACGAACAAAGGGACGATAGAAATAATCAGAGATTCCTACGATAAAACAGAAGAGAGATGAATCATGTGGCAATAGAAAAGGAGGAAGAAGAGGTATTCAATGAATCCAGACAGGATTTTCAATAAGGCATCCACTAAACAAAAGTAAAAAACTCTCCGGTATATTTTGTCACCCGAGAGAGTTTATACAGTTGGCGGGAAACGAAAAACAAAATTCTAATTCCAGTCTAATTTTTTTAGATGCATTTATAAAACATAAAGCGATTAAAATTCTGATTGATTCTGGATCGGAAATTTCGTTAATCAATAAAAAACTAGTAAAAGAATTAAATATGGACAGATTTGTGTATAAGATTCCGAGGGTTGCTTTAGTGGGTGCAAATAATAAAAAATTGACGACAGTAAACGAAGGTTTAGGAGTACGGATCAGAGTGGGAGACCAATTCTATATTATGCAATGTGTGGTGATCGAAGATCTAAATCATGATATGATAGCGGGAATTGATGAATTGAGTGAAAAACATATCACCATCAATTTTTCGGAAAATCAACTGGAAATCAGAGCAGAACCAGACAACATAGAAGAAGAAAAGGAAACAGATAGGAGAAAATTTTCTGAAAGGATAAATGGACAAGAAAAACATAAAGAAATCAATATGACGGTAGAGGATAAATCGAAAGCTCAAGAAAGAAATCAATCCGAAGAGGAAAAGAGAATAAAAAAAAAGAAGAAGAGTTCGAAAAGAAAGCAGGAAAAAAAAGAAGTTATAAGCAGAAAAATGGAAGGAGCCGAAACATGGTGCTCGGAATACCAGATAGAAATTAAAGATAAAGAAAAAATAGAAGAAGAAATAACGGAAGAGGACAGAGAAGAAATGGCAATTATGGACGAGCATCCAGAATTTTGTGAAGAAGTAATACGGACAGTGAACACATGTGAACAAACTGAGGATGAAAGAAAAATAATATGTGGAGAAAACATGGAGAAGGAAATAGAGAAGATTTTAGAAAATTATGGAGATCTTATTAATGAAGAAAGCCGAGTGGCTAAAAATTATGAACATTCTTTTAAAGTTAAAAACTTAGAAAATTTTAAATCGAAAACATATCCAATCCCGTATAAATACAGGCAAAGCGTCGGACAGGAAATTGAAAATATGATCAAAGACAAGGTGATCGAAAGATGTGACTCTGCATATGTCAACCCGATAGTATGCGTAAAAAAATCAAATGGTGATTTGCGATTATGTTTAGATGCAAGAAACATTAATTCGCACACAATCGCGCAATACGAAGCGCCTTTGAACATAGAAGCCATTTTTGGACGAATCACAGGATCACACATTTTCTCCAAAATCGATTTGAAACACAGTTTTTGGTTAATACCTTTGGCAGAAAAGTGTCGAAATTATACCGCTTTTTCTATCGACGGAGTGGTGTACCGATTTAGGGTAGTACCATTTGGACTACAAAGTGCATGCGCTGCTTTGGTTCGTGCATTACACACAATTTTAAATAGGCATGGAGAATTTGTTGTACATTACATAGATGATTTATTAATTTTCTCACCGGATATAACAAGCCATCTACGACATATTCATACTGTTCTCGAAGAACTTGATCAAGCAGGATTAAAATTAAATATTCAAAAGTGTCAGTTTTTCCAAAAAGAGGTATTGTATTTAGGATTCAAATTAGACACAAAAGGGATTTGTCTTGCAGAAGATAGAATTGAAGTCATAAACAACTACCCTAGGCCAACCAATTTAAAAACTTTGCGGGGATTTTTAGGAATGGTAAACTATTTCAAAAAGTTAATACCAGACCTCAGTACAAAAGAAATACCGCTAATAGCATTACTTAAGAAAAATGTCAGATGGAAATGGGGAACGGAACAAGAAATCGCTTTCAAAAATTTAAAAGGAGCGTTTTCCACAGCTGTAAGAGTGCACCACCCAAGATATGAGCAACCTTTCATTCTCAGGACCGATGCTTCCATAAAAAAATTTGCAGGGGTGTTATCACAGATACAAGACGATATAGAGGTGCCAATATGTTTTGTTTCCCGTGTAACCAAAACGTATGAGAGAAAATACAGCGTTACTGAATTAGAGTTTGCCAGTGTGTTATTTTGTGTAAACAAATTACGTTTTTACCTACTTGGGGCAAGATTCACCATTGAAACGGACCACGCAGCGTTGATACACATAATGAAAAATAGGTTGGTAAATAATAGAATTCATAGGGGCATTCTTTTACTCCAAGAATATGATTTTGAATTTAAATATATCAAAGGAACGGACAATATTTTGGCTGATGCGTTGACGAGAGATGAACAATTCCGCAAAGAGGATCACAAAACTCTCCACGTAGGCATGAACATAATGAGAGAAGAAGCAGGCTTATTTTCGTTGGCCAAAATCAGGAAAAATCAGGAAGAATTGAATGAAAGAGAAAAGCAAAGGGCTGAACAAGAAAATAACCTATATTTTAAGAGGGTCGATGGTAAAGAACTCTATGTAATCACGGAGCAAATGGCAAAAGAAGTTTTTTTAAAGTTACACTGTGACAACGGACATATTGGAAGTAGAAAGGTGTGGCTTATGTTCAGGGAGAACTACATTTGTCGACAGGACTATACAATAGCCAAAGAGGTGACTCGAAATTGTGTGACATGCCAAAAGTGTAAAAGTAGGAACTTTAAAAATGAAAACGTCACAAAAAACGTCGTAGCTCGGAAGAAACTGGATATTGTTGCTATTGATATGTTGAGCGATTTGATACCAACAACTCAAAGGAATAAACACATATTAGTTATGGTGGATCTTTTTTAAAAATATGTTAAATTGTACGCATGCAGAACCACAAAAGGAATTGAAATACTTAGGAAGATAGACAATTTTATAGAAACGGTGGGAAGACCAGACAATATTCTATTGGACAATGCGACATATTTTAGGAACGAACGTTTTAAAAGGGAATTAAGAGAGAGGGGCATCGATACAAAATTTATAAGCATCCGTCATCCACAGAGCAACCCATCGGAGCGTTTTATACAAGAAGTCACAAAATTTCTACGAATTGCCGCGGAAGAACATCATCGACATTGGGACAGAAAAGTGTTTGAGATCGAGACCTATTTGAATTGTGCTCCAAATACGGTTACCAAAGAGACGCCTTTATATATAATGAAAGGAACAATGCCTACAAGACCGTGGGAAGACACCGCCCCCAGACAATACGAAGAAGTGATCGAGTTGGTTCAAAGAAGATTGAGACGAAGTGGAGAGAAATATCTCCAAAGACAAGAGAGAACCCGAAGAAGAAGGCCGATCAAATTCCAGAAAGGAGATAAAGTCTTAGTGAAGGCACTGAGGGTGTCGAATTTACAAAATGGTATTTGTGCTAAATTGATGCCGATATTTGAAGGTCCATATAGGGTCAATACGGAAAATGGGGTAAATAGTTATGAATTAGCGCACATAGAGACAGGAAATATACGGGGTATTTTTAACATTCACGACATCTATCAATATCATGAATAGATTTTAATAACATAGTGAAATAATTTGATCCTAGAAAACTTTTGTCATTTTTAAAATTTAACAAAGAGTTTTCGGCAGATCAAATGGCGGGGATTTGTTATGATATGTAAAATCGAGAAAAATATTGGTTTGTTTAAAAATATTTCAAAATTCAATAACATTAAAATAATTCAGATAAGTAGGATAATATCCAACAAACATTTCGAAGAAGGAGAGTTATTAATTTCTTGAATTACCTGTACCAAACAAAAAGTAAGCTTTGCATAAATTATTTCTTTGTTATACTTGAGTGACCCGCATAATTTTAAGTGAAAACAAAAAGACAATTGAACGGGGTTTTCCAAAATACATTAATGCAGTGATTAGGGACAAATAGAAGAGATTTTAGATAGAGGTTTTTGTTAGTTTTTAAGAATTATAGAAAATATTATTTGTAAATAAGTTTTAGGAAATTTTATAATTATAGGTAAAAATTTGTTTGTTATCGAAATTAAAAAATGGGGGAATTGTGACGAGTTTTGATTGGCGGAGATTGAAAAAGGTGGGATAATTATGTAGGAAAAAGTTTAGCGAGATTGAGGAGAGAGAAAAGGGAATCAGTTGATTTTCCAATTCTGTAAGACAAACAGGGATTGTTCTTTGGTGGTTCCCAAGAAGTAGCAAGCAGTAGTGTTGAATGTTATTGTAAGTCATATTTTCCTACTTATATTCCAAGAGTCACTGTTCAGGCCAACGAGAGATTCAGTTTATCGTAAAGAGAAGATATTCCAACAGTCAATTTTTCACTCGGGCCAACGAGAGATTCAGTTTATCGAGAGGAGAAAGGCTGTCATAATTTGAATGATTGTTGCTTTTGAAGGAGATCATTAAGGACGATATACTTGCAACAATCTGTTGTAAGATTGCTGATTACATAGGGAGCGGTTGAGAGGAGATAATACAGTCTACAAGGAACAAGGATTTGGACCACTCATCATCAGAGAGAGATATTTTTGTTTTCTGCAGTTTTTTTTCTTTTATTGATAACACAATTTTTACACGTAATTTAGAAAGGATATAAATATTTTGATTAGGAGAGTTAGAATAGTTTGGGATTTTGAGATTTCAATTAATATTGTTTGTACCATTAATTTTGATTGTTCACGTACGGAGAACAAAATTTTGAGAATCCTTATATGAGATTTGTTTATTGAAAACTTTTGAGTGTAAATTATTTCATTATTTTTATTTTAATATATAGTGTTAGATCATATGTGTTTTTTATTATTCCGGTATTCTCTGGACCTTACCTTTCACATGTAATAGCATAGATATTGAAGCACGAATTTAACCCTGAGATAAAAGAATTAAAAATTGTGATAGAGTCATAATCATATCATTTAAATAATTTTAATTAATCAAAAAAATTAATTAGCTAATTATTGCTTGGCGCACCAAGACTTTAAATATCACAATAATATATATATAAAACCTAAAACTAAGATTAATACTATTACACGAATTAATATTAAACTAAACAGACTTCTGGGTCAAACCGCATCGATTATCACTGCTCCAAGCTTTCGACATCCTATCTGATGTAAGGGGCTTCAGGGCTTCCGAGTTCTCTCTCTTCTGAGCCCCCAGACTTCCGAGCCTTTGTAGTCTATAGTATCCCTTGTCAGGATTGTAAATTATCCTACATTGGACAAACTGGTCGTTCCTTAAAAGGACGCCTCATTTTTCACCCAAATGATATCAATTGTTCCAAACACACGTGTGCCTCATAAACACTCGTCTTATCAACAAACCATCAGGCTGATTTTGAGAGTACAGAGATTTTTACCACTGAAAATAATTATTTCAAAAGAATTTTCCTTGAGATGTCTCACATTCTTAAACAGCCTTCAACTATGAATAGGCGTAATCATATTGACTATCTCAGGGAAATTTATCATTTATCCACTTTGCACAACAAGTAGAAGTCGAGTTTTCCCTCTTCTCTTCTGTTTTTTTTTTCTGGGTTCGGGGACTTTGCTTTGTGAGTTAGTTGCTCCCTTTTTCCGCTCCACTTCCCCTTGTTTCATAATTGTTGTGGGTAAATAATACTTGAAATCATCCTATCTTTAGCGGCCAGATTGGTTTTCTTTATCTCAACGGTCTATTGTTTTGGAATAATCACCTTATACTGCACACTCATGGCTGCAAAATATTCGAGACTGGATAAACATGACTGTAGACGAATAATTCCACGTTGCAAAAGACAGAGAAACTTTTAGAAACGTGGTCGCCAACCTCCGTTAATGGAGACGGCATAGGAAGAAGCAGACCTTATACTACCTAGCATTTTGTTTGTAGTTATAATACCATTCTTTTCTTATTAGAATGCTTTCAAAACTGAGAGTAGTCTCATTTCCTTATGCCAGATAGCATGCAAGACATTTTTGTTGTTTGGATTAGCATAGTATCTAAATTTATGAATTGTTTCACACTTCATGTAGGTGTTTCACAGTCTTTAATTTGTAAACATTCTAGTGATTTTAGATAATCACTAGTTTGATGACATCTTTTAATATAAAAGACCATATAAATTATATAAATTTTCAATATTTTTTTTTTAGTTGGATGTAATGTTTTATTAATTTAAAACCTTTATAAAATTTGAGTTTATTTGCGGCAAAATACAAAAATTGCATACGAACTCTTTACCTTTAAAACGCATCCTGAGTTTTGTCGATCGTATACTTGAATCAAAAGATATCGAATTTTTACCGTCGAGCTGATATAAATTTTATTCAACATTGATTTCACGCGCGTAATTGACATGCAAAATCGACTGTCGCTTCAAGCGTTGTGTCTAAGAGAACGGTTTATTCTACACAAAAAATGCTTATAAAAATTTTTATTTAAAATTATGTCAGCCACATTTTTTATTTTAAATATTTTTTTCTGTGGAGTACTGATTCTTGGTAAATCAAATCTTATGCGTTTTTACCCCTGTACGAGAGGGGGTTTAGGGCCCGGGTGTAAAAGTGGTAAACTTTTTGCATCTTTTTTGAGGTCCCAAAATTAATACTCTCAGCGAAATTCAGCCTGGTCGTATGATTTTTAGGGGTTTGGTGGTATTTTCGTCTCTGACTATACAAGTCGATAGTGAAAAACATATTTTTCTAAAATAATGAATTACATACAGAGTGTCCTATTGGAAAAAAAGGAATTATAGTCCGACAATTTTCAATTAAAGGTGACTAATCTACCAATTGAACTAAGAGTCAATGGCAACCATGGTAAATGTCAAAAGTAAATTATTACCGGGGTCATTTTTATTGTGTATGATTTGCGCATGTAAATAAGTAAAAAAGTAAGATTAGTTCCATAAAATTTGCCCCCGTAACAATATAAATTGGTGCGATTCACGAGCGCATAGTTAGCATAAGTTCATTGAATAGTTTGAAACATCGATAAACTTATCAACATTTCGCTGGTCTATATAATATTTACGTTTTTAGAAAGACTGGGAAGGAGAGAAATATGATATTTTACATAGTTTTTTCGTTCCACATTATCTATGTGCATATACGTAGTGTGGTCTATTTCTTGAGAATATATTTATTAAATAGACTTTTTTTATTAAGTTTAAAATAGTTTTGAGGTAAGTAAAGTAAATTTGAGATTAGTTTATTCTTTTTATAGTATTAACCCATTAACTGACGATACAATAAACAAAAAGAAATTGGACAATTAATTTATTAGATTGGATAAAAAACACATAAATTAAGACTAATTTACAACCAAAAAGACTTATTTTTCTTATTTTCAAGGAAAAACGGTACAATTTTTAATAAAGGAACATATTGTATCTTAAATGTACATTAAATTTTAAGGTGAAAATTTTCAAAACATTCGGGGGTGTAGATACACTCTACACATTTTACATAAATAAATAGTATTACTTTTGCACATACGACATTTTTGCACTATCGTCTCTTTTTGTAATGTGGCCAATATTGTCGAATTTGGTTTCATCTGGTAAAGCAAATTTAGATTGACATACATATACTAAGATTGACATGATGTAGCGGTTTCTTCACTATTATAAATTATAAATATAAATCTATGTCAGCTCATACTTTCTCTTATAATGTGCACTTCTGTATCCTCAATCTTCGACCAATACATATCAACTTGAAGCAGAGTGTAAACCAGATAATATACATATGCCAATAATTTTTTTTAAATCTTTGTCATTCATTTACAAATCATGACGGTTATTCTGCGATGCATAAATATTTGTAAAATATAGAATGCTCTCAACTACTTGTTTATCAAAATAGTGGAAAAAATTCAATATATGACTGGCCTCCATGGTTGGCTCTTATATTGTCTAAATATCAATGTTGTCAACACCACAATGATGTTGAATTACTACTGAGTACAAAGGAGTATCTGTTCAGGAGATCAAAGGAGTATTGGAGATCAATGTCTTTCACATCGGAAACTTCATCTTATTCCGGCGGCAAATAAACCACATTAAGTGAGGCATGCATTACTATATACACGCATTTACATGATAATAGTTTAGGTTACTTCATTTTAATTTATATGGAATATAAAACAAATAAACACAAGGAAACTTTTAAATGAAGTTAAAAAAATAACTATACTGTTTACAGCACACAACAATTCATTTATTTTGCAAAGTTTTCTGTTTTTTGAAGTACTGTATTAGGTACTCTAAAATAACAATAAAATTTACCTTCATTTTGTTAGACAACTATAAGATACCTGTTAAAAGTCACATGATAATTTATTAATTATATCGGTCTTAGATTTAATTTTTACCCAATTATTTATGTGTGTAAGTAAATAATTAAATTTTGTTTTGGTACGCATCTACAAAATTGATAAATGATATAAATATGATGAAATACGATTTTGTTGCTAAGTTATCGTTAAGTGCTTCGTGAAGTGCGATGATACCAATTGATCACCTTCAATTAAAAATTGTTTTATTATAGGCACAAATTTAGGATGCCGTATTTATGCAAATTTCGACAGCACTCTGAATAATGAAAGGCAACTTAACACTAATGTTGTATCTGGTTAATAAGTTCATAAGGAACTTAAACTTTTACTCAAATTACATTGAAGGATATTGAACTTTATATACATGGTAAAAAAGTGTAATCTCTATATAAAAACCATTATAACTTAAAAACGGTTCATCAGGGAAGTATTAACAAAAAAAGGTTCAGAATAACCTAAATATTTTCAAAATTAAAAAATATATAGTGTCTTATATAGAAAATATATCAAAAATATATAGAAAATTCTTCTTCTTCTCATGGCGCCATCTCCTTTCGAAGGTTGGCGATTAAAATAGCAATTGTAGTTTTGGAAACTGCTGCGCGAAAGATCTCTGCAGATGAGCGGTCGAACCATCTCCTCAGGTCTTTCAGCCACAAGTTCTGGCGTCTTCCTACTGATCTTTTGCCCTGTACTTTTCCTTCCAGTATAACTTGAAGTAATTCGTATCTTTCGCCTCTCAACACATGACCCAAGCATTGCATTTTCCTCTCTTTGATTATTCTTAGTAATCCTTTTTGTTTACACATGCGACGAAGTACCTCAACATTAGTAACTCTTTATACCTATGGAATTCTCAGTAAGTAGAAAATAGATGAAAATATTTTCATTGAACAATTCACTCTTCTAAACCCCTTCATTTTAATTTTCATGATTCAGTTACCTACCTTTAGTTCTCAAGAAATTTCTAATTGGCCGTTTATCTGCCGCACCCTGTATAAGCTACTCTGGCGCTATATGATAGAAGAATGTACCTTTTTTGTCAATATCATCCATATTATCTGTGTTAAAGAGAATGTAGAAAAATTGGTACATTTGTATCAAATCAGGGTTATAATAATTTTTTTATTAAATGTAAATCGTAAAAATGTGAATACATGAATTATGGTATTCTATGATTATAGCTTTTAATATAATGTAATGCATACGGTTAGTTTTAAGTAAGCGTTTGAAGTTTGAAGTGAACGAGAATGCACAAAAGGAGTTAAAAATCTCCCAAGTTCGCTGTCGGTCGACTAAAACTACTCCATTATTGTGTAGAACTGAAAACAGCGAATGCAAAGAGCTACACTAACGTTGTTTAAATACCGCAAATGCTTACTTTGCATGTAAACAATTAAATCTGTTTCAACCATTATAAATGAAGCATTCTCAAGACGGCCTGGCCACATTCCTTACTCAAAAGGATTCCCAGGGCCGCCCAGGACCTATATGACCAGCAGTTGACTTAATCCCGCATATTTTGAGAATAAGGGCCATTACGTGGTTGTATTTAACAAGAATATGTACGAGACGACAGCTGAGAAATTACGAGACAAAAACATTTCAACTTAATGTTGTCGCTGTCTTATGGCGTCTGAAACAGAGAAATGTCTTGTTTTAGCTCCTAACATGTTTTAATTGTGTTAAAAATAGACGACTGGGAATTTGTATAATACAATCTAAAATACTTTAAAATATTGTTTATATGGAGGAGAAGATTTTATTGGTGAAGATTCCGAACCAGTTAGTTTCGAAGATTTCGATCTCTGCTCACAATAATGGGAATTATGTGGTTGTTGAATTTAACTTTAAGCAAAAACATACTATGTAGGCAAAGTCTTGTCCCAAATAAAAAAGAATGATTTTGAAATATCGTTTTTAAGAAAAAGCGCTAAATCTGAAAACAGGTTCTTTTTTCCAATTGTCCCAGATGTCTCATATGTATTAAAAAGAGACATTAAAATGATTTTGCCGCAAAAATTACTAAATGTCTCATTTTAACAATGAGACATTTAGTAATTTTTAGTTTTATTATTTTTGAGTAGTTAACTTTAGTTTTTATCATAAATATAGAAGGTATTAGTAGAAGTAAGCGTGAGTACCTTCAAAAGGTTCTCATCGAAAATAATATCGACGTGGTCGCAATTCAGGAAACACATGTAAAAAACGAAGAACAAATTCTCGCTAGAGGAAGAATTCATGGCTATGATTTATTGGGTGCAACTTACCATCCAGCTTATGGAGTAGCAACCTATGTTCGAAACAAAATAGAAAATGCACACGTATGTTCTACATCAGACATAAATAACATTCATACGGTTACCATACAAATTGGCGAAATTACTATCAGCAATATTTATAAACCCCCGGCAGACCTGTGGCCTCCGCATTTTATTCACGCCCACCCACACCCCTCAGTTTATGTGGGAGATTTCAACAGTCACCATGAACTCTGGAAGTATAGGCAAAGTGATCAAAACGGCGAGGCTTTGCTAAACTGGAGCGAAGAGGTTGACACTTATTTAGTCTTTGACGCTAAAGATCAGGAAACTTTTCGATCTGCAGCCTGGAAACGAGAATACAACCCAGACCTATGCTTTAACTCCACAAATGAAAACAATCAACCCCTGGCAACTTCACGTACAGTACTCCCAGATTTTTCACATAGCCAACATAGACCAGTTGTAATAGAAGTTGGCATCAAAATACCAATAATAACATCTTTTCCTTGACCTAGGTGGAACTTTAAAAAAGCAGACTGGACAACTTTTACTGAGAGATTGGACAAATGTTTGGGATGGATAACCCCAACACGTGAAAACTACATGAGATTTGTTGGCGCGCTCATCTCTACAGCGAAGAAAACTATACCCAGGGGATATCGTAAAGAGTATGTCCCAGGATGGGATGAAAAATGTGAGAAATTATATCAAGAATACAACGAAAGCCAAGACCGAGAAATTGCGGACGAACTACTGCACAGTTTGGATGCAGCCAGACGACAAAAATGGATGGAAACTGTGGAAAAACTAGACTTTAGTAAATCAAGCAGAAAAGCATGGTCCTTACTTAGAAAACTTGGTAGTAGCAGACACACAACTAGAGATAAAGTACCAATAGTTCCCAACAGAGTGCCCTCCCACATTGTAGCTACCTCAAGAGCACCTAGAGATCGTGACCACACCACCAAAGTAAAGCAAGAACTAAAAATACTGAAGTCTGAATGCTCCAGAATTCATCCAGAATTTTTACTCCACTGTGGCAAATATGCTAGAAAATGGCTGGTTGATTTCTATACAGATATGATAAAATCAGGGGAAATCCCCCACTCACTAAAAAGGGCCTCCATTATAGCCATATTAAAACCGGGAAAGGCAAATGATCAGCCTCAAAACTACCGACCGATTGCACTGCTGAGCTGTGTCTATAAACTGTTGGAACGATTAATCTACAACAGAATTAGTAATAACATATTTGAATTGATACCTATTGAGCAAGCAGGGTTCAGACCTAACCGCAGCTGCACAGTCAGATCCTATCCCTAACAACACATATTGAAGCAGGTTTTCAAAGAAAGCAAAAAACATCCGTTGCTTTCATTGACCTATTAGCTGCATACGACACCGTCTGGAGACAAGGACTAATCTGCAAACTAATCCGTGCCATTCCGTGTCAAAAGATAACTAGACTCATTGATAGCATACTCACCGACAGACCTTTCCAAGTCACAATGGGCAACTCAAAAAGTGTCCATATGAAGCTCAGCAATGGACTGCCACAGGGATCTGTTTTGGCACTCTTACTGTTTAATTTATACATCGCGGACCTACCTAGGACAAATTTGCAGAAATTTGGCTACGCTGACGACTGGGCCATTGCAGCAAGACATAATAACATGGCAGTTACAAAAACAATACTAACGGATGACCTTGCCATTATGGGAGAATACTTTCGCAAATGGAGGCTACGGCCTAATGCGACGAAAACCGAAGTGTGCTGTTTCCATCTAAGTAATGCCCAAGCCAACAAAAAACTGTCCGTTCACTTTGAAGACAGACTACTAACTCATAACTCAACACCAAAATATCTTGGAGTGACTCTTGACAGAACTTTAAGTTTTAAAGAACACCTACAAAGAACGGCAGCAAAACTGAAAACGCGAAATAATATAATCCAAAAGCTATGTGGTACCACATGGGGGTCCTCAGCCTCCGTACTCAGATCATCTGCTATCGGACTTGTGTACTCGACAGCTAAATATGCTTCCCCAGTATGGCTCAATAGCAAACACACGAAGATTATTGACACCCAATTAAACCAGACAATGCGAATGATTTCAGGTACAATTAGACCAACACCCAACTATTGGCTTCCCATCCTGAGTCACATTCCATCGCCGAAACTACGAAGAAGTAACTCTCTTCTCAGAGAATATCGAAAAATCCAGTCTAACCATCAACTACCCATCCACCATGATAGGCGTAATATCGAAATGAACAGACTGCGCTCCAGATATCCTGTCATGTTAAGGGCCACCTCCTTACATCAGGAACATTTCGACCTCACCAACGCTTGGAGAAGACTCACCACAGGAAGCACAGCAAATGGCCTGTATCGAACAGAAACCGCCAGGCTTTGAACTGACCCGGAGTACAACGATGGACAACGCTAAACAGAATAAGAACAAGAAGCGGTAGATGTGCTGACAGCTTACATAAATGGGGAAAAGCCCTTACTCCGGAGTGTGACTGTGGTGCGCAACGACAAACCATCCGTCACATTGTTGAAGAATGCCCCCGAAGGCGCTTCCCTGGAGTTTTTGACGAGTTTCTGAATGCGACCGAAAATGTTTTAGACTATATTAATGCATTAGATGTTCGTTTGTAATACTCCATGTAATGTTTTATATTTCTTTTTAAATATGTGTTCTTATTGTATGCCATACGATAAATAAAAAAAAATAAAATCATAAAACTACATGATTTTTCAGTTCTTATTTATATACCAAATATAGAAGTACAATATTTGATATATAAACAAAGAAGTTTAAAGTAGCATTCAATAAAAAAAGTTATTGTCATTGAAAGTTTTGCGTCTCAGTGATCCGACCGCTCCCCTACTTAGAGTAAATATATGATGACTAGAAACGAATTGATCGAGAGTAGTGAATCGATGTGAAGACCACTATAGAGAAAAAAGTAAAATACAAAGATTCGCTTCAAAAAATCCCACGTACATAAAAAAATACATAATTTGTTATAAAATATTTTCTACTAATGTAAGAGAAAACGGTTCCCACTCCAAAATCTGATTATTAGTCTCCTATAAAAGAAATGTCCTCTAACGCTTGACAGTTGTCGTGACCAAATAATAGAGTTAATTAAAATTTAGGAAGCAGTGTCTTCCGTGTTTTCTTTACATTTTTTGATCTATATCTCTATTACGTTCTATTTTCTACTATCATTTTTTTTTTTCCAAAAATAATATCTAATGGATCCTTTTAAGTGATACTCAAAATTACGTAATTTTATTTACCTTTCTACCTCTTAACTGGTATACACATACGACAGTTTCGGCTCTTTTATTTCTTTGGCAATTTTATGGTTCGAAATAAGTAAATATTTATATCTCAATAAAAGTATATGGCACGCAGGAGTGCTGTAAACGTTCAAGTTGTCATAAATACAGAAAATTCATTGGATACTTAGTTTTATTTCGTATAAACTTCTTTATGTACCAGGTAAATATAAATAAATTTCATGGTGGTTTCAGCATATACTTTGAGGCCGTTTTTATGTACTTGTATTAGTGGTGTCCGAAAAAGTATACTCAGTTTTAATAATAAAAAAGTTGTGAGTGTTCTAGAAATTTATCAAAACACATTTTTGAAAAGCTATAATTTATTTAACAAAAAAATGTGCTATGAAAATTAAATGGAGAAATTTAAAATGTACGTATTACACAGCTCACCAGGGGAGGGTAAAAATCATCACAGTTCCACTGGATTACCGTGAAGATCAAGTGATAATAATAATGTTTATATTAATGGAATGATTTTTAGGACATTTCAGCTGCATCAGAATTGTAGTCAACATCGCTGGGTTCTTGCGAGATAATTAAGCCAAACTAGTTTTCGGTTCCGTCTAAATCAATGTTTAATTTATGAAGATGTTTTAATAAGCTGGGTATTACGTTCTTCATAGATCTTTCTGTAAAAATTGGATGTAGCAGTTGTAAATTGGAAACCAGTTTTGTGACATTATTTGTGAATTGTATGGCTTCGGAATATGGGTTACTACAACCGAACGTATTTGCTATAAATGCGATCAAAAAAGAATGCAAAACTTCTCGGGAGATTGATGGTACATATCTTTAATAGACTGTTTTGCAATTTCAGTGAGGGTGTTCTGCTAGGAAGAGCTCACCTTACGTTTCTGTTTTGGTTTTTTGGTATTTATTTTAGCAGGAGGCATCATATAAGAACGGTATTCGGTAATTTGCTGATTGCTTGTTATCTGTATACTAGTGTCTTTGAGTATTGTTAATTGTTCGGTTGTTATTATAGTAGCTTATGGAGGGTTTGGACAGTTTGAGGCAATGTGGCTGGTCTGCTTGCAGATAAAGCATTCCATTTTGTCCGTCTATAAATCTTATTGTTCTAAACAAAAGGTTTGGAGTTTGAGATTGTCTTGGGAAGTGAAGATATATACCTGTCGCTTAAAACTTAAAATATGCGAATATTTGTCACTGGGTATTCCTGTTCTTAGAAATGAAACTGCAGATGTGAGTAAAAAGCCAAGATTTTTGATAGACTTCTCTACAACATCGTGTGGAATAAAAGGTGAAATGTTTGAGATTATTATTCTTTATAAATTAATATATATATATATATATATATATATATATATATATATATATATATATATATATATATATATATATATATATATCTAAAGTATTCAACTAGTGAATTCAGAGGTTTAATCGGTCATTCAGGTTGGCAAATAAAAAAAGAAGTCAACTACTTCATAAGTTTATCAAAGACGTTTCGCTTTATATTTCTAAAGCTTCATCAGTTCTAACTCAATATGTAGTATATTATCGATGTTATCATATATCTACTGTACACTTTACTCATTATTTAAAACTAACTTAACCAAAAAAGTAAAAACAAAAAACAAAAAACAACACACAAACTTTGCCGAAAATAATGTTCATATTCGTAGATATGAATATTTAAAAAATTTTAAACGAACATTTGGCTTCATTTAGATGGTTCTCCGCTGAAGACCAACAAAGTTCTGGTGCAGAACTTAATTTTAATTTGTATGGTCCAGTTCGCAATTCATTTAGCTTTGCCCTGTTTAATTTATTACCATTTTCTACATATACTTGGTCTCCAGCATTGAGTTGTAGGTCTTTTCGATGTGCATCAAATCTTCCTTTGTTGTATTCATGTGATTTTATTGTATATTTCAATGCCAATTGTCTATCTCTACTTAATTTTTCTTGTGTGATTGTAGGTCTTGTTTTATCAGGTAGTATGTTTATGTATTCACCTTCTAGTAGATATTTTGGGAAAAACTTTGTTATCGTATGATCTGTTTTATTGTAGGCTTTTACACATTTTTTTGTTTCATTTATTTTACATCTTATTTTGTTTATGAGCGTTTGGTTTACTCTTTCATTCAGCCCATTAGAAAATGGTGCATCAACGGCAGTGAATACCAGTTTTGTATTATTATGCTTAAGAAAATGTTTATATTCTTTTGAGTTCATTCCAGGGTATTGATCTGTCAACATCATGTCCACTTGGTAATTGTCTGTTATCATTTTTGCTAAGTCCATTGCACTTTGATTCTTAGATGTTAAAATATAAACGTACCTTGTAAAATAATCAATTAATATATGGAGGTACTTCTTTGTTGACCTATCTACCAAATCCTCAAACCGTGTCTATAGAAACTATTTCAAATGATCGTTTTGCTGGACCTAAATGTGACATCCATCCATATTTTGGTTTTCTTCTTGCTTTATTTTTCAAACAAATTTCACAGTTATTGAATACATATTTTTTTATGTTTTTAACAAGTTTTTTGCTGTATAAAATGGAGATATTTTGTTTATCATCTGTGTTTGTCCTAAATGGCAGTAGGTATCATGTGTCTTTATATTAGATCTATATTAAATTTTTCTGATATTAAGATTTTCTCTCTTTTTTTTTTATTTTTCTATAATAGATTCCATTCTTAAAGTCAAATTACTATTGTGTAAATTTATTTGATCTTGTTTTATCTCTGTAACATCTATTATGTTAATTTTTCTTATTAATTCACTCATTTGTAAATCACTATAATAGTGGTATACAAACTTAATAAAATCGATAAAGTTTTCCTCTGGTTCTAATACCGGATTTCTGCTCAGCCAGTCCGCTTCTTAGTTTGTTGCCCCTGTTGCCTTGTAGATTATATTTAACCCTAAAGTTGATTTGTGATATCTTCCAAGGGTTTATGGCCAGAATGCACCTTAAATTCTTTGCTCATTAGCCAATGTTGCCAATATTTTACTGCTTCTTTTATGGCTAAGCATTCGAGATATACTTCTTTTTTCTTCTTTTGTGCTTCTGTTAACTTTTTTTGAAAAATAGGCCACTGGTCTACTATTACCATTTTCATCGTTCTGTTTTAGTATAGCTCTTACACCAATCTT
The DNA here is from genome assembly GCF_040954645.1 of Diabrotica undecimpunctata. Lineage (NCBI taxonomy): Eukaryota > Metazoa > Arthropoda > Insecta > Coleoptera > Chrysomelidae > Diabrotica > Diabrotica undecimpunctata. Next base: position 105,120,248 of record NC_092811.1, read on the forward strand.
GCATGCATTTGTGTAGATTTGAATTGGAACATTTGGGTCAAATATATTCAGAATTGGTTGTGACCACAACCAAGTTTTTATCTTATCAAAGGCTTCTTGACAATCTTTTGTCCAAATGAACTTAATATCTTTCCTTAATAATTTCTACAGCATTCCGGGAACAAAAATAAATTGATTGAATCCAACTTACCTTAGTACAAAAGTGTACACAAAAAAAGTTACAGCCCTTTGAAGTTACAAAATAAAAATTGTTTTTTTGCAGTATCTCCTAAACTACTTAATATTTTGTAATAAAAATGGACACGTTACGTTCTTGTTCTAAAAGCATTTTTCATACAAAAGAAACAACAAAATGTAAGCGCATAAAAACATTTTAAGGGGGGTGTGCAGCCCTAAGTCCCCCCAAACTTTTGAGTACGTTTAACTCAAATGCATTTTGTGACATCATTAGTTTAACACATTATTATTAAAACTTTTTTGCCTCTTATCACTTTTTCGAAAAACTAGTTTTTTTAGTTTCTACGGATACAATAATTACAAACAGTTCCATCAATAATAGTCAATAATTTGAAGCTATCATTTATTGTGTAAATAAGATTAATTAATAAATAAAAATTTTGATATTACAATGGCCTACACATTTCAGGAAATGTCAGATATGCATTTAACTTTGGGTAAGTGTGGGACCAGATTAAATTATAATTTCAATAAACTATCGGGAATATCGTAGGTGAATGTCAAGGAAATAGTGCAGCCGCAAGGCGTTTTGCAGTAAAATACCCCAATAGAAATACACCGATAGACGATTATTTCTGACCATTGATCGTCGTTTACGGGAAACGGGTACATTCCAATCGCAAGTTGCTGGCAATAGTGGTCGTCCAATAATGGATGCAACTAATGAAGACATTTTAGAAATCATTGAAGAAGTCCCTGGAACAAGTACAAGGGTAATAGCTGCTCAACTAAATGTTTCTCACGTAAAGGTTTGGAGAAGTTTGAAGGATCAGCTGCTTAAACCCTATCACTTAACAACGGTTCAGGAGCTATTGGTTAAAGATTATCCTAAAAGGATTGGATTTTGCGATTGGTTGTTAATGGAAAACACTCGAAATGTTAATTTTATTAGAAATATGTTGTTTACCGACGAGGCTACCTTCAGTAGAAATGGAATAACAAACCATCATAACGAGCACATTTGGGACGACGAAAATCCTCACGCCAAAAAAACGACTTATCACCAAAGGACTTTCAAAGTTAATGTTTGGGCAGAAATTGTGGATAACAATCTAATAGGCCCAGTATTTCTTCCCAACAATTTAAATGGTGATAATTATTTGCAGTTCTTGGCAAACGATTTACAAGAGTATTTGGAAGAAGTGAATATTGCAATAAGGCAAAATATGTGGTTTCTATAAGATGTCGCTCCACCGCATTACAGTAATGAAGTCCAGGAATACCTTTGCAGGTAGTATCCTGGTCGGTGGATTGGAAGGGGTCGTGACGCACCTATTTCTTGGCCACCCAGAAGTCTAGGTCTTAACCCCATGGACTTTTGCTTTTGGGAGTTTATGAAAGAGAAAGTGTATTCTGTAACAATAGAAGATGAACAACAATTGAGGGTTAGAATAATGAATAATTGAAGCTGCAAATTGAGAATATTATAATATCATCATTAAATTTTATTGCAAAATCTGGCATTTTATATTCTCTTATTATATTAGTCGGTATTCTTTGGCTGGTGATCCAAATAGTAGACAGGTCCAATGAAAGTGTCCCTCTTGTGTTACAAACTCTGTTTTACGTTTATTTTCAATTTTCATTGGAATTGACCAGAATGCTGAATATCTAATATTGTAAAGTAATTATAATTTAATGTTTTTATTATTAAATCTTCTATCAGTGGAACATGCTGTGATTGAGGTGTGACTATTTTGTTGAGTTTTCTAAAGTCTCTACACAATCTTGATTTTTGTTCCTCTTCTTTTTTATATGCCCATGTGACGGGAACAAAAAAAGGGCTATATGACTCTTTAACTCAGACCTTTTTCCAATAATTTTGCTACTTGATTTTCTATCTCTTTTCTATCCTCCATTGTGCATCTATAGGAGCGTTATAAAAAATTTTAAACTGAAATAAAATGCAAAATGACGATTTTCAAGGCTTAAAAACAAGTGAAAAATATTATTTTTAAAATCAACAATACTATACTAACAAGTATATTAATAACGGCGGGCGCTCATTTGTACATGAGAATTCAAACCAGCAAAAATTTGTGTCATAAATCTTGTTTCTCTCTCTTATACACGCCGAAGCCCTAGCGCCCGTCCTGTCATAAAGGCTGCATTGACAAATAAAAAACAGTACTTTAAAATAAAATAAGCCCAAAATACTTATCTTAAATTGATATAACAAGGTTTGAACTTGAACATAATGACGGTATTAGATATTTGTTTCGATACAGGGCAGCGGCAAGCCGCCTATACGTATTTCGGCCTCTTTAGGTCTCCTCAGAGCGGAATACCCACTGCTCTGAATCGAAACGAAACAAAATCTATCACGTCGTAGACCAATAGTTCGAATTCAACCGAATTCAAATTTTTACCACTGTGCCTTCTAAAACTTGCAAAGCAAACAGCTTGATAAATTACTCGGCAAGGGAATCTAAAAATTGCATTCCACCTGCCGTTCATCATGGTCAAAATTCGTAGTGAATTCAGTTTCTGGTATTCCAAACGGAGTAAAAAAATAAAACATAATGACAGTATTAGATTTTTGTTTCGATACAGGGCAGCGGCAAGCCGCTTATACGTATTTCGACCTTTTTAGGTCTTCTCAGAGCTTCTCTTGCCGCTGCCCTGTATCGAAAGTGAATTTGAATCCTTGAAAAATAATATTGAAAAATAATATTTTTTACTTGTGTTTTTAAGCCTTGAAAATCGTAATTTTGTATTTTTTCAGTTTCCAATTATTTATAATTCAAAAACGATCAAGCTTACAAAAAAATTACTTATTTTGTCGACAAAATTGCTTGTAAAAATTTGTTTAAAAAAAATGTTTAAAAAAATTTGAACACTTTTTCGCTTGGGCGACCTTATTTGTGAGTATTCCATGAAAGTGATTGTACAAAAAAATGTATATTGTGCAAAAATGCACAAAAAACAACATTTTTCCGAACGAACCCGAGGTTTTCACTCTGTCTAAACAAGCATACCGATTTAAAGTTATTGTTATCTTTAAACTTTAAATTTCGAAGTGTTTGTACACCTTTCACCTAAAAAGAATTTATAAGGATTATTTTAATATGTAAAATTTGAACCTTCATTATGTAAGTATTTTATAAAACTTTTTATAGTAATCCTTCGGCAAACCTAAACTTTAAAGTGATATTGAACTTCACAACTATATTCGGGAATAATATACTCTCCTCAAATATTGACAGTAGCATCGACGATTTCCTGCTAAAATCAACAATGTGGCCATTGTGGGAAGGACCCGAAAACCCCAATAAAACTTACGATCGGAGAAAGAAGAAACCTTGTACGTTAGAATGTGACATGATTACCTGAACACAAACAAAACTCCATGCAAATGGCTATCAGACGAGTCCCCGATTTAATCTGCCATGCAAATATAGGTGTGCTTAATTACAGTCTGTAAGTAAAGTAAATATTCCTTTATCGTCTCGAACAGGCCGCAGCTTGTCCAACAGATAACCCCTGATGAATATGTAAGAGGGTCCTTGCAAAGGATGCACTCGTTCTCCTTTTCCGGTTATTACAGCTTAAGGAATATTTGCTCTCGTGTTGTTAGTCCCTTCATTGTCCCCCATTCCCTTACTTACTGCGCTAATCCACTTTTATTTTTATGCTTGTTGGGAGAAACCCAGATTTTTGTATGAAGTGAGGATATTCAAATGGATAATTTTCGTTTAAAATATTACCCCAATTTCATTCAGTGTTTCGACTAAGACCAATAGTTATATAAAGTGCAATGTGCTCCAGATTAAATTTTGTTTGTCAATGTAATCGCTTATTCATTATATTTACCACAAAATTGACTTTACAGGAAAATTATAAAGCCAGCTTATTAACTATGTAATTTTATTTGTAGGAAACATGAAAACGTTTCGACTAATCGTTCAATGGTAGTTTACTGCACGGGAATTAGTTAAATTAGGCCAGTAAAGAAAAATAAACAGCTAAAAAATCTGACACGTTTTTAAATGTTCTAAAAGCTATATGAGGGAAAGTTATTGAGAAATCCTTGAAGACGTACAACTTATTTTATTTTGTTTTTTTTTTAACAACCGCGACTGCTTTGCGCGACTCTATTAAAGCGTGACAGACGGAAGAAGAAAGAATGGATGTCTGATGAGATAATGGATATAATGGATGAAAGACGTAAATTCAAGAATAAAAACGCAGAAAAATACCAGCAGATCCACAAAATCATAAGAACAAAAATTCGAGAAGCCAAAGAAAAATGGTTTTTCAACGAATGCAGGGAAATAGAACAATACGAACGAAAATACGACAGTTACAATATGCACAAAAAAATAAAATCAATGACAAACAAGAGTAAATTCAATAAGTCACCCAACAGCATAAAAGATGGCAATGGAAATCTTATCTCGGAGCCATCAACGATCTTAGAAACATGGAAATCATAAATGGAAAAATTATTTGCATCTGACAGGACTGATGATCACCTATATGGAGAAGGAGAAACAGGACCTTCAATCCTTAAATCGGAGATAGAAGATGCCATTGCAGGACTAAAAAACAATAAGTCAGCAGGTCCGGACAATGTACTCTGCGAAATATTAAAGATCCTATGTAAATCAGATAAACAGTTCCTTGATAATCTAGTTGAACTTTATAACAACATATACAATAGCGGTAAAATCCCGGAGAACTGGCTGCAGTCAACATTTATTACAATCCCGAAGAAACCAAATGCCCAGATCTGTGATGACTACCGGCTTATAAGCTTGATCAATCATGTCACTAAAGCGTTCACTAAGATCATTCATAGAAGAATATATGATAAATGTGAGTCAAATATTGATAGATCGCAGTTTGGCTTTCGGAAAGCACTTGGAACTAGAGAAGCAATTTTCGCTCTTCAGGTGCTTATACAGCGGTGTAGAGACGTTGATAAGGACGTGTATTTGTGCTTTGTGGATTTTAGAAAAGCATTTGACAATGTCAATCATGAATAATTGATAGATATTGTGCGACAGACAGGTATTGACGACAAGGACTTTCGAATTGTGGCAAACCTATACTGGGGTCAAACAGCAAGAGCGAAAATTGGCAACGAACTCACTGAAAGTGTGCAGATCAAAAGAGGTGTCCGTCAGGGGTATATATTATCCCCACTCCTATTCAATATTTATTCCGAAGAAATATTTAACAAATGTATGGAACATTCAAATGAGGGCATAAAAATAAACGGCGAGTTAACGAACAATATAAGATATGCCGACGACACGGTGATCCTTGCCGGTACCATAGACGAATTACAGCAGGTAATGGAAAGAATTTATTCAGTTAGTGAGGAATACGGCCTGAGCCTCAACTTCAAGAGGACAAAGTGGATGCTGATAAGCAGGAAGCAACAGCCTGCTCGACAGTTACGGATAAGTAACATACTAATTGACCATGTAGAATCTTATGTGTACCTTGGCACTAACGGAAATGCAAAATGGTAACAGGCCACAGAAATTAAGGCGAGAATAGAACGAGCTAGAGCAGCATTTAGCAATATGAAAAAGCTCCTCATAAGCAGGGATTTGTCTCTTCCCCTTAAACTACGTCTAGTTAAATGCTACATTTTTCCGATCTTACTGTATGGTGTGGAGGCCTGGACGCTGACGGAGACGCTCACGAGAAAACTAGAAGCATTCGAAATGTGGGTGTACCGACGCATTCTTCTTATATTCTGGACCGAACATGTCACCAACATAGAGGTAATCCAAAGAATCGGAAAGGAGAAAGAAATCGTGAATACAATTAAACAAAGAAAGCTTGAATATCTGGGCCACATATTAAGACATGATAAGTACGGTCTACTGCAATTGATTGTCCAGGGAAAAATAGACAGTAAGCGAGGGCCAGGCAGGAGAAGACACTCATGGCTCCAAAATCTGAGGAAGTGGTTCGGGCTCACATCGGTCGAACTATTCAGAAGCGCCGCAAACAAGATCAGAATTGCCATGTTAATAGCCAACGTTCGCAACGGACAGGGCACTTGAAGAAGAAGAAGAACAACCATAAGAAGTGAAAAAATCATTCTTTGCGTATAACACGTTTCTTATATTTTAGATTTGCATATGTATCAAGACCGGTGTTAAATTTAGTAGATAATTTTGTACAATAGATTGTAAATATTATTCTGACCATATTCCTCTAATAGTGGAGTTAACTTTCGACGATGACGGTCAGACATCACCTAGTAAAGTTTTGCCACTGCTTCCTAAAATTATTTGGACCCAAACTGATTCGGAAAAATATGAAGAATGAATGTCTTGTGAAATTAATAGGGTAAATGAGTGGACTGATTAACCGGAGATTACTTAAGAGTTACTACAGCAATGTATAAAAAAATCAGCACACAAGGGAGAATGTAATCTTTTTAGGGCAAAGGAGGAGTGTAAACAAAGTTTGATGGTGAGTGCGGAAGAAAGAGGAAGAAAGTAATGTCATATCTCATAGTATCCAGGAAGATTAGCTCGACTTATGCAACGAACATTTATAGGGACGTTAAACAGCACCTTGGAGACTTGAAAAAGAAAGAATTTTATAATGCTGCATTAAGTTTAAGAAATACAAAATATTCAAAAGAATTTTGGGAGCCTGTTGGGCTATATAAGTTTGGAAATTCGGCCATTGCGGAAGGTGATACAGTTTATTGCAACATTTTGCAAGACATCTGACGAAAATAACGGCGGATCCTGTGTTGTATGCAGAATCGTTTATCCTCAATAAACATTTAGACCGGCCGTGTAGTATGGAAGAACTTCAAATAGCATTTGAGTGTTTAAAACCAAATAAAGCACCAGAAGTTGATAGAATTGCTGCTGAGTTCTACAAATTTCTTCCAGAAAACGAAGAAGTGCTTGTACTTGGGCTTGCTAATAATTTTTTTGCCGAACCAGACTCTTTTCAGGGTTTTTATGATGCAATAATTTTTCCTCTTTATAAGAAAGGAAACGTGCAAAGTGCAGAAAGTTATCGAGGTATTAGCTTGTTAAATGCAATAACCAAACTCATTGCGACATTCTTACCTCGTGGGTACAAAATAATAACATTTTAAATGAGTTCCAGGCAGAATATAGAACCAACTATTCAACTATAGACGACATTTTTATTCTTAAGAGTATTGTAAAAATCCAACATGCATGGGGAGTAAAAAATTTTTATAGATTTTTTGTGGACTTTTGCTGCTTTTGATTCAGTTGATCAGCTGGCCTTTTTTACAAGTCACATGGGATTATCTAGGAAAGTCAATTTGTTAAAAAGTATGTTCGCGAATACAAAATTGGTAGTCTGGTCAAAGGAAGGTCTATCTCAATGGTTTGTCTGTAATGTAGGAGTGAGACAGAGGTGTCTTTTAAGTCCCTTACTGTTTTCGCTTTTCTTGAATGATCTACATGAAGCACTGGGAGGCCGTTTGGAGATAAATGGTTTGATTATAAGACTTTTATTATATGCAGACGATTTGGTTTTGATGGCAATAAATCCGAAGGTGATACAGCAGATTATTAATGAGAAAAAATACTACAGGATGTGGAATCTAGAAATAAATTTAGATAAACCCAAAATTCTTGTATTCAGAAGAGGAGGTGGTGTGATCAAGGAATCTTGAAAACTGAATGATCGAGTATTAGAGGTAGTGAATAGCTATAATTATTTAGGAACAATAGTAACACCCAAGTAGTCGATTAAAACTTATCTAAAAAAGAGACAGAGTTTGATATAAAATATGTTGAAAAAATTCTAGGATATTCAAATGATAGGTTGCAAAATTTCTTTTAAAAGAAATGATGAGAGCAAGGTGTGGCTGATGGAAAGATTACATAATGATGGGAGAAAAATTTAGTATTAAGGTAAGGTGTGAATGGGAATGGAGAGATAGCTGGCCTAGTATGATTGAAGAGTATGATAAAAAAAAAAGAAGGAGAAGATACAGTGTCAAGCTGAGAATGGGGCTTTCGAATTAAATTTTTGTAGACTCTACAAAGAACTGCGGGAAGAAGAAGATGTGGAGTTCTATATTTGAATGATCGACATAGCAGAAATGATAAAAGAAGGTTTTGCTTAATGTGTAACAGGAAATAAAGGGACGATGTGATACATTTTTTTGGAAAATGTTCGGTGTTGAGACAGATTAGGTTAAAGTGGTTGAGTAGAAATGAACTTAGTAGAGTGTAAGTAGTTACTTTGATGAGACAGAGACGGGCTGAGTTAGCAGGTTATTGTAGGGAGGCATGGCCGTATAGGTATGAGTTAGTGAGCCTTTGTAATTAAAAAAATTTATTAAAATCCTTTATGAAAGGTATATAATTCAAAAACCCAATCGGGCTATATCACAACTGCGTTGTTATCATCAAGTTCCCGTAGACACTTTGTTTCAGGACCAGCAACTTCCTGTAGAGTCGTACGTTGCCATGTTATCAAATCCACTGGTAACTTTAACATCTTAACATATAAGATAGAATAATGTAAAATAAATTTAAGCCAATAACTTTTAAAGGGTTTTTACCCAGATATTTGGTGGCTCAAAACATGTACACCTAGACACTGATGATGAAATATGGATTCCGAAAACGTTTTGTTGTTGTGATATAGCCCGATTGGGTTTTTTAATTATATACCTTTTATTAAGGATTTTAATTAATTTTTTGTGATACATGGTGTAGAGCCAGCTACAGGAACTTAGTTTCCTTGTGGACTTTTTTAATTACTAAATAATCGATTAGCATGGTGTTATTTCAATAGAATGAAAATATTAAAATTAGCATTAATAATATGTTTGCGAATAACTATTATCTTTTTATCTGTCTTGTTATTATTATCTATTGATAAAAGATCTATTGACTATCTTGTTAATATTATTATACAAACAGCTTTCACTCCCTTTAACGTAGAAATTCACTCATTTTAAATGCATACTATATCTTACTGTTATACATTGTTATTGTTGTTTAGTCCAATGCGAAGTTTTACTCAGTAGGATATACAAATATACACATTAAGTTTTACCTATAATATTTATAGGAATATTTATTTAATTTATTATTTATTAATTTTAATGACCTTGTTAGATAGAATGAGCCTTAGTGTAATTTTTGTATATTAGAGAATAATATTTGTTTGCCAACTCTCCTGATGCCATGTGCTAAGGAAAACAAATGTAGCTAAAAGGGACTATTGTATTGTATTTTCTGTAATACCAAATAAAAAGGCATTATTGATTGATTGATTAATATATTTTATAGAAGAATTGTTCAAATTAAAGGTTTAGATCATAAAAAGTTTTATAGTTTGCGAATTTCTAAATTAAAATATAATTAATCGATTGAAATAATTGCAAAAGACCCTTATTCTTGCAGTAATTTAAAATGTTAATAATTTTTTTAATAATGACAAGTAATATTGTAACAATATAAACGTCACATCTTTATTAATTTATATTTAAATAATTATTTTATTTTAATTTCTTTATTAATTTATTAATTCCTTTAACTTCAGTTTCGTTTTTACCATTTTTTCTTAAAAAAAGTAGTTCTTCTCTTTCTTTTCGGTAGAATAAATCGCTCTCTTTCTCTTTCTTTCCGCTGGAATAAATATTTGCCTTCTCTCTGTCCGGTAGACTAAATAATCTGTTCTATGTTGACAAAAGAGTTGACATACGTCCTATGTCATCTGTGCTAATTTCATTTTAGTCTCTCTACTGTCTGTCAATCAACTTTTCTAAACGTAGTGGGATTATTTTTTTTTCTGTAATTAAAATTTATAAAAGAAGGTAGGAATTACTATAAGTTTCATTTGATGGTCTGCAGAATTCTGTTGAGTTTATTGGCATTATTGGAGAATATATTGGCTGTATTAAAACATTTTATTGGAGAATTTATGGAATAACTGCAACTGTCAGGAGAACCTAACCACCTAATTGGGGAGCATTCCATAGAGAGCTGTTTTCAGTCCACTTCTTTTTAATCTGTACACATGATTTGCACAATTGTTTCAATTTCTAAGAAAAAAGATAATTAAATATCTGCGTAAACAAATTCACTAATCCTACGGTTTTACACATTTTCTAATCGTTCGTGGTACGCCTTACAATACAACGGCATCTTCACATTTTATTCAATTTTTTTTTTAAATTCTTGTCTGCATAAATGGTCGAACAACCGCTATTGTCCTTTTCCCCGTGAATGTTCCCTTTGTCTCTAAACAATTATGATTCACTTGTTCCGAAAAACACTTAATATCCCTCATATCTGATTTATATTCACCACACATAGAACAACTAGTTGAGCAACGAACATTGGAAGAAACGATAAAAGTCATAAAACATCTAAAAACTAACAAAGCACCTGGCACAGATGGAATAACTGCAGAACTGATAAAGAATGGTGGACATGCGCTATGGAGGCGTATTCATAAACTAATCGACCGCATATTGACACTAGAAGCCATCCCAGAAGATTGGAAAGTAAGAATCATAGTTCCTATGTACAAAGGGGGAGACAAACGACTCTGCAAAAATTATAGGGGCATAACAGTTTTAAATGTCGTCTGCAAGATATTATCAGGAATTATATACAGCCGCCTGGAATCGTTTTCGGATGAGATGATTGGTGAATGCCAATGTGGCTTCAGACCAAAGAGGTCAACTATAGACCAAATACATATGTTAAAATGTATACATGAAAAATGTGTTGAATATAACATACCTATTTACAACGTTTATATCGATTTCAAACAGGCGTAGATCGACAAAAGATGTAAAAGCAACTATCTATGTTAAGGATACCTAATAAGTTAGTTAAACTTATGACTTTGGAGGGTTCCAAAGCTATGGTGAGAATAGATGGAGATATGACGCAGGCCTTTGATATTGAAAATGGAGTTAGACAAGGTGATGCTTTATCAACAACACTTTTTAATCTAACTTTAGAAGCTGTTGTTAGAAAACTGGAATTAAATGGCTGCATTAATACAAGATCAACGCAAATATGCGCATACGCGGATGTTGTTGCCATAACAAGCCGCAACAAAAGGGTATTAAGCGAAAAAGTTATAGAATTGAAACGAGAAGCTGCTACGTTTGGTCTATATATAAATTAAAGCAAAACAAAATATATGGAGTGCACAACATCAAATCAACATGAGAATCTGAAGGTAGACAACCATACTTACAAATATGCCTTCACTTTTCCCTACCTAGGCTTAATAATAAATGACAACAACAACATCAGTCAAGAACTACAAGCACGGATTCTTAGCGGTAATAAGTGCTTTTATGTATGCATACAAAGACCTAATGAAAAGTAAGTTACTGAATCGTGAGTCTAAGCTGAGAATCTACAAAACAGTAATTAGACCAGTGATCACATATGGATGTGAAACGTGGACTCTCTCAACCACTGATGAAAATCAACTGAGAATATTTGAGCGCAAAATACTAAGGAAGATATTTGGACCAACCCAATGCAGCGATGGTTCATGGAGAATTAAAATGAACCACGAGCTGGATGAACTAATGCAGAGCGCAGATATTGTTAGATTTGTATTATTTATCGTATGGCAATTACAACACATTTAGAACAAATACACAAACACTAGTAATATAGGTATTTAACAAACTTTAAATAGTTACAAACAAACATCAAGTGTATTTATATAATCAATTGACTCTGAAGTTGCAAACAGGAAGTCTTCAGGGCTACCATTGTAGGATCTTGAGGAACACTCTTGAATAATGTGGTCGGTGGTTTGGTTCTCCCCACAGTCACATTGAGGAGACGGGTTCTTTCCCCATTTATGTAGCATGTATGCACATCTGCCATGTCTGGTTCGGATCCTATTTAGAGTGGACCATGTTTTGCGTGGAAGATCAAAACCTGGTGGCTTGTGGGTAATGCAGGGCATGTTATTTTGCCATTCGTTCCATTCTTGGGACCATGCATTCATGATGTTGAACTCCTCATGTATCATTCTTGCCGTTTTCATTGGTGGTTTTCTAGAACGGAGACGGGTATTTCGTGCATCCTCGGTATCTTGGTGGATCGGCAGGTTTATATTGTTCATGATCTTTTTGTATTCACGTGTAAGTGCGTCGACTCGTCGTAAATGTGGAGGTGGGATGTGACTTAATACTGGAAGCCATTGGGTGGAAGTTGATTTACTTGTACCAGTTATCATTCTCATAGTGCTGTGCAGCTGATTGTCGACCTTTTTTACGTGTGGACTGTGTAGCCAGACTGGAGCACAATATTCAGCGGTCGAGAAAACAAGGGCTAAGGCAGTAGAGCGGAGAGTGGAAACAGATGCTCCCCAGGTGGTACCGCAGAGTTTCTGTATAATGTTATTTCTTGTACTTAACTTTTGGGCAGTTTTTGTTAAATGCTCTTTAAATGATAGCGTTCTGTCTAGTGTTGCGCCCAAGTACTTCGGTGTTTTGTTGTGGGTAAGTGTGGTATTTTTAAACCGTATGTTGAGTTCCTTTCCAGCAAGTTTATTGTTCAGGTGAAAGCAAATAACTTCTGTTTTGGATGCATTTGGTTGAAGTCGCCACTTGCGAGAATATTTGCCCAATATATATAAGTCTGCCTTCAGAACTTCTTCAGACGTTTCTAGTATTCTGCATCGTGTAGCGAGGGCCCAGTCATCGGCGTATCCGAACTTTCTTGACTGTGTTTCCGGCATATCTGCTAGGTATAAGCTAAATAGTAGTGGAGAGAGCACAGACCCCCTGTGGTAGGCCATTTTTAAGTTTATTTGGTAGGCTGATATCTGTGCCCATCACTACTTGAAACAGTCGGTCGTTGAGCATGCTATCTATTAGGCGTGCTATTGGTTTACAGGGGATTGCACGGAGAATTTTGTATATAAGACCCTCTCTCCATACTGTATCGTAACCTGCCGAGAGATCAATAAATGCCGCTGAAGTTTTAAGTCTTCTTTGGAAACCCGCTTCGATGTAGGTGGTGAGTGACATTACCTGGTCTGCACAGCTTCGTTCTGGTCGAAAACCCGCTTGTTCGACTGGGATCGCCTGGAACAGTTCTGTGCTGATTCTATTATATATAAGCCTCTCTAATAGTTTGTAGATGGCAGAGAGAAGCGCAATTGGTCTGTAGTTTTTTAGGTTGTCGGCGGGTTTGCCTGTCTTTAGTATGGCTATTATCTTAGAGCGCTTTAGTTCTTGTGGAATATTTCCAGTTACCATGATGTCTGTGAAAAATCGAGCCAGCCACACTTTTGTATACTTGCCACAATTTATTAGAAATTCAGGGTGAATATTATCAAATCCTGGTGCCTTTGCTGGCTTAACGTCTTTAAGAGCCTTTGATATGTCTTCGCTGGTGAAGGGGAGGCAATGCTCCGTTTCTGTGGCTACATGTTTTAAAGTTTTAAGTTCTCTTTAAGTTTAAGTTAGATTTGTAAAGTCACAAAGACTAAACTGGCTTGGTCACCTAGAAAGAATGACAGATAATCGAGCTGTAAAAGTAGTCCAGAGATGGACGACACAAGGAAACATAACAAGAGGAAGACCCCGTAAAAGATGGATAGACGACGTAGAGAGGGATCTTAAAACCGTGAACATCAGGCAGTGGCGAAGGAAAGTATCCGACAGGACAGAATGGAAGAACATTGTTAAGCAGGTCAAGAGTCACAAAGAGTTGTAGCGCCATTAGAAGAAGAAGAAGACCTAATTTATATAGGTCAATATATATTATACATATAATACCAGTCAAACGAAGATAACAGTTTGAGAAAATTATGTTTCATTAAAAGTTTGATTCAGAAAAAATATATTAAATAAGGAATAATTAAAATTAAAAAAAAAATAAACAAAGGGGCTTACAATAAACATTATGATTTTATTAGAGATCTAATTTGTTTTGCGAAAGAAATGCACAACTTCAATACGGCTCTGGTTTAATGTCCGTATTCCTGCTTCCGCATGGATTCCCCTAACTGCCGTTTTGGCTCCATTGTTCCTCGTGCCGTCGTACCTTTACTAACCATTGACCTTCTTCGAATGTAAATAGGGATCAATTTTCTATTCGTTTCCTATGAAGAAGTGGAGGTGTCTACTTTTACGACCGTGCCAAATTTCACTCCTGGGTAACTCCGAAGCATATCAATGAACAAAACGGTATGTTAAAAATTTGAATTGGATGTCTGGCGATTCCGTCTACAAATTTTTGTGTAGTAAAATTCGTTTTAGGTATGAAATACACAATAAAATGGTTTTTAAGCTTGGCAAGCTATTCAGTAAATATTTAATGCGAACAACACAATATCAACATTTTCTAATGAAAATGGAACTTAATTAGTGTTTAACAGAAAATTACATTGTTTATTCATTACCCAGCAAGCTATTTTCTATTTATTATTAGTATAAAATTGGTTTAGCTACAGTGTGACTTAAAACATCAATAAAAAGTTATTGACAGTTTGATTGCAATTTTCAATTTGTTAAAAATATGTCCTAAGGCGAAAGCCACGACTAATGGAAGTGTTCAAACAAATTGATCCTGAAGCAAGAAAAAGAGGTCTTAAAATAAACGAAGCAAAAACACGAAGTATATGACAGTCAAAAGAATAACTGACAATGAAAATAATATCACAATAGACAACTATACTATCGAACGAGTGGATGCCTTTACATATCTCGGCACAGAAATCAATCAGAAGAACTCCGTAAGTAGCGAAATTAATGCACGTATTTCCAGCGGGAATCGTACATACTATGCTAATAAAAGATGACATCGAAATTATTAGACAAAAGAACCAAAATGACTATCTACAGAACACTGATTAGACCCGTAGTAACCTAAGGATGTGAAACTTGGGTAATGACGAAAAAAGATGAAGCCCAACTCGGGACAATCGAGAGAAAAATACTTATGAAAGTATATGGCCCGGTACAAGAGGAAGATGGCACATGGAGAATCAGGAGAAACGACGAGGTTAATGAGTTAAATGAAGGTTATGACATTGTAAGATTGAAAAGTCAAAGACTGTCATGGCTGGGACATGTGCAGAGACAAAACGATGCAAAAACAACAAAGAAAATGTTACAATGGAAGCCCATAGGAAGGCGAAAAAAAGGAAGGCCCAAAACGAGATGGTTGGATGACGTGGAAGACGACCTTAAAACAATGAACATAAGACAATGGAGAAGAAGGGCACAAGAGAGATCTGAATGGAAGGACATAGCCAGACAGGCAAAGACCCATCCAGGGTTATGATGGCAAAAAAAGAAGAAGAAGAATGTCCTAAGGGTAATTAAATTAGATCCTTAATCCTGCAGCAGTGACGTGCGGTCCACATTTCTGACTATAAAGTGAATCATCTTTTACTGCGCCGGTCGCATTTCAACAAAGCAATTGTGCTCGTGCATGTAACTACATGTACCGAATAAAGTCCTTCGTTTTGCTGCCCCATGACGGTTTTATACGAATTTTCTTAGTGTTGGTAACTAAGTATTGGTGTCTCATACCATACGTCACGGAAATCGTATATAAAAAATTTGACCAACCAGGTTTTGTTTATTAAAAAGGTGAGATTTTTATTTCTTTTTCACACGACTAATGTAATATTTGTTAATCATTTTTCATTAAGTAATAATAGTATTTATTATTCCCTAACAAAACTACTCGACGATAAGGGTAAACATTCTCTTCTAAGCCTCTTCAATAAAATATACGAAACAGGACATATACCAACAGACTGACTACTGTCAACATTTGTAATGATATCGAAAAAAAAAAAAAATAAATGCCAAACAGTGTAGCGATCATCGCAGTATCAGTCTAATGAGTCATGTACTGAAAATTTTCCTAAGAATACTGCACTCGAAAATTTACATCAACAGAGAAGTACAACTAAGTGAAACACAATTTGGTTTCAGAAACAACCTTGGAAACAGAGAAGCACCCTTTAGTTTGTAGGTCATGTTTCAAAGATATAGTAATATCGAACAGTCGGTATATATGTGTTTTATCGACTTCTAAAAGGCCTTTGACCGAGTAAACCATGACAAACTTATGGGTGTCTTGCAACAGGTGAGAATTGATGACCGAGACCTCCGTATTATCAAAAATTTGTATTGGCATTATTATGCAAACATGCGAATTGGACACAATACGACAGAATCAGCAGAAATACGACGTGGAGTGAGGCGAGGATGTATTCTATCGCCTCTACTTTTTAATATCTACTCCGAATTTATTTTCAAAGAAGCCTTAGTTGAAGATACAGGCATTAAAATCAACGGAATTAATGTCAACAATCTCAGATATGCAGACGACACGGTACTTATTGCCTCCAATGAACAAGACCTGTAACGACTTATAAGCAGGGTAACCGAAGCATGTGATGAATATGGGCTAAAACTTAATATTTCTTAGACAAAACTTATAGTTGTCAGCAAAACGGAGTTACAACCAAAAAACATCAAAGCGTATAGAATAGAGTTAGAAAGAGTCCACAGTATTACCTATTTGGGCACAAACGTTAACGATAACTGGGATATAAATAAAGAAATTAGAATACGTATTGAAACAGCCAGAGCCGCCTTCTATAAGTTAAAGAAAATTTTAATTAATAGAGATATTACGTTAAACCTTAAAATCAGATTAATACGCTGCTACATATTCTCCACATTGCAGTATGGTATATACAGCTGGACCCTTATAGAGACATTAATGAAAAAATTGGAGGCCTTTGAGATGTGGATTTATCGACGTGGATTGCGGATAAGTTGGGTTGATCGAATAAGAAATGAAATATTTTTACATCAAATGAAAAGGGGCACAGAAATAACAAAAACGATAAAAATTCGAAAGTTACAATATTTTGGTCATGTAATGAAACATCCAGAGAGGTATAACCTTCTAAACCTCATATTATAGGGTACGATCGCCAAAAGGAGAGGCCCAGGCCGAAGAAGGACATCCTGGTTCCGAACTCTCCGAGAATGGTATTAAGAGACCACCGCCAATTTATTTAGAGCCGCCGTAAACAAAGTTATTATTGTCAATATGATCGCCAACGTTCGATACTTGGACAGGGTACAGAAAGAAGAAAATTAGAAATTGATCTCATTCACATACTGTTTTTACTTATTCCTAAATATAAAATTATTAGCCAGTCATTGATAAAGTGTTCATGTTCATAAATAAAAACATGGATAAGTCAATAGTCATGGACAATAAAGTCAAGAAAAAAACACTGTCCACCAATGAATTTAATAAGCTATAGGGCAAGATAAAAAGACATTGTTAATTACCGGGACCACAACATGTTACCCATAATTTGACCGACCCTGTAGAAATCTAGATAAAATTTTTTGACGACTCCATTATCAATATCATTGTTACCTATACCAATCAGCACATTGAGAAATTTGCTCAGGGACAACATACCAGAGAAACTCTTATGAGGCCTACTGATATCTTAGAACTGAAAGCATTGGTTGGTTTGTTGTACTTAGCTGAAGTCAAAAAAATGAACAGATTGAATAGTGGCCAAATTTTTGGTACTACCGGTAATTTACCAGAGTTGTTTCGTTTGACCATGTCACAGCAACGTTCCCTTTTTATCCTTAGATATCTAAGATTGATGACTGTGATACAGGAGAAACCAGAAGAGCTGTAGATAAACTAGCTGCAATTCGAGATGAAATTTGTCAAGTGAATAAAAACTGCATTAATAATTTCAATCCAACTCAATATATGACTATAGACGAGACGTTACAAGCGTTTCGTGGAAAATGTCTATTTTGACGGTATATACCCTCCAAGCCTGTCAAGTACAATAAATTCAATCAATATATTCTCCTTAGAAGATCAATATGCTGAAATGTTTACCACTAATATGGTATGTTGGTAAACAACCAAATTTTTCTCTATTTGAACCTAGTAACTCCGCGACTGATATGGTTATTACACTCGTTCAGCCAGTTAGTCGATCTAATCGAACTATAACCACTGATAACTGGTTCACAAGTATTGAACTATGCGAAAGACTACTCAATGAGCATAAATTAACATTGTTAGGTACAATATGAAAAAATAAGAAACAGCTACCTACCCAGTTTACTGAAGATCAAGGTAGACCAAGTCAAGGTAATCCTTCCATGCACCATCTCCAGTAAACCATCAAAATGGGTACAGTTTAATCTCAACATATTTCGGTAAACCAAGGGATCTTCGTCCTTCAACTCTTTCAGTAAACTGCCGCATCATACTTATCACGTCTTTCTATCCATGATCATGCCATAACTTTTCTGTGCCTTGATTTTTGGTTTTCTTTTCTTTATAACTCCTCTTTGATAGCATTACCTAACGCGCGAACATATCCACCGACATTTTATAGAAACTAGAACCAAATAACAGCCAGACATTCGTTGCTAGTCCATTAGCAACCATGATGACACACAGCTAGTTTTCTAGCTAACAAGCTCACAAGCCAGCAAGTCAAATAGGCTTTTCACTTTTCTCGTAGATAGGTTACAATCTGCTAGTCAGCTTGTAAACATGATTACACTGGACGAATTTACTATCAGATAGTGAAATCGCCATCTAGTAGCGAGTAAACTCGCTTAGTGTAATCGAGGCTTTACGCTAATAGAGCAAAGATCAGACTGGAACGTCTTTGCAGAAAGTTATGAACGAACATCAGATACTTTGTGGACATACCTGGTATACATAGTTATCCTAATATTACTCGAAAGAAACTGCTTATCGACTTGTTAATATATCTCTTAATGTATAACAAACTATTGTTCTTCTATTAACTTATAACATACGGCTCTAAACTAGAACTAATTATTTATTCTGATTTATGGTAAATGTTTCCCACAATACACAATTATCTGATTCTAAAGTACTATTTTTAGTTCTCAATAACATGCTAGAAGTATTGTTGCAATAATTACTAAACAGAAACAATACCGTTGTAACATGGAAAAACAGATAGCTTACAAGTTTTTGCGCCTTACATATACACGCAAAGTATTATAATGTATTAAGAATTGGCTAGAAAGTGTTAGAGAGGAGCAATGTCCATACTCGATACTTTTTCATTAAAAGCGTATTTTATTTTCTCTTAAAAACTAATAAAATATTGAATAAATACTACCAAGTCATAATAAATTTTAATAAATATAGACGGAATATTTTTTAGTGAAAAAAATACAAAAGTTTGGACCAATAACTGTACAATTTGAAATCGTAGAAACTGTAGATTTATAAAAAGAGCAAGAAAAATAAATAAAAAGAAATATGCCTACACAACCAAGAAAATCCAGAAGAATCAATCTATTAAATCAATGCAGAAAAATTAGGGTCAAAGTATTATCGTTATTTTTTTGTTTAAAAACGAAACAGGAAATAAAGCTCCTTCAACACAAAATACATAGATAAACTTGAGAATTATTTGAGAATGGCGGTGAAAAGATTAATAGTCTTAAAAATTAACAGAGAAACACTGTTGTACAGAAGTTTTGAGGAACGTGGCTTTCTAAAATTTATTAAAGTTAAACACCTTAGATGGATAAGGCATGTAATTAGACGATAGTGCAACAGTCAGAGAAACTCTTGACTGAAGGGAGCCGATTGGACAACGAGCAAGAGGAAGATCGGGACTCAGGTATCAAAACAACTTAAAAAATCTAAATTTTGATTTTTGATTTAAAATTTATTGGAATTTGAGCACGGAGAAGAGTTTTTAGAGACAGGGGCAGATGGAGGATTGTTCTGCAGAAGGTTTTAGCATATAATGAGCTGTGATGCCACCGATAATGGTAAATAAGAGTTTCAAATTTTTAAGTCCAAAATAAAATTACAACTATGGGTTCACGGAAACCTGAAAAACCCAAGCGTAGAATAAAGAACAAAAAAAATAGAATACCATTCATATATAATTTAAGTAATATATTAAGCGTACTTCCGATCATCTTTGTCCAGTTTTCCGTTTTGTTATTTGTTTCTTATAGCATGTCCCAGAAATTTCAGTTTGTGTGTCTTAATTGTGTCCAAAATATCACAATTTTTCCCATTTTTAAACTTTCAGATTAGTGATATGGGTGCGCCTGACCTGTGGCACCATATTTCAAAATAAGAAATCAAACTACTAGTGAGTCACTACTAGTGAGTCACATAGAGAGAACTGTTAAGATTATTCAATATAAGAAAGACAGCACACATAGGATATATATTTCGATACCAGGGACATAGGCGTTCAAAACTAATTATACAAGGAGAAATAGAGAGCCGCAGATGAGCCTACCATAGATACTGTTCCTGCCTGAAGAATATTCGTGAGTGGGCAGGACTTAATTCATATTCTTCTGTGAATAGTACAAACCACACAAAGTTCGCCGCCAACCAGCCTAAAAAAGAAGAAATAAACATTATTTCTTCTTCTTTTTATCTCTTTTTTCTCTTTCTTTTCGTTCTTTATTTCTAATATTCTTCAAGCCATCCTGCAAGGAAAAATATTTGGAAAACGAGGTCCAAGAAGAAGAAGAACATCTTGGTTAAAGAACCTTAGAATCTGGTTTAATACAACATCTGTGCAGCTTTTCCGCGCTGCTGCAGATAAGATAAAGATTGCCATGATGATCGCCAACATTCGTAACGGATTGGCACATCAAGAAGAAGAAGAAGAACTAATATTCAAAATAGCCAGTCGCTTCAAGCCTTGTTTCTGAGAGAACACTTTATTCTACACAAAAAGTGCTAATAAATTTGATTGTTCAATATGACCGGGGGAAATGGGGGGTAGAAGTAATAAACTTTATGGCATATTTTGGGGTTCCAAAATTGACATTCTCAGCAAAATTTAGCTTGTTCGTATAATTTTTAGAGACTCAGTGGTTTCTCTAAAAACTGGAGTACCTATCTCAAATACGGTTTAATTTACAATAAACATACTTGAAAATCAATCATATATGTAATGACAAATGAGAAATTATATAATTTAATTAGATATGCGTATGATGCAGTAATTATACCAAACAGCCTATCAGACAGACTTCCTCCAATTTTTATTGAATATTGAATTGACTATTGAAAATAGACAGTAAAATAAACAAAAATAAAAGAAAACTTTTTGAAGGTAATCGATAGCCAAAGGTACAAATTAGTTAGTGGGAGGAAGGGGGGTAAGTTGAGTTACTAAATTAATAAATTTTAATAATTATCATAACAAGACAAGAAACAGACAAGAAACAGAATTAAAATGCAAATTTGCAATACTGAAACCATTTTTTTGTCAATAATCACAGTTTTTGTAAGCTATCTCAAACTAGAACTATCACAAAGATTAATCAATTGCTATATTTGGATCTGCTGTTATACAAAGCAAAAGCACGGACTTTAAAATTACCAACAAGAAACCGAATTAAAGTATTAAACATATGAATACATACAGTAATATTAACGAATTCTTTATAAATATGGGAAAATTTCCTATTCGTAACATATATTAAACGAAAATATATTGCAGCTGATTAAAGTAAGAAAGTAGACTTGTTGGTGAGAAAATATTCGAGATTGGACCAAAATTCAAAACTCTTACAACTTGTTCATGTTCGAACACCATGAAGTCTAAGCCATGGTAGTAATCAATGTCGTATAATAATGGACCATAGGGAAGGAAAAAGAAGCTTAAATCTTGGAATATAACCACTTGACACTAAATAAACGTAAAAAGAATGAACCTAAATAACAGATAAGTCCGTAAACAAAAGTGCAAAAAATATAGCTGTTATTATAAAATAACGACTTCACTCATCTCTAGTATGTACATAAATCTATATAATGAAGAATACAACTTACATTTATTATAACATGCAATTAACTAAGGTTTATTGTATGAACTCTGTTGTAAAACATATGCTGCAACTTTAACTTATGCACGTTTCAGCAGCAACTTATAATTTCAGGTGTAGTTTTGTGTTTTACGTAATGTATGTAAAGTAACATTTGCTAGTTATCATAGATAAAACGGTAGAAAACAGGGGAGCAGATTTAAATTACAAATTCAAATTTGACACCTCTTTATTTTACCATACATATTTAAGTAGAATATGCTCATTACCTTTTAGTGTTTGAAGTAGGTTTATGATTGGGAAACTAAAACACTCTTCCAGGGGTGGAGAATAAAAAGATATGTGGTCATGATTATTATAAATCGTAGGATGGTTTAAAAAGCAGAGAAATAAGTTTTCTTCAAATTTGAAGTGAAAACTTATTGAAAGAAGCGCCACCGATTTAGAAGTTAAATCTGGAGTATAGCGAATAGCGTACAGTGACAATGTGTAATAACAATGATAAAAATGAGCCTAAGTAACCTTTTCGATCGTTAACGTAACCGGACGTAAACATGAGCGATGCAGCATGGACGTAACATACAACAATTCACCCGCTACCCCCACTTGTTGCATAAGTTGCGATGGTTTGCGTTAAGGGAATAATCTCAATAATATATTGAAATCGACGCCAGACCACGGCGGAGAAGTAAACCTTCCGTACTGTGTGGATGGCGGAAGTGGCAATCCCGTGATTTTAGGGCTGATATAGAATCAAGCAGCGTTTGATCCAGAATGGACGGCTACAAACAGCGTCTGACTCCAGGTTAGGGGCGGCTGAAATATAAACTCGCCAATTCGCTTGGCAAACGTGGCGTTTTAATTGCCATTTTCCCTTCAATATATTTATGCATAAATCAAGATTTAAAAATATAGTACCCCAGGTGGGGAGAGTTTATAACTCAGAATCTTACTCCAATATGGACTGCCTCACGGATTCTGGGGGAGGCAGAAGATCGAAAATACATGACAATAATAAATAAATTAATTCTCAAAAATATAAAATTGCTACATACAATATTAAAACCATGAGAACAAACGACCATCTAGAGGAATTAGAGTAGGAATTAGGGGCTATTAAATGGGATATTGTAAGCTTATGTAAAACGAGACTTCAAGAGAGAAAAAGACCACCCTAAAATCTGGGCACACTCTATACCAATATAATTCAGAAGAGAACCCCAGTGAGGAGTGGCTTTTATGGTCAACCGAAGAATAGAACACCAGATTATGAAATAATCAGCAGTGTCGAAAATAGTAATATATCTTGTATTAAAACTGAATAAACAATATAGCTTACAGATAATACACTGCTATGCTCCAACTTTCACTGCGGATGACGAGTCAACAGAACAATTCTACGAAGATATAACGCGAGCTTAAGACCTAAAAAAATGATGTTTATCTCCTGTGATGATGTTATCATCACCGGAGATTTTAATGCAAAAATAGGGCGGCGAATACCAGGCGACTCAGACTACATAGGAAATTTTGGTCTAGGCAACAGAAACACCAGAGGAGAGACATTAGCAAATTACGTAAGCACCGTTAAAATGTTTTGGCTGAACACGTTCTATAAAAAACAAATACAAAGAAAGTGAACATGGCGTAGCCCTGACGGCCAGGTTAAGAATGAAATAAATTTTATCCTTTCCAGTGATAGATCAATATGTAAAAACATCGAGGTGGTGAACAAATTTAACACCGGCAGTGACCATAGACTAGTTCGTGCCGATATATGTATTAACGTAAAGAGAGAAAGACGAAAACTATTAACAACAAACCCTTTACCGACGGCAGACATCCTAGCCAGTAATAAAGAGAAATACCAAGAGGAATTAGCACGGAAACTAGTAGCAAATACTTTTGAGCACAAGAATATAAATGAACTAGCTGAGAAAATAACTAAAGACATACAAACAGTTACTAAGAAAATTTGTTGTAGAATAAGAAAATAAAAAGAAGCTAAACTAAAACCCGAGACTCTAGAACAGATAGAGAAAAGAAGAAGAACGAACAGAGATAACCCGGACTATAAAGCGCTCAACAGAAGTGTTAAGAAAATATTCGAAAAGACCTTAAAGCTTATAGAACAAACCAAATTTTTGAAACCATAGAGAACAATAAGAACATGAAAGTACTAAAAACATGTAAATCCACTGGCAGGAAAAAAATCATAAATATAAAAGACGACCGTGGAACATTGTGCTCGCATAAGAAAGAAATCGTTAGAGAAATCCGAAAATTTTTTGAGAAACTGTATACTTCAAGTATTCCGAATCCCGGTATACCAACAAAACATATCTTAAATGTGGGCTCAGAGGATCTTCATGAAATAATAACATCAGAAATAAGAGCCGCCCTAAAACAAATAAAAAATGGGAAAACACCAGGAGAAGATAAAATTACTTCAGAGATGCTAAAAATGGGAGGCACTGCATTAGAAGAGGCAATGAGAGCATTACTGAATAAATGCCTATTGGAAGGACAAATACCAAAAGCATGGAAAAATGCGAAAGTCATTCTACTCCATAAAAAAGAGTACGCTGCAAATATAGAAAACTACCGACCAATAAGGTTATTGTCACATCTTTACAAACTACTAACCCGAATAATAACAAATAGATTGACAGCTAAGCTAGATGCATACCACCCAGTGGAGCAAGCAGGCTTTCGTAAGGGTTTTAGCACTACCGATGACTTGCAAACAATCCGGAGAGTTATTGAAAAAAACAATAAAGTACAACATACCACTAAATCTGACATTTGTCGATTATCACAAAGCATTCGACAGTATCGAGAAATATACTTTCTTAACAGCATTGGACGACGCCAGAGTAGATTCAAGATATGCTGCTCTCCTTAAGAATATATATGATGATGCTACTTTTCACGTAAAAATAGATGATGATCTGGAAACTATAAAAATAGACCTTGGCAAAGGTGTGAGACAGAGCGACACCATCTCACCCAAGTTATTTACTTTGGCATTAGAAAATGTCTTTAAAAAACTAAATTGGGCCGAAAAGGGATTAAAAATGGATGGAGTATATCTTAACCATTTGCGTTTCGCAGATGACATAGTACCAATAAGCACAGATATCCATGAACTAAAATCAATGCTACAAGATTTAAATCACAGATCGAATCAAATAGGATTAAAAATGAATCTCGACAAAACAAAGATATTAAGCAACAGCCTAGAAAACATCACGATAGATAACATCAATATAGAAAAGGTAGAAGAATATATATATCTAAGACATGCAATTAAAAACAAAAAGGAAAATCAAACCCTAGAAATTAAAAGACGGACCCAATTGTCATGGGCTGCTTTTGGTAAGTTGAGCTTCATTTTAAAAGACAGAAAAATCCCAATACACTTAAAACGAAAAACCTATGACACTTGTATACTACCAGTTGCAACTAATGGATTGAAAACTATGGCAATAACAAGAAAAATGGCAGAACAATTAAGAGTAACTCAACGGGCCATGGAGAGGGCCATGTTAAATATAAGCCTCAGAGACAAAATTTCTAACACCGAAATACGTCGAAGAACTAAAGTAACCGACATCATGGAAAAATAGCGACATTGAGATGGCAATGGGTAGCATATGTAGCAAGTCAAGACACCAACAGATGGTCTCATAAAGTAACATTCTGGAGACCTCCAGAAACAAAAAGAAGCGTGATAAGACCCAAAAGAGATGGATAGACGACCCAAAACAGCTGTAGCTGGAAAGCAGTGAATAAGAATTTTAAAAGATAGGAAAGCGTGGAAGCAATTGGAGGAGGCCTATGTCCAACAATAGATAAATAAAGACATGAAGAACAGACATGAGATATCTACAATTTGCATTCCATAAAACGTCACTTTATCTATTCAAAATTCGTTCGCAAACCGATTTCTAGTACTGAATTCGTGAATATACGAAAATAAGATTAAATCTTAAATTAAATAAAAATTAAATCTTAACTGTTTTTCTTATTTGCTTTCAATAATATTTTGTTTATAACTATATGATCACTGTAACTTACATCGTTTGTTTCTTTTATTTATTTTATACCAAATTTCTTTCCTTGGTGTCATACTATATATTTCAACCCGCTTTCTTTAGAGCGTGTTTCCGTATATAAAGAGCTTTTGTTTTGATCTAATCATGTCATCAAACGTTAGAGACAAAATTTAACTGGTCTATATGCGCATCTGGAAAGAGCAACAGGTATGAAACTGAGTGCTATGAGGAGAGGTCGCAACTTTTCCTCTTCTCTATTATTCTGTTATCGCACCAACTAGACGTGGCAGATGACTTTTCCCCCGGCTTTCAAGTGAAAATGCGTAAAGCGTGACGAAATTTTGAAGGCGGCTGTGGCTTTTAATGAACGATTCAGATGTGCTGCTAGGGTGTAAAATCGCCCTTTCTATAGGGTACATGGAATTCTTCGTGTCATTTTCGGTTAAGGTGTGTTGGAAAATGAACAAAGCAAAAAAAAAACAACTGGTTACTTCATAAAACAAATGGTTTATAGCGAGTCGAATGAATTTTTATTTACTTATTTTAGTTAACATAATAAATAAAAATATTTACATATCAAACTTTTCGTTGATAAATCGTTTAACATAATTTTGTAATTTGCTACAAACCACCAAATACGGAATTTAAAAATTAAAACGATAACTTAAATAGGTGTTATATAGAAGTTGTATAAAAAATCCATATTTAATATTTGCCAGACATAATGTCTGACATTATGTCTGGCTTTTATAGATTATGTAAAAGCTTTTGATAGCGTAGAAGTGTGGACAATAGAAGAAGCATTAGTCAACAACCGGATAGACTCCCGGTACAGAATATTAATACATAATATTTACGAACATGCTGAAACGATAGTGACGTTGGGTAATGGAATCGAAACAAGATCAATAAAAATCAACCGAGGCGTAAGACAAGGAGACACAATATCTCCAAAATTATTTACAGCTACCCTAGAAGATATCTTTAAGGCCGTTCCTCGCGATTCTGGGCATAGCTAAATTCCAATGTAAAAGTTTATATCAAATAACGCAAAAACTATGGCAAATATTGAGATGATTCTTTTTTTATATGAAAGGTCTTAAAAAGTTCTAGTGCACTATTTGGTTGTAAATTAATTAATTGTTTAAACAATATTTTTTTTTCAAATATTTTTGGTTAAAATAAACGTAAAATTTTTTTTTGAAATAGGGCACTACAGAATTTGACCCACTTTCCGAATCTGTTTTTATTTTTAACATAAAGTGTAACACAAAGCAGCTATTTGATATAAACTTTTTAAAAAATCTCAAAGTTCTGCTAAATGTTACTCTCTCTCGGTCAGTACAGGCTATCTTTGTCGATAGCTTCTGGATTCTCGCCGACAGGTAGGTAAGAAATATACACTCTCTCATAAATAATGTTGAATAACATTATTAGGGCTTATTAAAGAGTAATACCCAAATATTTTGCAGTATTTGAATATGGAATTTGATTATTTATATTTATTGGACAATACCCAAATATTTTGCAGTATTGGAATATGGAATTTGATTATTTGTAGTTATTGGAATGTTTATTTTAAACGTTTTTGTTAGTAAAGTTTACATAATGTATGAAGTTTGTTTCGTCACTTGCTTGTCCAGTCATATTAGTCCAGGGTAATAAGGATTTTCTCGTGACACTTAATAATCCAGGTAGCTGACAACTTTTTTAGTTATTGTAGACCTATAAGAAGAAAACCTATCTGTTTCCTGCCTAAAGTTCGGAGCCGTTTTTTAATGATTAACAATTTAATGCAAAAAACGCGATTTTTTCTATTTTTTGCACTCCATTAGAAAGCTAAATAATTGACATAAAATTACAAAATTTTATTTTTTAGAATATTGACAAAGCTTCAAAATGCCGATTTTTGAAAGTTGAAAAGTCAATTTGTTGCTTCGCAAACTGAAAAATAAGTGACAATTGATATTTGTTAAAAACTTTTAGTAAACCTAAACTTTAAACTTTAGAATTGTTCTGAAGCTATTTTCTTGTGGCATTTTAAATTAATTTATATTTAAATGGGAATAAGCCACATTAAAGGTTAAAATACGTTTATTGACGTTGAAAAATTGAAACGTCAATAAACGTATTTTAACCTTTAATGTGGCTTATTCCCATTTAAATATAAATGAATTTAAACTTTAGAGTTCCACCCAAAGTTGGGTATTGGGGTACTTAACAAACCCCTTAAAATTTGGGACCGATATATTAATTAGTTTAAAAGTTATTGTATTTGTTTATCTCAGAGACCTTTTTTTTACAATAACAACAGAGATAGAAAATAATAAAGATAGGGTAATTCTGTGGGTGACAAATGAAAGCAAAAGACTTATACTATCAATATGCATTAAAAAAAATAAAAGAATAATTTATTATAGTCAAAAATCCTGATGTAAAATTTTTGAAATTATGTAGTTTATAAACATTTAGAATAACTTTAAAAACATTGTCCCTAGAAAAAATCTTTTTTTACATTCGAAAAGCTAGTATTTTCATTCAAATTTTCAAATAAAAAAATTTGGCCTAGGTTAATTTGGGCCAAAGTTAGCCATGTTTTTTTGTTAATTCACAGCTAATTTGATTATAATAATTAAGGAACCTTTGTTAAAGAATGGGATTTGTATTTTTTGTAAAAAAATTTGCACAAACATTGTACCTTTACAGGACCCTCTACGAATTTTCAAAAATGTAGTTCAAATAGTGACTAGGAAGAACCCACAAATCCATGGCGTTTAAATACCGAACAAACAATTTTAAACTAATAAAATTTTCTATATCTCTGGATCTACTCAATGGATTTTGATCACTCTTTTTTTAATTTGTATGTAATTTCTACGTACATTATAAATATGTTATTTGTTTATATATTAATTAATTAATAAATGGTCTAGTTTGTTTAAACAATTCGTGAAAAAATAATTTTCTTCCAAAAATCTATTTTTTTAATACCTAGTATCATTAATAATCATAGAAAAAATCGCGTTTTTTGCATTAAATTGTTAATAATTAAAAAACGGCTACAAATTCAAGGCAGGAAACAAGTAGGTTTTCTTCCTATAAGGTCTACAATAACTAAAAAAGTTGTCAGCGACCTGGATTATTGAGTGTCACGAATATGGTCTATTTTTTGCTTATTTCCCTGGAGTATATATTTGATTAACATCTGTGTAATTTTTCTGTCGCTTCCTCGCTGGTTTTGCATATTGCTATGATAGCAGTATCATCGGTAAATGTTGCAATTGTATTATTTTCTAGAACAATAATATAACACGTATACAAAAGGTAAAGACACTTCTTTGTGGCAGCCCTGCTGTAATTTCTTTCAGTTCCGTGTATGTATCTTTCTCTTTAATTCTGAAATATCTTTCCAAGTATTTGAGAGTATCGTTTTGGTAAATATAGTCTTAGTTTATAGTTATGGCGTCTTTGCCATACTTTATCATATACTTGAGTCACATCCTAAATTGTCCATCATATTATCCTTCATGATCCATGTTTCACATCCATATAGTAATACAGTATATTTACATGTAACAAATTAAATCCTTAAGTGTAAATTTTTGAAATAATTACTCAGTATACATCCAAGTTTCATAAATGCTCCTCATAAATCTCATAAGACATGGTGTAGACTCATAAGACATTGCTCCGCAAGCCTTGTAAAACACTACACCATGTTTCTCATTGTTCTATTAAAAATAGTAACATTCATTCTAATATTTATTTTTCTGGTTGCCTTTTTCAAGGCAACATTAAAGAGGAGACACGCCAGAGCCTCCCCCTGTATTTGACCATCATTAACGTCAAAGCATGTAGAGTTTTCTCCTTCAATTCTAACGCACGAGCTTACGTTTTGCATTGTTAGTTGGGTCAACTTAACCAACTTCGGTGTGATCCCAAACAAAGTCTATCATTGCATTATATAATGCAGTTCTTTTAACACTGTCATAGGCTCCTTTGAAGTCGACGACAAGATAGTGTGTATCTATGTTATATTCTAGTGACTTTTCTAGAATCTGCCCATGTGCTTGAATTTGATATATAGTTGACTTTCCAGCAGTAAATCCTCATTGATATTGACCAACAATATCCTTTGTAAAATGTTTAAGTCTTTCAAACAATACATTGCCGAAGATTTTATACGCAGAGTAATATCTCTATAGTTTTTACAATCCAGTTGATCGCCATTTTTATGCAACGCATATTATTTCATTTAGCCACTTTTCTGGTACCAATCCATTCTGCCATATAAGTACTAGGTATTAGTTTATGGATTACTGCAAAAAGTTGATCACCACCTTTTCATACATTTCCCAACAGATTTAATCGATTCCTGTGGCTTTATTGTCTTTGAGTTTTAGGACGGCATTTGACACTTCTATTATTGTTGGGTCTTCACTGTGTAGTTGACAATGTAGATTTTGTTGATTGTCTATGTTGTAACCTTCTTCAATATCGTGTATATAATATATTATATAAATATATATAATATGATATAATAATAATGTACCTATAATATGATATAATCCGTATAAAACGTCTTCCGACGTCCATTTTTCATTCAATTCGTTTGTTCCATTCTTCTTTAAGTTCTTTCGAGCTCATTGAGTTTTTTATTCCTTCCATCCGTGTTTTCTACGGTAGTCCTCTCTTCTGGATTCCTGTAGTTGTTCATACAGGTACTTGTTTCGGGAGTCTACTGTCTTTCATTCATTGGACATGTCCGTACCATTTGAGCACCACTAATAGACGTAAATCCTTTAATTTTAATTTCATAAATGTTTTTATTCGCCACATCTCAACATTTTCCATTTCAGAATATTTATCATCAAACTGTTATCTACGTTAAAAGCCAATTTGTCAGTAAAAAAAAGTAACAAAAATAAACAAAAGAAAATAGAAGACATAAAAAAATATCTTGTTATACATTATTTTGTAATAAAATTTTATAAATGTTTGTCTTCGATTTGATTGTTATGAATCATTTACAGGACGATTATTTGTTACCTGTATGTACCCTTGCTAAGTTGTGAATTAATTATTTAATAAATAATATTACTCTGGTATATAATAGAAGACCGCCCGATCGCTTTATTGTATAGACCCAAGACTTTTCACCACAGGGGGTTTTAAGTAGGTATAAATATAAAATCTAGTACAAGGGATGACGTTTAGAATATTCTTCGTGAATGGATTTGGTTTATGTAAAGAAAGATATTTTTGAAATAGATATCTCACTGAATTTTACCGTTAGGATTTTCGAGGATAAGCCTTAAGTCAATAGACTGGGGATACTAGAACCGTCTTAGATACGCAGGTGATGTAGTACTAATAGCCGACACGTGGAATGCACTGAATACGATGATTTAGGAGCTACACACAGAGTCCCTAAAAAAAGGACTGAAAATAACTTTCAGCAAAACTAAACTAATGTCAAACAAAGATGACAAACCTATAATAAACATCCAATGGACAGAGATAGAACACGTAGATAAATATACATATCCGGGTCAAAATGTCAAGGTAAGCAAAGAAAATCAGACCACCGAAATAAGCAGACGTGTAAAATAGGATGGGCAGCATTCGGAAAACTCTCATACGTACTTAAAAATAGAAATATACCTCAAAGACTGCGAACCAAAGTGTTTAATTCCTGTATCCTACCTGTACTTACAAATGGAGTTCAAACCTGGACATTCACTAAAATAAACATGAAGAAGATCTGAAAAACTCAGAGAGCTATGGAACGACAGATGCTGGGTATCTCACTCAAAGACCATAAAACCAATGAAGACATTCGTAATAGAACAAAAGTAAAAGATGCTGTCGAACAGGCAGCTAAACTGAAATGGAAATGGGCTGGACATAACGAACGTCTTAAGGATGGCCGGTGGAATAAAGAAATCGGGAATTGGCTACCATATGAAGCCAAAAGACCACGAGGAAGACCGCAAATGCGCCGGAGCGACAATATTAAACGAACTTCAGGACCAATGTGGAAACGCCTTACAAACAACAAAGATGAACGACGAGAATTAGGAGAGGCCTATATTCAGCAATCCGAATAGAGCGAAAGGCTTAAAAAAAAAACAAAATCATTAATTTTAGAGAAAATTTAGAAGTATAATCAAAACTAAGACTAATTAAGTAATTGAAGAAGATTAAGATAAGTTTTCGTTCAGATAATACGAAATTCAACTGATATTAAGTATTGTATGTATATTCGTTTAAGCCACAATTAATTGTAATGACAATTGCATTTTCATTGTTTTGATTTTGATATTTGACGAAGAGTAATGGAGCGTATGGCTTATTTCTATGCCAGTAAGTTCAACATACTAAACCAAATTGGGACCAATTATTGTATTTTTGGAATACACCTGATTTACGGGTATATAATTTTATGAGCTAACCCTTATTTATGCTACAAATTTAGTATTGTTTGGGCATATAATTACAGAGGAACTAAAACATCAGTTATAACAAAAAAACAATTATATCAGAAAATTTCTAAACGAACTCTTAGAAGCGAATTGCTAAACCTAACAGTTAATGAAATATACCCCTTAAAGATGTTTAAAATTATTATTGTTAAAAAAATTTATGTTTATAATTGAAATATTGTAGCATTTTCGTTTCACCCCGTATATCATAAAACACCAAAACAGATTCGTAATCTTTTTACGTCTCGGATATTGATAATCAACACGCTTTTTTAGTCTGTTTATAACAAACAAATTGCTCTTTCGATTAATCATGGTCCCGCCTAGATATTTGCGTACGAAATAAACAAGAATCTTGCCACTTATGTTATACCGATTTTTGCGGATTATGTTAGTTCTCGATGGATCGTTCGCCAGAGCAGTCGTTTTTATTGTGCAAGGCCGAACTTGCTCATTATGACTTTGATGTTAGCAGCCGTAAAAGAACAATTTAGTGTATGAAGAAAGAAATCTCATTTTCTTAGAGTTTTGAAAACTGACAAAGTTTTCCCTTAATTCCATAAGTATGTGTAAGAAAAAGGTTATTTGAGCTCAAAGTGCCATGTGTCAATCTTTATAAAGTGAGTTAATCACCGTTTTGTTGTAAGCTGTATCCTATGACAAGAGATTTGATAACAGCGTCCAGAGGGCTTAGTAGGCCGACATGGTTTTAAGTGGAAAACAAGTAGTCGAGTTGTTTGAAGAATCACATACCAGGATAACCTGAAGTCCAGTTTTGGTATTTGATTTAATTTCTCCCAAGATTTGTCCAGCCATCATCCATTTTGTGTCTTCCAAATGTCAGATTATGATTGTTTGAAGTTTGCGGGAGAATGTTTTTTGTTCAAATATAAGGTAAAAAACTTTTTTAATAATTTAAAAAGAAATAATTAGCCAATGAAGCAAGTAGTTTTGTTAAATTTTTCTAAATAAACATTTATCGTTAATACAATAAGATTTGCTCTCATATCAATTAAAAAGTTTATAAATAAATATAAGTTTTATGAATAAGCTAATGGCCATATTTTAATTTTTTTTTTAAATAAAATCAACCTTTGATAATTAATTTTAGTAATTCAAAATAGTTGGATAATTTCATTTCGACCTATGACAGTTGGTGCATTTTTTTCTGCCATTTGGTACATATTAAAGTCTGTTTTGTTAAAAGGTCCAATTAATGTTTGTTGATAAATTTAGATATTTTTTGTAATAACTGTTTTTATACAATAAAAATAAATATGTAATTTTTCCTTAAACTTTTAAAGTCCCTTAATCTAGGAGTTTAAAAAAATGATTTCTTTTAAAATATATTCACCCTTAAATTTTTTAAAGAAAGAATAACCTTTCTTCCTAAGCAGCAAGAGGATTTTTTTAAACGGCGTCCCAATTTTAAATAGTTTGGAAATCCTTTTGTTTAGTATTGCTCAGGACATATCTGTAAGTATTTCTTGATTTCTTTTTCGTAGTTAGTTTTCCCAGTAACCCAAAAAAAAAAGGAATCCTCATCCACGACATTGCTCTCCAACTAAAACACGGGTAGCCATTTGCAAACGTTTCAATTTTTTTGCTTATCCTATCTCCAAGCCCAGTAATTGTTTAGTCCCTCGTTTTAGCCCCCTTTTGAGCAAAAATATTATTGTTACAATATACTTAAAAATTTGGCAACAATGTTATAAGCAAAAGTTGAATAATTATTCTGAACAGTAGCTTAAGATTAAGTTAATACAGGTTCAACAGAACTAGCAAGTTAATATAGTCTTTAGTTAATTAGACAGTAAGTTACACAAATACAGCGAAATCCTGGAAAAATGTAATAGCGTACAGCTGAAAAATAAGTTTATGTAAATAATCGAATGGTGATCTTAAATTGTGGAGCGCCTTAACAATACTAAATTATTAACACGTTTAATATATATTAGTGATCTGACGTTTCATTTCCTGCTATACCGGTAAGGGATGGTAACTGTTTGGGAAGTGATAAGTTGGTAAGGGTCTAGGATCTTTTGGATGAACGGTGAATGTATTGTTAATAGATTGGATCGAGGCTGGTGAATATGTGCATCTGCGACCTGCCTATTTGGAAGAGAGTGTGAGGTTATGTACATGGTTTAGCAGGAT
Source organism: Diabrotica undecimpunctata (assembly GCF_040954645.1). Classification (NCBI taxonomy): domain Eukaryota; kingdom Metazoa; phylum Arthropoda; class Insecta; order Coleoptera; family Chrysomelidae; genus Diabrotica; species Diabrotica undecimpunctata. The sequence continues at coordinate 105,155,035 of NC_092811.1, forward strand.
CGCCATGTGAGGTTAGACGACTGGTGGTAGATAAGGTTCCTTTCAATGTTAAGCTGATTCATCATCATCATCAATCAGCCCTGAGTTGTCCATTGTTGAACATAGGCCTTCTCTAGACTTTTCCATCTGCTTCTGTTCTGCGCCTCTGCTATCCAATTGGTCACGATTCTTCTCGGCTTCGCTTGTCAGCCCGTGGTCTCTACTCAAGCAATTTTTTTGTCCAACTGTCGTCTTTCATTCTTGCAACATGTCCTGCCCATCTCCATTTTTGCCTTGTAATATGTTCTATAATGTCTTCCACTCCGGTTCGTCTACGAACTTCCTGGTTTCTTATTCTATTTCTTCAGCTTATTCCAAGCATTGATCTCTCCATCTTTCGTTGTGCCCTTCTCAATTTTTCGGCTGATGTTTTTGTGAGAGTTAAGGTTTCTGCTCCGTATGTGAGGACTGGTAGAACGCACTGGTTAAAAGCTTTTCTTTTTAAATGGATCGGTATATTTGTTTTAAATACGTCTCTCATTTTTCCGAATGCAGCCCAACCCAGACTTATTCTTCTGAGTAGCTCGCATGTTTGGTTATTTCGCGTAAACCTTATTTCGTGACCCATATACACATATTTTTCCACAAGTTCTATGGGCGACTTTTCGATTTCTATTAGCTTATTGGGGACGAGATTGGTCATCATTTTTGTTTTTCCATAGTTTATTTTTAAACCGACTTTCTGGGTTACTTGCTGTAGTTGTTGTAGCATAACTCTGGCTTCTCCTAAGTTGTCTGTTATGAGAACAATATCATCGGCATATCTGAGATGATTGAATATCTTTCCATCGATGCTAATACCCTTTGATTCCCAATCTAGCCGTTTAAATGCGTACTCCATAACTGTTATAAATAGTTTTGGCGACAAGGTATCTCTCTGCCGCACCCCTCTGCCAATTTTTATCTTCTCAGTCATGCAATGGAGGTTAACGGTTGTTGTCGTATTTTCGTATATATTTCGAATAATATTTGCATACCTGTGATCTATTCTGCATTCTGATAGTGCTTTTAAGATAGCAACTGTTTCGACCGTGTCAAATGCTTTGTGGCAGTCGACAAAGATAAGAGCAAGGGGTCTGTTATATTCGATAGACTTTTCAACTAGAGTTTTAAGGCATTGCAAATGGTCGTTTGTTCCGTGTCCCGCTCGAAATCCTGCCTGTTCTTCTGATTGATAGAAATCGAGTTTTGCTTTTAATCTGTTTGTCAGTATTCGAGTAAAGAGCTTGTATAGGTGGTTAAGCAAACTAATTGGCCTATAATTTTCGAGATCTGATTTATCCCCTTTTTGTGAAGGAGGATTGTAACCGAATTCTTCCATTTACTTGGAATGTTTTCACTATGCAGACATAGATTAAAAAGTGTTTGGATTCGGGACATCAAAAGTGGACCTCCTAGTTTAATTAATTGTCTCAATGACTACACCATCTTCCCCCGGAGCTCTATTATTTTTCATATTTTTGAGGGCATGTCGAATTTCCTCTCGTGATATATCTGGTATATCCTCCGATCATACATTATGTACCTTTTGTATTGGTTGTTCGATGAGCTCTGGAATAACTTGACTTTTATATAATGTTTCATAGAAACTTTCCACTATATGTAATATGTTTGGTTTATCTGAGATAATATTTCCATTTTTGTCTTTAAGTTGGAAGATTTCTTTTTTGCCATTTTCCATTTTTCTCCTTAATGCTTTCATGCTTTTGTTGTCTTCTATAGTTTTTATAATTTTCTCGTTGTTGTATTTTCTAATATTCCGTCTGATGGCTTTAGATATTTCTTTATTGATGCTGTTTATATCTTGCGAGTCAACATTTCCTTGACTTCTCAGCATTCTACGATCTTCCATTTTTTGTTTCGTGTCTTTACTAATTTTTTGTTCTTTTCCATGTTTAGGGCCAAATTTTTCCTGAGCTTGTGTTAATGTATCTACTATTTCTTCGTTTAGGTTATTTACGTCTTCTCTTGTTGTATTTCTGAGTAAGTTACTGGTGATATATTTTTCAAAGTCAAGTTCATTCGTTGGGCGCATCCAAGGTTTGAATTTTTTACTTTTTATCATCTTCAGTCTTTCTTGCTTAATATTGATTTCAACAGTTGCTCGGACCATTCTATGATCGCTTGCAACCAAAAATTGATTTAAGACTGTAACATCTTTGACTATATGTTTTTTTTTTGTCAGTGATGATGAAGGCGATCTCATTTTTTGTCTTACCATCGGGGCTCTTCCAAGTCCATCTTTTATGGATCTTCTTATAGAAGAAGCTATTCATTAAATATAGATTGTTTTCTAATAGGAAATTTAAGAGTATTTCGCCCCTTTCGTTTCTACCTGGTGTGCCAAAATTTCCGAGGGCATTTTCAGCTGGGTCAGTGCTTATTCCTATTTTGGCATTAAAGTCGCCACATATTACCGTAAAATGTTGGGGAGCTGATTGGGGAGGATAAAACATCTTTACTGAATAGAGACCAAGTTTATTCTGATCTCTAATTCTATTTTTTGCAAATATTTAAGGGGGTTCTTGAAAACACAGACGGGCTTCTCAAGAATTAGCATACTTCATATATAAAAAATAATAACATAATTACCTACTCGATATTATGCACTATTGACTCAGTTCAATATTAAACAATATTTTATAATATTTATTATTAATTAATCTTTCTAATATATACGAAAATCTTAATAATATCTCTCCTTACTCTCATCACTTTCCCTACGACAATTTAAGATCTTTTTATTATCTCATTTACCAAATGAAAAAAATCTTAATATGTAGAATAAATTGTAAGAAGCATGTAAGTTTCCTAACAAATAAATATTCAGTATACTTCTGTATGGACTGTCAAGTAATTCGAGAGTGCCATATTAATACTTTATTAATTCAGAATGTAATCTAATCTAATGAGCCCTATGTGTATTAACTTTAAACAATTTTTCTCGATCTGTCAAAATTTTTGCAAAAAGTTTTGACCTATGTTACCTTATATGGTAGAATCTAAAAATGCAATTATATACAGAAACAAATTTTAAAATACTTGAGTTGTTGTTCATTTCCGGTATAACCGGAAGTATCATGGCTTTCTAAAATATTTTCTTTAAGTTCGTCATAATTTTTAATCTGCATAAACCAATTTGCGTAACCAAGTATCGTATAAGAGTGTAAGTAGTTTCCTACATATAGATTGTGTAAGCTTAATGTGAAAGACCCTGTATATATATTGTTATTAAAACCAGAAATTTATATGAAAATGTTGTATGCAATTTTTGAAACTAAATAATAAGCAAATAAATGCACTGTTTAAAAGGTATGAACCAACGTATTCTCATTTATTTCCCTAGGCTTTCTGCCTTTCCTTGAATATTCAATAAATAATAAATACATCTTTTTCATTTAGAAATTAAATCTCCGTTTATAATCAGGTCGTCAACTAGATTTTAATTTGACAAACCTCGTAACTCAAAAGTTAACTGAGACACGGGGAACAGGTAAATCCCCTAATGAAGCCTGTCTGATGGGAATTAATCTCCGGGTTGGGTGTCGCGTTTCTCGCAACGTATCATTTGATCAGGAAACTGAGAAGTACGGCGGCAAAGCTATCGAAGAATATGAGGAACCTGTCAAGAAACGTTTGATTGAATGGATAGGCGTCACTTATTCCGCCTCGGAGAAACTTTCTAGGGAGAGGTTGGAAAAGGATATATGGGATGCTTAACTCATAATTTATTGATGTTTCTGTTTGATGATTTAATTGACAGAATCTGTGGTTACTTCTAATCAATAAATAGAGTTTGTTATATTTCGGGAATATTTTATACAAAATAAAAGTCATATTAACGTTAATATAAATAAGTCATCAAAAGTAGTTTTTTTATATATTGGCTTTGGTTTAGCCAATTAGTCAGACTGTTTGCGGTAAGTTAGTTTATTTTTTATTGCATACAAAAAATTTCCTGACACATTACATTATAAGAATTAATTATGTTAATTGAAAATTCTCTCATAAACCTAAATCTCAATAATTGTTTTTTGTTGAAAGGGTTAAATATGTAAGTCCAAGTCCTGTTGTAGGCTTTATGAAATTAGGGACACGTTGGGAAGACGTACGGAAATTTCTTATTAGGAATTCCTGGTAACTCTCTTGGATCTGCCATGTCAAGTTGGTTCTCAGACAACTTGCGCTAAAGTATTGTATTCTTCATTATACCTCCATCTGACACTGGACCATGCGCTCCAAATCGATCATCAAAAATTTATAATTTGCATCAACAATAGCCATAATCACAAGCATGAAATAACCTTTGTAATTATAATAGTAATATCCAGAATTGCGGGGCTTTTGGATTGCCACGTGTTGGCCGTCAGTGCTTCCTACGCAGTTGGGAAAATTCCATTGACCATCGAATTCATGAGCAACTCCTAACCATCCATCCTACGATTTCGGAACCCAGATCATCAATATTGGTGCTACAGCCCTATAAAAGAGCCTCGACCTTCCCAAGTCTATTACGCCAGTCAGTTCTATCCATTGCCAACTGTTGCCAGTTTGCTGCGCCTATTTGTCTACCATCCTCATCTACACCATCCCTCCATCTGAGTTTTGGTCTACCCCTTTTTCTACTTCCCACAGGTTGTGACATAAGGATTCTTCTAGGAGGGTTGTTCTGCTGTGATCTTGCCAGATGTCCTGCCCATCTTAGTCTTCCTATTTTTATAAAGGATACTACGTCCTTACCACCAAATATATGTTTATATCTGTGATATATCTCGTAGTTGTACCTCCTTCTCCAAACACCATTTTCACAGATGCCACCAAATATTCTTCTCAGGATCCTTCGTTTAAATATAAGCAGGAGATTTTCATCTGCCTTGGAAATGGTCCATGCCTCCGACCCATATGTCAACACTGGCTGTATAAGGGTTTTGTATATGGTTATTTTTGTTTTTTGGCTTAAGTTTCTGCTTCTCATATGTCTACTCAGTCCAAAATAGCATTTGTTTGCTAGGATTATTCTTCGCTTGATTTCTTCCGTCATGACGTTCTCCTTGGTGATCAGGGAGCCTAAGTATGTGAATTTGTCCACCACTTCAAAGGTAGAATTATCAACCGTGAATTGGTGGCCGATGTTTCTGGCTCTATTGTTGGGTGTTGATGCCATTAACTTAGTTTTATTTTCATTTACTTGCAGGCCCATATTTTTTGAGGCGTGTGACAAGGTGGTATACATTTCTTCTAGCTTGCGTGTTGTGCGGGCAACTAGATCAACATCATCTGCATATGCCAAAATTTGGGATGATTTATTAAAAATGTTTCCTCTGCTGTCTATTTGGGCATCCCTGACCGCCTTTTCCAAAGCTATGTTGAAAAGGAGACACGCCAGCGCATCTCCCTGTCGCAGCCCAACATGCGTTTCAAATGCCTGTGATTGTTCGCCCTGTTTATCAGTTTATCGGGGATGTGGAATTCATCCATGGTTTCATACAATTTATTTCTTAGCACAAAGATCTGGTCTGTTGTTGATCGACCAGGCCTAAAACCACTTTGATATTCGCCAAGAAGCTCCTCTGAATATTCGCTCAGGCGACCATATAAAATACTCGAAAATATTTTGTATGCTGTATTAAGAAGGGTTATTCCCCTATAGTTTCTACATTCGAATTCATCGCCCTTTTTGTGTAGCGGGCAAACGATCCCAATTTTTCGGAACCTAGATAAGAAATAAAAAATGAAGCTAGCAATTTAATTACATAACAAATAAATTAACACAGTTAAATATGTATGACTGATGAAGACTCACAGTCACTTCTAGATTCCGAAACTACAGCGTTTCCTTCTGGCCTAGTTGCAATGTCGATTTCCAAACCTGCTCTTCCCAGAGACCTTCCTTTCTCTTGTCTAGAGAAGGACTGCGTTTTCTAATGCCTCCGCGCTGGACTATGTCGTCACCTTCACTATCGTCATCTTATTGGAATACTTGGCTCTAACCCTGCTCCTCCAGGAGTAAGCCAACCCCCAGAAAGAGACCAAGGACGAATTCTATTGCGAACTTCTTCTCCTCATTTGCCTCATTATGAATTTGTATGCTTATTTGTGAATTAGAATTTATACTTACTACCTTAATATATAAAATAAAAAAATATACTTGAAACATAATTACCTGAATGTTTTCCTTCAATGCCTTTATAATTGCTAAGCAAGTTTCCATTATAATGCACTGCACAGTGTAATAGACAATCCCTGAGTTGCAAAAATCGCTTCACGCATATTTGGATCATTCTTTTTTTTTCGATATCTGAGCGTACTAACTCAAGTAGATAATCGAAACTTTCCTGATTCATTCTCAAAATAGTTCCTGTAATCCTCTGGTTGTGAATCACACAGAAAATTAAGTAAATGTTGATGAAGCGGTTTCTTATTTTGTACCAGTCCTAGGAACATTGTCGTTGTTTCTTCTGTTCTTTTCTACGATTAAGGGCAATCAGTGTTAAGGCGAGAAAGCCAAAATCTGTATCCAAAAACATTGTTCACCAAACTCAACAACAAAAACGAAACAAAAGCACAGAACCAATGTAACGTGTGAACTGTACGTCGATTACTGATGAGGGAGTTTTTATAAAAAGATTGAAGAGCTGATTGTGGTTGATTGAAGCGCTCCTCAATCGTTGGACTCAATCGTTTGATCAAGCAGATTGATCGTCTAGGGCTTCCTTTACAAACGATAGAAAATTCGTAGATAAACCAGGATGAAAAACATTATCGATCGAATTACATGGTAAAAATGGAGATGGGTGAGACATGCTGTAAGAATAAAAAATGGCAGGTGGACAAATTGATTAAGTGGAGATCACGTGCAGAAAAGCAAAGTCAGAAAAGATCCCAAACACGATAGACCGAAGACCTCAAAAGAATTTTGACCAACTGGATAGCAGAGGAACAGAACAGAAAAAAAAATCGAAACATCTGGAGGAGGCGTATGTTTAACAATGACTAATCAGAGCTGATTGATGATGATGAATAGAATTTATTGAAGAAATACAGATAAAATATTTTTTTATATAACACTTGTGCGGTGTTTTTATACTGCTATCTGCTCACAAATGACCAATTATCAGTTATTTTCTAACCTAACTTATTAAACAGCGAATACTTAAATCTAAGGGATTACCCTATGGCTTACTCTTATTTTATCTATCAACTAATGCACTACAACTAACATACAATAACATCACAGCACTATACTCTGCTTTTTACACGAAACTGTTACACATTTACAGTAACTCAAATGGTTTTATTTTTATAAGTTCAGTCTTGCCAAGAAGCTGAATTGCTTCAACATTCACATGACTATCCTCTTTTCGTGACTTACTGCTGTTCTCTTGAATATTTCGGTCACAGTTTCCATACCCAGATCCTGGCGGAAGTTGCTGTTACAGATATACCAAGGAGCATTAACAATGTTTCTCAGTACTTTGTTTTGAAATCTCTGGATAATATTTAGATTACTACCTTTGGTATATTTGGTATAGCCCCAGAGTTGGCACCTATATATCCATACTGGCCTCAGTACTTGCTTGTAAATGGATAATTTATTATGAATGGATAATGTTAAATTTTTTCCAATCAGCCAATACAATTTCTTATATTAATATCAAGCACCCCTCTTTTATTTTTGACATGGACTTTCCAGCGCAGCTTCGCGTCTAGGGTGATGCCCAAGTATTTTGCTGATGTTGCATACGGAACTTGGGTATCATTTATTTAACTGGGATTTTTCTATTTTTTTATTTGTAAAGTTAATGTGTGCAGATTTAGTCTCATTTAATTTTATTCGCCATTTTCTGATCCAGTTATGTATTTTATTTACTGATAGTTGCAATCTATCAGTCGCTTCTTCACTAGTGTCTCCTATCGCTAGTATGGCTGTAGCATCCGCGAAGATGGCAATAGTGTTTTGTTCTAGCTCTCGAATGTCACACGTATACAATAGGTACAGGACCGGACCTAAGACACTCCCTTGTGGCACGCCAACTTTGATCTCCCTTAAGTCTGTGTTCGGTGTTAATATCTATTCGCAATGTATGATTCTAAGATTTCTGAATACTGTAGGCATAAACGTTCTTAGTTTATAGTTTAAACGCTCATGAAAGACTTGATCAAACGCCTGTGCTACCTCCAAGAAGAGTGTAGAGCAGACTTTCTTTTCTTCTAATGTTTTTTCTATTATATTCGTTATTTTATGAACTTGATCTATAGTGGAATATTGATTTCTGAAACCAAATTGATAATTTGGTATAAGATTTTTTCTTTCTCTTATTGGTTTTAGTCTTTTCAATAGAAGATTTTCAAATAGTTTTGACATCACCGGAAGGAGTGATATTGAACCGTAGGATGTCATTTCATTACGAGATTACCTGGTTTGCTGATCATAATGATTTTTCTATGGCTACTTTCCAGAGTCTGGGAACATCTTCATCTTCTTCAAGTGCCATCTCCTCTAAGAAGGTTGGCAACCAACATGGCAATTCACACTTTCGACGTCGCTGCTTTAAAGAGGTCAGCAGAAGTGCAGTTAAACCAAGCTCTTAAATTATTTAACAGGAGATGCGTCTTCTTCCTGCAAGCTCTGGGAATATATCTCAATCTAAAAGCAGCATTTATTAGGCGTGTCAGCTTAACTATGGCTTTTCTTGGTAGATTTTTTAATAGTTCTCCTGTAATGAGATCATATCCTGGAGCTTTCTTATGATTTATATTCTCTTTTATCTCTGTTGATACTTCTCTAAATGATATCATCGTTATTCTTTCTTCAGTTTGGAATGGTTCTTCCCAGATCAGTTCTTCATCATCATTGTCATTAGCTTTGAACGTGCTTTCTAAGTGATCTGCAAATCGTTCTGCTTTCTGTTCTTCTAGCTCAGTTGCCGTTTTCTAACTTGATAGGAGGAGAATGAGTAATTGGTCTCTTCATTCTTTTTAACGCCTTCCATAACGAATAATCTGTGTTCTGGTTAGCTGTTAAAATACTTAAACGAGAATTAACTGTTGAATTTTTTATATTCTTCATCTCGCTTTTTAGTTTTTGTGTAACATTATTTAAACTAGTTTTGTCTCGTGTAGCTCTGTATTGCTGCCATTTTTTTCTTAACTTCCTTTTTTCTACTACGAATTCTTTGATTTCTTTTGGATAGTTGTTCCTTTTGTTCTAGAAGTTATCGTGGAAGTATTTTCCCAAGCTACCTGTTGGATATTTTTTATAAAAACTTCTAATTCGTCATCAAGTTGCCTCGTGTTTCTCAATGGCACAGCAAGATTAATTTTGTGTTCAAGGTTGATTTTGAAGCTCTCCCAGTCAGTGTTTTTATTAGTCAATATTGGATTGAACTCTTTTTTAATCACTTTATCACCAACAGATAAAATATGGACACAGGAAACACTAACTGAAACACTTACGTATAATGGTGATAAACTAAATAAACGTTCTTAAAAAATGGTACTTATGTAAAACATTAGGAATATATTAAGTAAGTAAAAGAGCTATAAAAAACCAGTGTTTAACATTTACAATTTGAAAACATTTCTCAGGCATATTTTAAATGACAGTTTACTACAAATTAAATTTCCGTTTGCTTTTTTTGTAAATATAATAAAAATTGAGGTTTTGTTTTTTAACAACAATTACCCTAATTCAGTTGAGCTTTAGTTAAGAAAATAATAAAACTTTACAAAATACAATAAGGAACCGTTAAGATGTTATTTTGAACGGTCCGTAAAGCTCAGAAACTTGACTAGAAAATTTAAATAAAACACCGTTCTAAGAACAAGCTTTGGAATTTTATTATTTCAAAGTTTTCTTCTTCAACTTCTATCTTCCGTTACAGTGCGCTTCATCTAATTTCGCTATGTCAATTTAAATTATAAATTTTAAATGTTTTTTTAAAGTTTCTCGCTGAGACGCTCAATTTCCTGTTTATTTGGTTACATTAATATCAAAGTTTTTGTTCGCGAATTTCCTTTTAGAATCATTTGCATTTTGCGCTTTCTTTTCTTGCGAACTTTCCTTTTGTTTGCGGTTTTATAGATGTATAGAGAGCTTACCCACTTAGAAATGTATTATAAGCAACCAACGCCTTTTTTATCTAAGTTCATAAGGAAGTTGTGTGTCTTAAATATTTATAGATTTCAAACAACGTCTATGTACTTTGGTGTACTATTTAGAGCTTTTCCAAAGTAGCTTTGTCAGTAAGTTAGCAGTATGAAGTAAACACGTATTAATATCATCTTTAACACCATCACCATCGCACTAACTTCATGTAAATTATAAACAGGCTCATATGTTTTACATAGAGCGTGTCGTCCTTATCGTCCAATTGTTCACAAACGTATATTATTAAAGTTTTATTAAGATGCTGTTTTCCCATTTCATCACTATTGGCCAGAGAAAATAAGCTTTTTTTCATGAAACTGATCCGACCAGACAAACGACAGTTATTTTAATTAGTGTGGACCTCTGCAACGAAAACTTATATGTTTCTTGCAGTCGAAGTTAATAACAAATTAATGTCAAAAAACGGTAAATTTTCGCTTTTTTTAAAGAGATAATTTCAAACAGATAGTTCAAATAGTTTAAAAGTTATTTTATTTGTTTATCCGAAATTAATTCTTTTTTGCAAGTCAGAAAATTATGTAGTTATAGTAATAATTAAGAATTCTACAATACAATTAAGTTAACAAAATGTAGAGATATTTCTTACATTTTAGGATAAATGCAAAAATTGGAGTAGGTACAGTTGAAAATATAGTTGGACAGTTCGGATTAGGAACTAGAAACGAGAGAGGAGAAAGGCTCATAGAATTCTGCCAAGAAAATAATATGGTAATTGCCAATACTTGGTTTCAGCTTCCTAAGGGAAGACTATATACATGGACGTCTCCTTCACAGACAGAAAACCATTGTGGCTGTGGCCACAGGCGGCTGGATTATTTCCTGACGCTTACAGGTGTTCACAGGACACGGGTGTTTAGGGCCTACCTCTCTAGGATCGGAAGGCTGACATAAATGAATGCCTATACTGTGGATACTCGAACACTGTGACACATACGATGTTAGATTGCAGCAGATAGATAGTAGAAAGGAACAGAATGGAGAGAGAGACAGGTGTGAATTTTGTTACAGTGAGAGAAATGACTGAAAATAAATCAGGTGGGACTAATATACACAGCTATATCCGTGCAGTGATCACGGGAGAAAAAAAGGGAGAGGAAGAAAGACAGCTGGACCAACGGCAAAGGTAAGAGTGAAAGGTGATGGAAGTTCAAGCTAGAAAAGTGGGTCAAACTGTATAAATTAGAATGGGTGAGTCAGACTGTAGGAAAGAAGGAAATGCCCGTCTGGGAATGATGCCGCACTAGAGGCGATGAGGGTCTTCTACGCGCTACCTGGAACAAGACAGATAGCCTCCTTGTAGCTGAATGAATTGTGGATGTGTATGAATGGAGAATAAATGAATGAAGGTAGTGCTTCGGAAGTCATGCCGGCCTTACAGCGGCCATTCCGCTTCCGGATCGCTGGATGACAGAGGAGTGTCTGGTTTAGCAGGTAGGCGTTCAGCGTAGACTCGACGACGAGAGGGCGTTTTAAAGTACCTCGGGAACTATCGCCGGGAGTACGACAAACGAATCCTGCACTAGGCCAGTCAGGCGGCGTCCTGGACTGAGTTGTCTTTTGAAGATTCCAGACTCCCCTCTATAAAGACGGAAAAAAAAAGATGTTCGTCAAGTCTATATATTCCGAAAAGCAACGCTGTATCAATTTGTGTATGAATATTTTAAACTGACTTTTTCAACATAAAATCAAAATAGAATTGCACATTTTTAAATTGCTTTACTTAATCTCTTATCTCATATTTTTTGTTTTTTTTTTTAAATTTTATGTACAAACTACTAAAAAATGATCTTGAAAAACTTTGTGTGTGTGTGTGTGTGAGAGAGAGAGAGAGAGAGAGAGAGAGAGAGAGAGAGAGAGAGACGGCATTAGACAACAAATCTTTTTGCCACAGAAAATTGTTATAAGGATGTTTAAATTTTTATTTTAGAATCGTTTATAAACTTGATTAGAATATTATATATAGATTTGTCAGAATAAGATAACAGATTGCTGATGTTAACTGGTAGGCTAATATTGAGATCAATTAAACCTAGATATAGACTTCGAGTCTGTTCGCTATGATTAGGACAATCGAAAAATAAGTGGTTCAAATCTCCGATAGATTTACCATCACAAGGACAGAAAAGGGTTTCATAGATTCCAATCCTATGAAGATGCTCTGGGAAGAGGCCATGGTTAAGTTTTAACCGGGTTATTAACGAAGAATGTACTTTATTATAGTTAAAATTAAAATGGGGAATATTTTTTGGTAAGCATGGATGAATAGAAAAGTAATGGTTTCTTGAAGTCTTCTGAACCTCTTTATATTTTGACATCCATCTTTCCCTGCCAATACTCCTGATAATAGAAAAAAGATCTTTAAAGTAGGTGTAGTGTAACAGTAGTGTAACTTCGGATATCTCAAATGTATTTTTTGCCATAACATCCACTAATTCGTTTCCAATTACTCCATTATGTCCTTTAACCCAGAGTAAAGTAATTGTTTTTTTTGTGAATTTTAGATCATGTAATAGTTTTTTGATATCAAGTATAATGGAGTTTTGAAAACTATCTAATGGATGGCTACGAATAGCTTGTAATACTGCCTGAGAATCTGATACTATTACGATGTTCTCATAATAATTAGTGACATACCAAGTTAGTGCTTTCTGTATAGCAGCAGCCTCGGCTGTAAAAATAGAACAACATTCAGGAATTCGATATTTCTCAACATACCTAATTGCTGTTTGAAACAAAAAAAGCCAAACCAGTACCTTCAACAGTTTTTGAACCATCTGTATAAATTATTGTTAAATCTTCCCCTAATTTGCTTAGTATAGATTTGAATATCATATTAGTTAAAATTGGCAAGTCTGAATAAGAGGGCATTATAATGGTTGGTTTGTCTATCAGAACTTTAAAGTCTTGTATGTAAAAAGAAAATTTTGGTAGCTATAATATATAAGATTAAAATGAATTCGTATCCAATAAGAATTTGTTAAATTTTCTGTCAAAAGTAAACCTATTTTGTGAACCATAGTTATATTAAACGATCTGTATGTTATTAGACGTTTGTTGGATAACATTTGCCTACGTATGTGTAAAGGTGGTTCCTGGGCTTCTGCTAGAACTGCTTGGTTTGGTGAAGACATCATAGCTCCTAGACAAATTTTTATTGATTTAAATTGTATTCTGTCGAAGTTAATAATAAGAGTTAATAGATTTGTTTTGCATGTTGAACCGTAAAGAGTACAACCGTAATCCAGAATGGATCGTATGTAGGATCTATAAAACATTAAAACGATATTTTGATCTGTACCCCATCTTTTTTTAGAAACGAAACGCAGAAGTTTAATTTCACGCTCGCACTTTTGTTTTACGTACTTTATATGGCTGGACCACAAGAGTTTTTTTATCTAGGATCATGCCTAGATTCTTATACTCTTCTGCTAAGGGGAAATTATAATCAACTATCTGGCATTTGCCTGTGACTTTTAGTCTATGTCTAGTGAAACAAACAATCGAAGATTTTTCTTGTGATATACTAAAACCCATTTGTTTCACCCACTTATCTATGTTACTAAAGCTAAGTTTTAGATTCAACATACAATCTTCATAGGATTTATGGCTGGTATATAAACATATATCGTCTGCGTATTGAATTATTTTGCATTTTTCATCAATCAAACCATGCAGATCTGCAGTATAAACATTAAATAATAAAGGACTTAGAATTGAGCCTTGCGGGAGACCGTTATATAATATTCTTGGACCGTGTAATACATTTCTATGGTCCCGTAAGTATATTTTGACATGTAAGTGTATTTTGTATACTTTGAAAAACTTTAAAATATTTTTCAGCATTTTAAAGGCTATTTTTCAGCATTTTAAATTGTTTATTTGCATTTTACGTTTAAAGTTTTAAAAAATTAGATGGTTTATTTACCAATTAAATTATTGAAATAATACATATTTGTAATGTACGCAAAAAGTATATACAAATTAGAAAAAGAGACGTTCAAATCCATAAACCAGAATCAGAGCTACAGATTTTGGGGAGACATTTCCATCGATCATAGAAAAAAATAAAACGTTGAATTTAATAAAATTGTTATTTAAAGAATACTATAATCCACAACACTCATCTAACAATATGGAAGAACCATTAGATATAGCTAGTTTAGCTGGTGCAAATGATAAAGATAAACAAGAAAGTAAAGTTAGACGTCTTTTTCTTACACAGAATTTGAAAGGTTGGGTCAAAATGAGGGATCCTTAAATAGAAGTTCTCTGGTCGCGGCGTTTATTTTATTAAGCACAATAATAAAGGACGGACAACTGCGCATGCGTATATGTAAAAATAAAGGTGCTTGTATAAAAGGATGACATAAAATACGTCTTCAATCTCTATATTATTTAGTTAATCATAGTTTCCTTTGTTAGTCATCTATTGGTTACATTGCAATTTAAAATGACAGAAAAACTGTCTTTAGGGTATTTCCGTACAATTTTTTAAAAATTATTTCTAACACAAACCTTCTCCTCATAATAACAAACAAAGCAAAATAGTATATTACTTTATGAGGCGGAGAAGCATGACTTTTCTTGACGCGCCGAACGAAGTGAGGCGCGTAATAGAGGGCAAGTCAAGAAAAGTCGCTTCTTTGCCGAATAAAGTATACTATTTTTTCTTCAAACGTAGCAATTTTCAATCATAAATAGTACAATTCATACGCTATTTTTACTCGAAATTAACTGTGACAACTATCAAAGTCGTCTAGATGTTAGAAATTAAAATAATTAAGTCGTCGGTGGGATTTGCGTCTCCCTGGTTACAGTTGTTTGACAGTTGTTTGCAATTATTAAAGACAGCTCATTGTTGTTGCAACCGCAAGCGCAAATTTAGTGCGAAAATGGAAAACCTAAACGAAATTGAGTCCGCGGCTAATGATGCAGTAGCACGTTTGGGGCCCTCCAAGTCCGGAATAAAGTATCGGTTAGCGTACAAGCACTTCCAAGAGTGGTGCGATGGAAGAGGAGTACGGCAAGTTACCGAAGACGTTATACTGGCATATTTTAATATAATGGAAAATGAAAATAAATGGAAATCTTCTACAATGTGGTCACGATACTCTATGATAAAATCCGAGTTAGTTATTAGAAAAAATGTGGATATAAGCAAATTTTTAAAGTTACATGCCTTTCTGAGACAAAAACAAGCGAAAGGATATACTGCAAAGAAGTCTAAAGTTTTCACTAAAGACGAGTTTGATAAATTTTTGTTTGAAGCGCCAAATAAGTTGTATTTAGGATTAAAGGTAAAAAAATTATATTGCAAAGCATGTAGTATACTCTACTAAATTATAAAAATATTTCAGATTGTTTTGTTAATTGGGGTTACCGGCGCCTGTCGATGCGAAGAAATGGTAAAAATAAAGACTGTGGACATTGAGGATAAAGAAAATGTAATAATTATCAAAATCCCAGACAGTAAAACACGACAAATTAGATCTTTTACGATAATTGGTCAAAACTACATTAAACTGTATAAAAAGTATGCATCACTGCGGCCTGAAAATTTCACAGAAAACCGATTTTTTATCAAGTACCAAAATGGAAAGTGTTACCGAAGCGTCATGGGAATACGTTAGATCAGCGCAGTAGCCCAAAAAGTAGCTAGTTATTTAAATTTAAACGATGCAAGCGCATACACGGGTCACTCTTTACGACGAACTTCAGCAACACTTTTAATTGATGGAGGCGGAAATCTAGAATGCCTCAAACGACATGGGGACTGGAAATCAAGCACGATTGCCGAAGGATATATAGAGGATTCAATAAGAAATAAGAACGATAATGCCCAAAAAATTTTAAACCCTCATGATTCGCCAACATCGGAAATGATTGCTGAAAGTTGTTCTCGACCATCAGTATCATCAACAATTACCAATGCGTATCAAGAGTCGGGAACATTTTTGCACGGTTTCAATTTTGAAAATGCCTCATTAACTAATTGTACTTTTAATATTACTATAAATAAAAATGATGTTTATTTGTTGTTAATGATATTTGTATTGTTGCTTTGTGATATGTTTCATATTGTTGCCATGACAACATTTTTCCCTCCGCCGTAAAGAAATGGGAAAAAAAAACTGCTGCCGGCGGAGACATCAAACTTTGACAGGATCAAGTTAGATGTAATGTCATCATTATTTGACGTTTGAAGAAAATAGTATATTACTTTATAAGGCGGAGAAGCATGACTTTTCTTGACGCGCCCGATATTACGCGCCGAACGAAGTGAGGCGCGTAATAGAGGGCAAGTTAAGAAAAGTCGCTTCTTTGCCGAATAAAGTATACTATTTTTTCTTCAAACGTAGCAATTTTCAAACATAAATAGTACAATTCATACGCTATTTTTACTCGAAATTAACTGTGACAACTATCAAAGTCGTCTAGATGTTAGAAATTAAAATAATTAAGTCGTCGGTGGGATTTGCGTCTCCTTGTTTACAGTTGTTTGACAGTTGTTTGCAATTATTAAAGACAGCTCATTGTTGTTGCAACCGCAAGCGCAAATTTAGTGCGAAAATGGAAAACCTAAACGAAATTGAGTCCGCGGCTAATGATGCAGTAGCACGTTTGGGGCCCTCCAAGTCCGGAATAAAGTATCGGTTAGCGTACAAGCACTTCCAAGAGTGGTGCGATGGAAGAGGAGTACGGCAAGTTACCGAAGACGTTATACTGGCATATTTTAATATAATGGAAAATGAAAATAAATGGAAATCTTCTACAATGTGGTCACGATACTCTATGATAAAATCCGAGTTAGTTATTAGAAAAAATGTGGATATAAGCAAATTTTTAAAGTTACATGCCTTTCTGAGACAAAAACAAGCGAAGGATATACTGCAAAGAAGTCTAAAGTTTTCACTAAAGACGAGTTTGATAAATTTTTGTTTGAAGCGCCAAATAAGTTGTATTTAGGATTAAAGGTAAAAAAATTATATTGCAAAGCATGTAGTATACTCTACTAAATTATAAAAATATTTCAGATTGTTTTGTTAATTGGGGTTACCGGCGCCTGTCGATGCGAAGAAATGGTAAAAATAAAGACTGTGGACATTGAGGATAAAGAAAATGTAATAATTATCAAAATCCCAGACAGTAAAACACGACAAATTAGATCTTTTACGATAATTGGTCAAAACTACATTAAACTGTATAAAAAGTATGCATCACTGCGGCCTGAAAATTTCACAGAAAACCGATTTTTTATCAAGTACCAAAATGGGAAAGTGTTACCGAAGCGTCATGGGAATACGTTAGATCAGCGCAGTAGCCCAAAAAGTAGCTAGTTATTTAAATTTAAACGATGCAAGCGCATACACGGGTCACTCTTTACGACGAATTTCAGCAACACTTTTAATTGATGGAGGCGGAAATCTAGAATGCCTCAAACGACATGGGGACTGGAAATCAAGCACGATTGCCGAAGGATATATAGAGGATTCAATAAGAAATAAGAACGATAATGCCCAAAAAATTTTAAACCCTCATGATTCGCCAACATCGGAAATGATTGCTGAAAGTTGTTCTCGACCATCAGTATCATCAACAATTACCAATGCGTATCAAGAGTCGGGAACATTTTTGCACGGTTTCAATTTTGAAAATGCCTCATTAACTAATTGTACTTTTAATATTACTATAAATAAAAATGATGTTTATTTGTTGTTAATGATATTTGTATTGTTGCTTTGTGATATGTTTCATATTGTTGCCATGACAACATTTTTCCCCTCCGCCGTAAAGAAATGGGAAAAAAAAACTGCTGCCGGCGGAGACATCAAACTTTGACAGGATCAAGTTAGATGTAATGTCATCATTATTTGACGTTTGAAGAAAATAGTATATTACTTTATAAGGCGGAGAAGCATGACTTTTCTTGACGCGCCCGATATTACGCGCCGAACGAAGTGAGGCGCGTAATAGAGGGCAAGTTAAGAAAAGTCGCTTCTTTGCCGAATAAAGTATACTATTTTTTCTTCAAACGTAGCAATTTTCAAACATAAATAGTACAATTCATACGCTATTTTTACTCGAAATTAACTGTGACAACTATCAAAGTCGTCTAGATGTTAGAAATTAAAATAATTAAGTCGTCGGTGGGATTTGCGTCTCCTTGTTTACAGTTGTTTGACAGTTGTTTGCAATTATTAAAGACGGCTTATTGTGGTTGCAACCGCAAGCGCAAATTTAGTGCGAAAATGGAAAACCTAAACGAAATTGAGTCCGCGGCTAATGATGCAGTAGCACGTTGGAATGATTGCTGAAAGTTGTTCTCGACCATCAGTATCATCAACAATTACCAATGCGTATCAAGAGTCGGGTACATTTTTGCACGGTTTCAATTTTGAAAATGCCTCATTAACTAATTGTACTTTTAATATTACTATAAATAAAAATGATGTTTAATTGTTGTTAATGACATTTGTATTGTTGCTTTGTGACATGTTTCATATTGTTGTCATGACAACATTTTTCCCTCCACCGTAAAGAAATGGGAAAAAAAAACTGCTGCCGGCGGAGACATCAAACTTTGACAGGATCAAGTTAGATAAGTAATGTCATCATTATTTGACGTTTGAAGAAAAAAATAATTATCTAATTTTTTGTGCTGTCCGTACAGTAAAGCGATTTCCGTACAAACATTTCGGCATTACCAATTTTAGCTTTTTTACCCAATGTTCAAGTTAAAAACAAAAATTTTATGGAATTACATATATATATATATATATATATATATATATATATATATATATATATATATATATATATATATATATATAGAACAATATTAAAAAAAGTCAGAAAAAAATATTTTGGACTTTGGACAGTTTAAAAAATAATTACATTTAAAATTTTGTTTGAACAAATGTCTACAGTAACAGTAAACACTACTGCAAAATGTACTTAAAGTTTAAGTGCAAGCATAAATTCTCTCGCTTTTGTCACCCTTTGTTTTTTTTTAATGACATCAACACCATGCATAACCAAGTAACCAACTAGCATTAAACTGGTTATTATATACTTTCTATTCAATGCGAACAATACCGAGTTAGTAATAACAACATTGTAAATTCTCATTTTTGGTAATTCAGAAGTCGTATTCCCGACTGCATCTAGCTGAAAACAAATTTTTATAACCTTTTTGTGTCTCACTTCCTAAGAAGACCATTAAAATTTAAGAGTTGTTGATGGAAACTTATTCCTGCGGTATTTTACCTGATAAGAGAAATGTAATTTTCATAGATTTAGTAGGAACTTTAAAAGAGGTGGGCGTTATCATTTAATGGTAACCGATACAGATGTCACTAAAATTATTTTGTACGTTATTGTTAGTCTAGATCAGTGGTCGCCAACCTGTCGATCGCGAGCTACCGGTAGCTCGCGGGGCAATTCTGGTAGCTCTCACAACGATTTTAATTTAAAAAAATACAAACTGCAAAAATTAGAGAAGCTTCCGAAAATTCCACAAAAAAATCTAATTGTCATAATATTAACCATAAACAGCGGCAACGTTGCGGTGAGCGATCTGCCCCTGACGCCGTCAAGCTAGAATCGGCTATTTATAGAACCGACCAGCCGGACCAGCGCGTTAGTGTTCGAGAACGATCTGGATTGCTTTGAACGGGATAAATACGCACGGCGCGGCGACATTGCGCTTAGTTTAAAACTGAACGCGTAACCAACGTCCAGCGGTTGGGTTAGTAGAGAACAACAAAATAATATTATGGAAAGCAGTTGTAAGAAGGTGAAGACATACCACTTTCATTCGGAATGGGAAGAACAATACTTTTTTACAGAAGTTAAAGATAAAAATGTGTGTTTGTTATGTAATACTTCGGTCTCCGTTGCTAAAAAAGGAAATATTGAGAGACATCATAAAACTGTACATTCTAATTTGAAAAATCATTCCCACTACATTCTGCCACCAGAAAGGAGAAACTGAAACAGTTAAAAAAAAAAACAGTTAATTGGACAACAATCAATATTTTTAAGAACAGTCGACAAAAATAAGGCTGCAACTGAAGCATCGTACCGTGTGTCCCAGATAATTGCACAAAAAAAGAAACCTTATGAAGACGGGGAAATGATAAAACAGGCGTTTTTAGAAACTGCTGATTCGTTATTTGCCAACTTTAGAAATAAAGACGAGATAGTTTCAGCTATAAAATCTATTCAACTTTCTGCTAATACAGTGATGAGACGTGTAAAAGTAATGAGCAATGATATTTTTTTACAGTTAAGAACTGACTTAGATAACTGTGTTTATTTTTCACTTCAACTGGATGAATCAACAGATGTCGTTGACACTGCCCAGATGGCCGTGTTCGTCAGGATAGTTTTAGTGATTTTACAATTAAAGAAGATCTTTTGAAGCTCATTCCACTGAAAGGACACATTACTATACAGGAGTTGTTTTCTCATTTAAAAAATATTATTTCTTCCGAGAAAATTCCAATATCGAAAATGGTAGGCTTGACAACCGATGGCGCTTCAGCTATGGTGGATTGTGATAAGGGTCTGGTGGCGTTATGTCGTAAAGATGAAACTTTTCCGCAATTTTTCTGTTACCACTGCATTATCCATCAGCAAGCATTATGTGGAAATTTCCTGAAACTATACAACGTTATGAAACTGGTGGTAAAAATTGTGAACAAGATTAGAGCTCAAGCGTTACAAAGAAGATTATTCAGAACCTTGGCCGATGAAGTTGACTGTCAATACGGGGACCTACTCCTTCACTCTGAAGTCCGATGGTTAAGTAGAGGACGGGTGCTGAAACGTTTTAATGATGTCCTATCTGGCATAGTTCAATTTTTCAAACAACGCGATGAACCGACTCCGGAACTAGAAAATTCAATCTGGCTTAGAGATTTTGGTTTTCTCGTGGACATTACAGAGAAATTAAACGAACTTAAATTGCAGCTTCAGGGGAGAGACAAAGAACTAGCGGAAATGATTTCTGATATAAAAGCATTTACCAAAAAGCTGGAGTTTTGGGAACAAAACCTAATTAACAGCGATTCCAAGCATTTTCTTATTCTTTCAGAAAAAATATCTTAAAATCCATTAGAACCGCATGACAACAAATATCATGTAGAAATAATTTCTACTCTGAAGAGTAACTTCAAAAATCGTTTTAAAGATTTCAAATGAAATGGCTTTAGTAGCGCAGTTTGTTGTTTCATCCTTTATGGAAATTGATATCCAGCAGTTTGCAGCTTGTGTTATGCAGAACTTGGGCGAAGACATCGCTGCAACAGAAATGGAAGTCATTGAGTTTCAAAATGATTTAGCCTTAAAATCGTTAGTCTCAAGTACTGAATGTATCTGGCCTATTGTAAGTAAAGACAAATATTCAGTTCTATGCCGTGTTGCCTTGAAAGTGAAAGCATTATTCAGTTCAACCTATTTGTGTGAATCTTCTTTTTCCAATATGAAGTTTATTAAGAACAAATATCGCAATCGACTTACAGATGAACATTTGGATAACTGTATTCGAATGGCTGCATCAAATTATACTGCAAACATTAAAAAAACTATCGATGAGTCTGAGTGTCAGCCTTCTCATTGAACGTGCATTTTTATTTTTCAATGTTTATGTTTATGATAGTGCGTTACTTTTGTGTTGTTATTATTAACTATTTTTAAATCATACGTGACATGCCGTTGTGGCTGGATAAAAGTTTGTGTTTATTTTTCAAATACCTTCGTTTGATAGGTAGGAATGTAGCTATGAACAAGTACGTACTAGTAATATTAGTTATTTTGTTATTAGTTTATTATTAGTACCTATGTATTATGTATTACCAGTTAAACAGTAAAATAAATACATATAATGATAGATTAACTGTGGATTATTTCATTTACGTTGAGTTACGTGGCCGTGTGGGTAGCCTCGCTGTTTATTCCAAAATTAACAAAGTAGCTCAACACATTGAAGAGGTTGGCGACCACTGGTCTAGATAATGTAGTTTCT